>NW_006399770.1:15970604-15972227 GCF_000299155.1 Elephantulus edwardii
GTTTTTTAATCTACTGATGCTTGCCTTGTGACCTAGAATGTGATGAAGTGTTTCAACAAACAGATGCAGCTCTGGATATGCTCCCAAATCTATTCCAAGAAATTTGGAAGACAACTGCCTGGCCAGTGGATTAGAAGAGAGCCATATTTTTTCCCATTTCTATAAATGGTGATCCAACAGAATGTGGAAATTGTCAAGCAATATCATTAATATCACATGGAATAAAATCTTGCTGAAGATAATCCAGATACAATTGGAACAGTACATCAATAAAGAACTACCAGAACTTCAAGCTGGGTTTAGAAGAGGCTGTGGTATCAGTGATATCATTACTGATGTCATGTGGAGCTTGGCTGAAAGTAAAGAATACAAAATCAATGTCTTTTTATGTTTTATAGGAAGCTCTTGTGGCCTAGTGGTAAGAATCTGCACTATAATCCCTAAAACAGGAGCTTCAAATCTGCTAGCTTCTCCAGAAAGGAAGGAGGTGTAATCTCCTCTAATGTGATTATCTGCCTCTGCAAACCCACTGGAGGGTCAATTGTGGGTCAGTTCTAACTGGATTGTACACAACAAGAACAACATGTGCATTTTATTGGTTATACAAAGGCATTTGACTGTTTGGATCATAACAAATTTTGGCTAACATTGACAAGAATGGGAGTCCCAGAACATTTAACTGTACTGATGTAAAACCTATACCTGCACCACTAACTTTTGTTTTTAAATTATTTTCTCATATTTTACATTCCAAAGAGTTTAATGTGCAAATTAACTAAGTGAAACAAGGGAAGATATCAAGGGGAAGATTATTAGTGGTGGGAAAAAAGTGAAGAGTCAATGACAACTCTGTTTTCTAGATATTGCTGTGAGGTTCTTTGAGTAGATTCTGACTCATAACAACTTTCATCTAGAGGTGGTCTCCATCCTGTTTGGTTACAACCTGTGTCCACATTCATATGGTCACACATGTCCTTTTTTATACCTTTTATGGCTGTTGTAAGACTCCATCTGCAATGAAAAGTTACGCACATTTAGAGAGAGATGTAGGAGTCCTGGAGAAACGTTCCTTAGGCATTCAAGTATTACCTCAAAATTTGACAGTTCAAACCTACCCAGAGACTCTGTAAAAGAAAGACCTACCTTGCTTTCTTGCTGAGTTGATTCAGATTTATAGTGACAATTCAGGACAGAGCAGAAGTGACCCACAGAGTTTCCAAGACTGCAAATCTTTACAGAAGCAGCCAGCCAGAGTGGCTAGTAGGTGTCAGCAGGTTTCTGCTGGTCCTGCTTAAATTGTGACACTGAATTGCTAGGAAACATGCACTCTATAGACATCATATTTTATTACTGTTATAAACAGAGCTGTGTCCATTTGCTCTGAACACAGTGTCACATGCAGGTGACTTACATGTCCTCATGAGCACATGAGTCATGTAAGTGGGTGAAGAAGGTCCAGTAAAAGAAATTCCCTGGATCTCGATCTCTTCAGCTCTTATTTTACCACTTTTGATGGAGGTGTGAGAACAGGGAAGTCTTTGGAGTTGGGGAAAAACTAAGAGGGGCTATATAATGTATACTGCATTGAAACAGATGAGGGAGAGAATTTATTAGGAGGAATAT
>NW_006399770.1:15974052-15976448 GCF_000299155.1 Elephantulus edwardii
GATCATTTAACATTCTGCCTAAAGCATCCTTGATTGTAGTAACTCGAGGTTTGAATTTGCTCTTCAGTTCCTTGAGCTTAAGAAATGCTGAACGAGTTTGGCCCCGTAACTATATTGTGTAACTATTACCACACTTCCCATATAGACATTTCCATCTTGCTTTCCTTCTTTTCCTTGGCAATCAGTTACTCACTGTGCCCCTCACTCTAGTTTCTAAATAACCACTTATATGCTTTTGTTGCTAGAAAAAATGTAAAACAAATTGGGAAAATACAGTAAGATTTTGGTAAAAAAAATTTGATATTTTATATGATATTTTAAACTGTTAACAGTTTCTGTTATAGTCAGGGAAGAGGAAATTGGAGCTCTGGGGGCTTAGTAGTAAAGATTTGCACTGCCCACTCAAAGGCACGTGGTACAAAGTCACCAGATTCTCCTTAGGAAAAATATGAGCAATCTCCTCCCAAGTCGTTTATTCCCTCTGCAAACCAGCTGGAGGATCAGCTTTGAAAAAACATACAATTGTTGTTGTTTTTTGCCTTTGAGTCAGCACTACTTACAGCAACCCTATGAATTAAAGGCCTGACACCCTTCTACATCTGTTGGCATTTATCAAAGTTCAGACAGTTTCCAGTGGCTTATTATTTAGGAAGTGGATGCCACTCCTGCTTCCAAACCTTTCACAGTACAATTGATAAAATATTTTAGGAAACAAATATCTTTATATACATTTTCATTCTTATGAAGGTTAATGAGGAGAGCAGCTAGATATTAGTATATTAAATGTATTTGGAACTGAACTATACATTTTAAAATGTTATGTCATTAAATCTCCCAAACACATCTAGGCTATTGAGTAAGGATGTTAAATTTAAAGAATTACTTAGGTTAATTTAAGTGCTAACATTAGTTAAGGGAAGCTACTTAAAGCAGCATAGTTAATGCCAGAGCTTTCCCACTGTTATGTGGATACCCTTTTTGGTTCCCCCCCAAAAATGATTAATGTATTTTAATGATAAAGTGGATTCTTATTTAGTCTTAAGAAATCTTTGATTGTGATTTGGTGCATCATTGATATAAATTATCATTTTATTTGAAAAATATAGTTATACTACTTAATTATAGACCTGGCAGCTAAAAGTACAACTCAGAGTCTCAGTTGTGTTGATTCCACCTGTGACCTTCTCTCCTAATATCTATGTCTACCAGAGACCCTTGGTTTCCCTTGGTTTACGGATGATCACCAAATTTGTCTTGCTTCCTTTTTGTGTACATATCTATTCATCTGATCTGGTTTTTTTTTTAAAAATAACTTAGAAGTGATAAGCTTTAGAACTCATTCTACTTCAGTATGACTTAACTAACGTAACAAAGAAACTCCCATTTTCAAACAGGATTATATTCCCACATATAGGAATTAAGAGTACAATGCAAATTTGAGGGAGGCACAATTTAATCTCAAATATCCATAATCATCAAAATAGAACATGGCTCTATGAGGGACCCTAAGAAGCCTGAGAACTTCCTTTGCCTTGTGTTTATTTTTATATTTTCCGACTTCTCTTAAAAAATTATTTAGTTAAATAACCAAGCTAAAATTATTGCAGCAGTCATTGGGGAAAGGAAGTAATCAAAATGAGGAGGATCTTTTCCCCACCTCCATCTGAAGGCTTCCTTGTCTATGTGACTCTCCAACTATAGACAGGAATTTCTGCTGTAGAATAGTTTTGATATTGTTTCTGCAAGTTTCTTCATTCAGTAAAAAAAAAACAGTACTTGAAAGGGCATAGTATAGGTTAGGTTAATATTCATACTAGTCTATTTCTTATTTCATATTATCCCCACCTTCAGAGTCCAGTCTTGTGTAGTAAAGAGATTTATATTTTAAACATACACAATAAAATTTATCAAGTACCAGATGTCATTGCAAAGGCAGACGAGAATGAAAAAGACCAAAATGGATGTCAGAAGAGATTTCTTAAAATTATGCTAGAATATTTGAAACCAAAACAAGTTGAAAAAATGGTGACGCCAAAGATTTGAAAGGTAAATTTCCAAAGGCAACACAAAATGACAAAATGAATTGTGCCAACAACTGAAATTAGAAAATAAAAAGGAAATAATTTGTTCAGTATTTCTCAAGCTGAAAGATCTGAAAAACCAATTTAAGCCTTCAGTTGTAATACTTAGAAATGCTATGGGCAAAATCTAGAATGATTCAGGAAGCATCAAAAGAAGAAGGAGGGAATTAACAAAGTCAACATACTAAAAAAGAATTGGCTGATAATGGAACCATTTGAGGAACTAGCATATGATTAGGATCCAATGATAATGGAAAGAGAAGTTCAAACTGCACTGAAGGCATTGGCAAAAACTAAGTCTTTAGCAATTAGTGG
>NW_006399770.1:15981877-15988185 GCF_000299155.1 Elephantulus edwardii
AAACATTAAAAAGAATTAAAAATAAAACCCAAATACTGTAGTAGTACCAGTGGCGTGGCCTGCATGGAGAGGTAGGTGGACTAGATCAGAGGCTGTCGGTGCTATTTGGAATCTGTGGTGACTAGGGGGCTGCATGGCAGAGTCTCGGCTTGGAGGCCAGGCTAGAGGGTACTTAAGGCTTGCTAGTGGACACACTTCATGAAGTAGCTACGGCAAGGCCACTAACACGCTGAAGAAATTCTTGGAAATCTAGCTGCCGATCAGAGTTGAGATCCAGTTTCTTCATCATGCAGTCAAGGCCACCAAAATCCTTCAGGCTCTTTGTGAAGGCACCGGGTTCTGCATCTAGGAAGTTCAGGAACTCTGTCTTAGAGAGGGTAAGGTTGTGAACATCCTGCCCCGTGTACTTCTGGAACACAGTGGTTCCAGTGGCAGCCAGTGGTTCAATGTGGTGCAGGTTCTGTGTGGCTAGTGACGATGTGTCGTTGCTGTTTGTTGTTGCATTTGCCCTGCCGTTTTTCTCATTGAGGAGAAAGGCCCAACTCTCTTTTAAAAAATTAAGTTTAAATTAGTTTTAGTGAAAGTTTACAAGGACTTCGGATTTCCATTCATTCCTTGTTGCACTTTTCTCCCTGCCCACCCCTCCCCGCATTCGCTTTTCTTTTTGAAAAGTAAAAGAAAAAAAAATTCTTTCACTGTTATTCAATCCCTCCCCCCCAAGTCCACTCTATTATGCTACCTTCGTTCTGGACTCCTGTTACAGCTTTCTTAACATGTGAGATCATAGCTTAGGACTCTGTTACATGAGGTCACTATGAGTTGACAATTGACTCAAGAACACATAAAGATAATAGTAGAGGGTCTGTATATACTGTGTACACACTTGGAGGAGGAATACTTAAAGGGATGGTCACTGAAAAGGAGGTAATTTTTCTGAAGCAACAAAAAAAAATCTAAGAAATCAGAGATACTCTATGTATGGCTAAAAAGCTGGTACCATTTAATTAACTTATTTCTTTGCATCTGTCTAGTCACAGCAAGGAATTTTTTTAATTTTTTTTTCTGTGTCCTTGCAGCACAAGGCCAAGTAGATGGACTGTCGTAAGCAGAGTAAGTGAGGGTTTTGGCCTCATCTCATTCAATTGGACTTTCTCAAATAACCTTTATCACAAAGCCATTATTTTCTCTTGTCCTTTAGATTTTTTTTCTTTTGAGTGTCTTCATGTCAAAATGTACTTGGAACTTAAAAGGACAATATCTTCTAGTTTTGGCTGGAAAAGAATCCTTTCTAGCTTTTGTCTGTGATTGCTTTTGCTGAGGTTGTTTCTTATATATAGTCAATATATTCTCTTTATGATCACAGAACAATAATTCCAAATAAAACTGAAGCAACAGGCCTAAATCCAACAGTGAAAGTGAAACTAAACAAAAATAAAGAGATTAGCTTTCTACTCCCTTCTCTTACATTGTGGCATTTCTGACTAGAAGTAAATTGAAAATGATATTATTTTCAAATTTATAGAAACTAAAGACCAGGAGACAGAATCTCAGAACATTTAAATTGCACACAAAACACCATGCATTTACTTAGTATCAGAGACACGATTTTGTGATGTTGAGCTCAATGTTTGTTCTGTTTCCCTAAAATTATTCCTCCTTGTTTTAAATGAATACTCCTGAAAGAATTTAGGAAGAACATACTTGTGAAAATTACTCTATAAGACTTAGTCCAAATCTTTTCCATTCTCATATACTTCGAACTCTTCATTGTAAAGAAATGTCTTGACATACACATGATATTAGATTGCTGTTAGCTACTATCGAGCTGATGCTGAGTCATGGTGACCCTGAGTATGGAGAGAACTGTGCTAAAGAGAGAGTTCTTTCTTTTTAAAAAACTTTTTATTGTGATGCAAGTAAAAGTTTACAGAGCAGATCACCAGTCCTGTCAACCATTCATATATATTTTGTCTTGATATTGATTAAAATTAAGTTGTAGTACTGGAGAAGAGTATTGAATATATACTGCTAGAAAAACAAACAGGTCCAACCTAGAGAGGGTGAAACCAAGCTGCTACTGGGAAGTAAGGATTCTGAAGCTTCATCTGACATACTTTTGGCAGGTTGCGTAGTGGGACCAGTCCTTGGAGCAGGACGACATGCTTGGGAGGGTGGAGGGACAGAGGAAGACAGGAAGACCCTCAATGAGATAATGAGATGCATTGACTCAGTGACTGGGGTAAGAGAACAGGTGTGCCAGAGACAATAAGGTTGACTCAGGATAGAGCAGGGTTCAGAGCTTTTGTACACAGGGTCTCTATGAGTCACAAGCGACTTGATGGCACATTGACAACATCATCGCTATTCCTCTGTGGTTCTTTCATTCATCGTTCCATTCTCTCTATTGTATTTTCTTTTTTTCTCTATTGTATTTTCTAAGTTTTAACTTTGAAAAAATGCTGCGTTTGATCTTGTGGTTCATTGTTTTAAGTCTTTATTACCTCCTTAGTGTAATTATTTATTCATAAGAAGTTGCACTTTTAACCCAAAGGTGATACCTCTTTGCTGGTGTGACTCCACCAGTGACTCCATGGTTAGAAAAATGGACAATCTCTTCTTATTCAATCGACAGGCTCTGGTAATCTGCCGGATAGTCAGCTATGAGATGAATTATAAGATTGTTTGGATGCAAGTTACACCATAAGGATGATATCAGTTTCAGATTGAAAGTGTGGATAAGGTCCATAGTCGTGGGGGTTCCACTAATCTCTGACAAGACCAGTAAGCCTGGTTATCATTGCAATTTTCTATATTTATTTTTGCAGTGTCTTATATGTATCTCCTATTTATCCAGGACCTTATCTTGTGATCTTTTTTAGAGGGTAAGCTAAAGCCACTATCTAGTTCTCCTGTCCCAGGGTCACGGATTTTTAGAATTATAAGGTCTGTTATGGACTTTCCACGTATTTTTTTTACATGTCTTTGCTCCAGACAGACAGGGAAAGATCAATGTTTTCACCTTTTATGGCTGCTCAAATGCTTGTGTATCCCCAGGCTTAACTCACAAATGTAGGGTGTAGAATATTGCCTTATGGACTGTGTTAACCAATTGAACTTTATGTCCCCTGAGACTATGGTCTTAAGGCACTAAAATCAGTGACTCATCTTCTCAGGGTGTTTAATTATGGTTAGGAACTTTATATAAAATAGCTATCATTGTGTCTACTAACTAAATGGATATATTTGTAGCACATACAGATATGGTAAAATATCGTCTCCCAAAGCTAAGCACAATCAGGAGTGTAGCCTCTTTCACTTGCCCATGTCTATTCATCCTGTCTGTCTGCCAATGTATCTAGCTATTATGCAGACTTAGTGATGTACGTAGAGTTATGTATGTAAAAGTCTACTGTTGTTTATAACTCTTCCTTATTTATTTGATTATGAGGACTAAATACATGCAAAGTACTTAGAGGAGTGTTTATGACATAACTTTAAAAAATTCAAATACATTACCATCAAGTTGGAACTGACTCATAGCCGACCCTCCAGAGGACCCTATAACAAAAAAAAACCACAAAACTCTAACACTTTACCTTAGCTTTTTTATCATAGTGAATTAATCAAATATTTGTTCCTTTCTGTCTGACTTATTTCATTCAGGACAATGCCTTCCATTTCATCCTTTTTATGCAATGTTTCACAAATTCTTTGTTATTCTTTAATGTTCCGTAGTATTCCATTGTGCCTATGTGTCAATGTTTGTTTATCTGTTCTTCTGTTCATGATCACTTAGGTTGTTACCACTTCCTTAATATTGTAAATAGTGCTGTAATGAACATGTGTGTGCGTATATCTATTTGTATGTCAATGTTTATTTATTTGGGATATATATTTAGCAGTAGAATTGTTGTATATGGTTGTTGTTGTTATGTGCCGTCAAGTTGCTTGCAACTCATAATGATCCTATGTACAACAGCCCTAAACCCTGCTCTATCCTGTGCCAATCTCACTGCCTCTGACACACCCATCCCAATTATCCCAGTCACTGAATCAACCCACCTAATAGAGGGTCTTCCTCTTCGGCGTCGTCCCTCCACCCTCCCAAGCATGATGTCTCTCTCCAAGGACCTCTCCCTTCTTACAACATGTCCAAAGTATGTCAGACGAAGCCTCAGAATCCTTGCCTCTAAGGAGCAGCCTGGTTTAACCCTCTCAAGGATGCATCTGTTTGTTTTCTTGGCAGTCCATGGAACATTCAATACTCTTCTCCAGCACCACAGCTCAAAGGCATCAATTCTCCTTCTATCCTCCCTAGTCATATTCCAACTCTCTGATGCATAACAAGTGATAGCAAAGACCACAGCTTGTATCAGATGCACCTTAGTCTCCAGAGTGACACCATTGCTCATCAGTACCCTGGAGAGGTCCCTAACAGCAGACTTTCCCATTGCAATACATTTTTTTATTGCCTGGTTATTGGTGCCAAGAATGTTGATTGTGGAGCCAAGCAAACTAAAATTGTTAATAATCTCAATCTCTTCACCATCCATCCTGATGCTGCCAATTGGTCCAGTGGTGAATCTTTGTCTTCTTGACATTGAGCTTCAATTCATACTGAAGGCTGCA
This sequence comes from Elephantulus edwardii, assembly GCF_000299155.1. Taxonomy (NCBI): domain Eukaryota; kingdom Metazoa; phylum Chordata; class Mammalia; order Macroscelidea; family Macroscelididae; genus Elephantulus; species Elephantulus edwardii. Next base: position 15,986,507 of record NW_006399770.1, read on the forward strand.
GTCCTTGACTCTCTGCAGCAAGCATTTCAGGTCCTCCTCAGTTTCAGCAAGCAGGGTTGTGTCTTCTGCAATTGGATATGGTATTGCCAAATATTTTTGTCCAGTCTCTTGGTTCTCTTTTAAATTTTAGAGAAGTATTTTCATCTATATAAGAATTTTTTTTTGTAGAAGGTCCCAATCATCTAGTTTATCTTCTGCTGTTTGTACATTTCTGGTTATGATTGATAGATTATAAGAAATTATTGTTTTTGTAGTTGTTGGTAGATGCCTTCAATGTCAAACATCATTCTTAGTGACTCCATGAAAAACAGATCTGAACCTTGCCCTATTCTTCACCAGCTTCACAATCTCCATTAAGTTAGAGCTCACTCTTACAGTCACTGTGTCAATTTATCATCTTAAAGGCTGCCTTTCTTTCCCTGACCATATTCCTTTCCCAACATTATGTCTTTTTCCAAGACCTTATGCCTACTGATAGATGGCCAAATTATGTGAGACAGAGTTTCATCCCTCTTGCTTCTAATGAGCACATTGATTTAACTTCCACCAAAACAGACTTGTTTATTCTTTTGACGGTCTGTGGTATATTAAATATTCTTTCTCAATATGGTTCAAAAGCATTCATTCTCTTTTGGTCTTATGCATTGTTCAACTTTCAGATACATAAGAAGCAATTTGAGATACCATGACTTGCATAAAGCATACTTTAGTCTTTAAATTAATATCCTTGCTCTTTAGCACTTTGGAGAGGACCTTGGAAGCAGATTTTTCCCATATTTTAATCTGGGCTTCTGCCACCATGGATGTTTATTTATTATGGATCCAAGGAAAATGAAGTGGCTGACAATTCCAATCTTTTCTCCATCTGAAATAATTTTGCTTATTGGTCTAGAACTGAGAACTTTTATTTTCTTGATATTAAGATGTAATTTATGTTGTTATTGTTGTTATGTGCCATCGAATTACTTGCGACTCACAGTGACCCTATGTACAAGAACCCTAAACGTCCTTCCATCCTTTGCCAACCTCGCTGTCTCAAACACACTCATTCCCACCACTCCACTCACAGAATCTATCTATCTCATTGAGGGTCTTCCTCTCCTGCAACGTCCCTCCACTCTCCCAAACATGATGTCCCTCTCCAAGGACCAGTCCCTCCTTGCAACATGCCGAAGTATGTCAGATGAAGCTTCAGAATCCTTGACTCCAAGTCTATAGTGAAGATTAAAGTCTGAACTCTTTCAATAAATGTTCAAGTCTTTTTCACTTTCAGCAAGCGAGGTTGTAACATAAATCTTCCTCCACTCCTGATGCCACATTCTTTTTCATATAGTCTATGCTTAACATATAGATTGAATTGGTATGGAGAAAGGACACACCCTGCTGCACACTTTTCCTGATTTTAAATGATGCAGTGCTCCCTTGCTTAGTTTAGATAAGTGCTTGCTGGTCTTGATAATAGATTTTTCATGATCACAATTAATTGTTCTGGGATTCTCATTATTCTCAATGTTAGTAAAAATTTGTTATCGTCCACACTATACATGACTTTACATAATCAATGAAATACAAGTAAACATTTTTCTAATTATCTTAGCTTTCAGCCAACATCGATCTGGCATCAAAAAAGATATCCTTTGTGCCATGACCTCTTCTCAATCTAGCTTAAATTTATGGCA
>NW_006399770.1:15989315-15991383 GCF_000299155.1 Elephantulus edwardii
TTTGCTGACACTATTTGTTAAATATATTTCCTTCTCATCATTTAGTATCTCATAGATTTTTCAGTCAAAAATTAGCTACCAGTTAGTGAATGGAGTTACTTCTGGGTTATCAATTCTATGCTATTTATCTATGGGTCTTTTATGGTATCAATGCCAAACTAATTTTACTCTGATAGCTGTGTGGTACATCTTGGTGTTGGTCAGTGTGAGATCTCTTACATTTTTCTTCTTTAGAAATATTTTACTTACCTGAAATATCTTTTCTTTGCATATAGTAGTTTTTTTATTCATATAATAATAATTGCTTTGTAAGGGGATTGCATTATGTTTATAGATTACTTTAGATAGTGTTTACATTTTCATGATGTTAAGTTTCCCTAGCCATGAATATAGTATGTTCTCCCACGTTTATAAGTTTCTTTTTAGTAATGTTTTTCACTTTGTTTTCTGTAAGTCCTTTGTATCTCTGGTTTGATTGATTCCTAAATATTTTATATTTTTGATGCCTGTTTTAAATGATATTCTTTTCCTGATTTCCTTTAATTGACTTCTCTTTGTACAAAATAATCCAGTAGAATTATATATGCTTGTCTTGTATCCTTGCAACTGTGTTGAACCTTTCAATTAGTTCCATTAGTTTTCTTGCTAGTCTTTAAGATTTTCTGTGTATATGATCATATTATCCACAGATAGGGATAGTTTTACTTCTTCTTTGCCAAATCTGGTTATGTTTTATTTCCCTTTCTTGTTTTCTTGCCTCACCTTGAAAATTCCAGTGTAATAATGACTTCTGTGTATTGATGATCTTGTGGTTCATTTTGGAAATTTACGTGGTGGGTTACATTGAAATGCAGCTGAAATATGTGAAATGAAGCGTTATCATCTTTCACTCCAAGGAGCACTCTGGCAACACCTTCTCCAAGACATACCTGATAGTTATTTCGGCAGTCTATGGGATATTCAGTACTCTTTTTCTACACTACAGTTTAAGGGCATTAATTCCTCGTCAGTCATCTTTATTCACTGTCCAGCTCTTAAAAGTATAGCAAGTGACTGAAAATACCACAGCCTGACTCAGTTGCATCTTAGTCTTCAAACTGATATCATTGCTCCTCAATACTTTGGAGAGGTCCTTGACTGCAGACTTTCCCAATGCAATATGTCTCCTAATCTCCTGACTGCTGGTACCAGAGGAGTAGATGTAGATCCAAGCAAGATAAATTGGTGACAATTTCAAACTTTTCTTCATCCATCATGATGTTGCTTATTGGTCCAATAATGAGGATTTTTGTGTTCTTGATGCTGAGGTGCAATCCAAATTGAAGATTGTAGTCTTTGATCTTCAAGCAAGTGTTTCAAATTCTCCTCACTTTTAGCAAGGCAGGTTGTGTCATCTGAACAACACAGGTTGTTGAGTCTTTCTCCAATTTTAACCCATGTACTTCTTCACAGAGTCTAGCTTCTTGAATGATTTGCTCAGCATAAAGATTAAATATGTTTGGAGAAAGGAAAAACTCTGATGCACACCTTTTCTGATTTTAAACCATGTAGTGTCCCTTTCCTCTATTTGGACAATAAATAGCTTCTTGGTCTAGGTCTAAGTTTTGTATGAGCTTAAGTAAGTGTTCTGGGATTCCCATTCTTCTCAATGTTAGCCATAGTGTTTTATGATCCACACAGTTGAATGCCTTTGCACAGTCAATAATATACTAATAGACATTCTTCTGAGATTCTTTGCTTTCAACCCAAGATCTATCTGACATCAGCCATGATACTCTTTGTGACACAGCCTCGTTTGAATCTAGCTTGTACTTTTAGAAGTTTACTGTCCTATCCATTTTTGGGTGATCTTCTGCAATATTATGATTGTGTGTGATATTAATGGTATTGTTTGATATCTCTCACATTCTGTTAGATCACCTTTCTTGGGAATGGGAACAAATACGGATTTCTTCCAACCAGTCAGTCAGTCAGTCAGTCAGTCAAGTAGCTGTCCTCCAAATGTGAGTATGTCCAGGGCTGAATCTGTTAGTTGAGACATGCCAGTTGGTATTGAATCGATCCTCAG
>NW_006399770.1:15994766-15997553 GCF_000299155.1 Elephantulus edwardii
TCTTATATATTTTTCTTCTATGCATCTAAATAATATCCTTATTACTTACCGCATTGTACTTTAGGATAGATCCTGAAATAGTTTTTTCACTATGCACGCAAAACCATTCTTCCTCAGCTTTTCATTGCCAGCATAATAGACCATATTACTGTATCACTAAATGGCTCATGCTAATGCATCTCAGTTCATGAATGCCTGGGACGTTGTTCTTCCTGCATTCCATTTTATTTTTTACAATTTCTGTTTTTCCTACAAAGACTACAATCTTGTGTGTCCACGAATGAATACATTACCTTTTATGTCACTATAAACTTTTCATTATGTTTTTTGTTACTGTTTTTTTTTTAGTGTTTTAATTTTCAGTATGGGAAAAATATCCCTGTTTTTTGTAACTTTTTATGTAGTTTCTACATTGTGGTAACATAGTGAGTATGACCAATTTACGTAAACAGTTCAGAAGTGTTGATGAAACTTCTATCTGACCATGTTCTTATGTAAGTCTCTAGTCTCCATGGACTCTCACTTTTTGTGCAGATTACAGAAATCTTGCAGCCTTCTGTTTAAATAATTGGGTTTATAGCCCTATTTTCTTTTTAAAGATATTTACTATATTCTCAGGAGGTAAGGAAACTCAGTTTATCACGAACAATTTTCCATGTATTTATATGAAAGTCTTCCCATTAACCTAATTTATATAGCATTTCATGCTTTTAGCAATCATCCTCATAAAAGGTCATAGTAACAAAGCTTTGAGTATTAAGTACTGATGACCATGTTTATATAAATATTTGTTAACAGAGGGATTAAAAATGATATAAACACTAATAAAATGTTTCATTTTCATGAGAAGTTATAACCCAATTTTAATCTTAACACCTTATTACTCAATTTTAATACTAATCATCTTTATTTTTGCTAGTAAGGTAGGTGAAAATAGTTAGCTAAATAGTTATTTTAATGATGGCAATAATCATTTTTAACTCGTGAAAATTTTGACCATATTTCTACCGGTTCATTTGTACCAGCAGCTATTAGGAGGCTGGGAGAATGGTAGAGTAGCATCTGTGGGAATGCAATCATTACAACATAAGAAGCACCCAGAGTCTTTTCATTTTGCTGCCTCTGTTTAGCCACTTCTTTCTAATTGGGACTTTGTAATTTTGTCAGGCATCACTCCCTTCTGACCAATGACTATGGGCTCTGAGCATCAGCTTCTTTTTTATGTGCTCCCCAGATTTTTTTCTCTGACTCTAGACCTATGTCTTGAAGCCCACTTCACACAACCTTTTGGATTATTCCAAAAGCGTTTCAAAATTAAAGATCCATCCTTGAAATTGTGAATCTTACTTCCTAAATGTGCCTATGTTGGAGGATGTTTTCCAAAGTATGTGTGTGTGAGAACACAAACTAAATCAACTGTTGTTGAGCTGATTCTGAATTTTGGAAGACCCTTTAATTTCAGTGTAAAACTACATTTTATAGGGTTTTCGTAACTGTGAGCTTTTGGAAACAAATTTGCAGGCCTTCTTTCTGAAGTGCCTCTGGATGGATTCTAACAACAAATCTTTTAGTTAGTACTCATACTTGTCTGTGCCCCTGAAATGTGTGCATATATTCTTTTTCTGTCTTCTCTTGCTCTCCCCTCACTTCTTAAATATATATTTAAAGATTTCTCTCTATATACATCTTTAACTATTTGGGCATGTGGTCAGGAGGTCCCTAGAGAAAGACATCATGCTTGGAAGGGTGGAGGGACAGCGCAGGAGAGAAAGACCCCAAATGAGATGGATTAATACAGTAACTGGGGCAATGGGGGTTGGTGTGTCAGAATTAGTGAGACTGGCTCAGGACAGTGACGAGTTCAGAACTGCTGTACATACAGTCACTATAAGTCAAAGATGACTCAAAGGCACATAACAACAACATCTATAGATAAACAGGTGGATATAAATATAGATGTTGTTGTTGTTAAGTGCCGTTGAGTTGTAGATGACTCATAGCAACACTATGAATGAAAGACCTGAACATTTTGTATAACTTCCATCATTACTCCAAGTTCATAGAGTTTTCAGAGGCAAGCTGTTTCAGAAGTGAATGCCACTTATGCTTCCAGGCTTAATTTAATCAGGGATTTCCACCAAACACTGTCCACCATGACTAACCATTATCACATTTGATACATCAGTGTCACAGTTTTTAGCATCACAGCAAACACGAGTTACCTCTGTACAGCAAATGGACAGGCCAGTGCTATGCCACTTAGAAGCATGTTTGACCAAAACCAAAACCAGGCCTGAGGATAACAGATTAACATTACCCATATTTGGCTTGGTAGCATAACTTTCTATCCACTAGGTCAATAGAGCCCTCTCTATGTTGCTGTTAAGTGCTGTCGAAAGATAAAAATATAGTTATTTTTGTTTGATGCCCTTAAGTTACCTACAGCTCATAACTACAAACAGATCTGAACTTTGCCTTATACTGTGTCATTCTCACGAACTTTACAATGCTTGACCCCATTGTTACAGTCATCATGTCAATCTAGCTTGTTAAGTTTTTCTTTTCCTATACTGACCCTCCACCTAACCTTTTCCCGTATGATGTCCTCTCTGAAAGACTGGTCAATACTGATAACATACCCAAAATATGTGAGACAGTTCCACCATCCTTGCTACTGATTAGGATTCTGGTTGCACTTACTCTTCGATAGACGTGTTTGTTTTTTTGACACTCCATGGTATAACATATGAGCAAGAGCCTATGGTGATGAAGGAAGAAGTTCAAGCT
>NW_006399770.1:15999024-16018907 GCF_000299155.1 Elephantulus edwardii
CGCTATGAGTCGGAAACGACTCGACGGCACATAACAACAAGAACAACATGGTATTCATTACACTTTTCCAACATCCTCCCCTCCTCCAATTAAAACAGAAAGTGTGTACAAAAGATAGGGACTTATGTCCTACCTATACTGGAAATTCCTTACTCATGAGAAGCAATTGCAATCTTCAGTGCCCATCACAAATGCAGTTAAATGGCTTACCTGTGCCTATCAGGGAATGGTAGACACAAGTTGAGCCAGTCAAAGTAGCTCAGGTGCAGCCCTTGTGGTCTACAGCAGAAAAAAAACCAACACAAAACACCCATGAGAATGAGCTTAGTCATCCTCTGTTTGTAATCCTTTGAGAAAGCCTATGAAAATGGCCAGCAGGATTTATCCAGATCCCAGAGCCATTGGAGAAAAGATTATATTTATATATAAGCTTTATTTTAGAGAAATTTATAATATATCCATTGTTGTTACATTATATCAGCACTGGTTCATAACAACCCTATAAACAGCAGAAATAAACTGTGTCTATATCTGTGCCATTGGTATAACCTATGCTTATGCCTTCGTTTTAGTCATTGTGTCAATCTATCTTCTCAAGAAGATCCTCAAGGATCTTCCTTTTTTTCACCATTTTTCCAATCATGGTATCCTTCTCCAAGGACTGGACCCTCCTCACAACATATTCATATATCTTGTCATCCTTGCTGCTAAGAAGCATTCTGGCTATATTTCTAAACCATATTTTTATTTGTTTTTTTTTTTAATCCACAGTATATTCAATAGTCTCCGTTGACACCACAATTAAAAAGCATCAATTATTTAGTCTTTCTTATTCATTGTACAATGTTTATGTGTTATATATGGATGGATTGAAATATAGCATGGTTTGGGTCAGGTGCATTTGAGTTTTTAAAATGACATCTTTATTCTTCAGAATTTTAAAGAGGTCCTTAATAGCAAATTTGCCCATTGCAGTATATCACTTGATTTTTGCTAATGCTTTGATGAGTGTTGCTTATGGAGCCAAGTAACATTAAATCATTGACAGCTCCATTTTTTCCCCGTCCATTCATCATGATGTCATTTATTGGACTAGTTGTGCAGATTTTTGTTTTTTTCGTGTTGAACATTAATCCACATGAAGGTGATAGGATAGTCTTTGGTCTTCTGAATGAGTGCTTTAAGTTCTTTCTGTTTTCTGCAAGTAAGATTGTGACATCTGCATGTTGAAGAATCTTTTTCCATTTCTGATACCACTTCTTCCTACAGTGCAGCTTCTCATAGTATCTGCTCAGCATACAGTTTGAGTAGGTATGGTGAAAGGATGCTGTTCTGATGAATACATTTTCTGATTTAAAATCACACAGTATCCCCTGGTTCCCTTCGAATAAATTTTCCTTGTTCCATGTACAAGTTCCACATGAGCACAATTAAGTGTTCTGGAATTTCCCTTCTTCTCAATATGATACATAATTTGCTAAGATCCACATTGTTTTATGACTTTTCATATGAAAGAAAATACAAATAAATAGCTTTCTGGTATTATTTGCAACTGTTGTTATTGTTACATGAGATCAAGTCCAGTAAAACTCATAGTGAGCCTACAAATAATTAATTTAAAATATGTCCTCTCCTGTGCCATCTGTATTATTTGTGTTACAGTCACGGTGTCAATTCATCTTGTTGAGGGTCTTCCTCTTTTTTGATTCCCCTCCACCTTTCCAAGCACGATGTCTTTTCTTCCAAGGACTGCCTCTCTTTTTTTTTATTATTTTTTTGTGTGTACCGTCAAATCAGATCTGACTGGTACAGGAGGAGATTGATCCTCCTTCTCCAGCAAAGCATCTGGTGGATTCGAACTGTGTATGTCTTGGATTGCAGTGCAGCTTCTTGCCACTAGGCCACCAGAGCTCGCCAGGACTGCCTCTCTTAACAATGGGCATAAAACATGTGAGATAAAATTTTCTTTTTCTTGCCTCAAAGGAGCACTGTAGTTGCAATTTCTTTAAGATTTGTTTATTTATTCCTTTGATACTCAGTTCTCCATGGTATATTCAATACTCTTCTCCAATACCACAACATCAATTCTTCTTCAGTTATCCTTATTCATTGTTCAACTATTGAATACACAGAAAATAATTGAAAAGACTATGACTTGATTCAGGAACACCTTACTTTTTAAACTGACATCATTGCATTTTGGCATTTGGGAGAGGTCCTTAACAGCAGATTTCCCCATTACCACGTCTTTTGATTTCTTGACTGCTGTTACCATGGGTATGGATTATGGATCCAAGTAAGATGAAATTGTCGACAACTTCAATATTCTGTGCATCTATCATGATGTTCCCTATTAATCCTGTGGTGAGGATTTTTGTCTTCTTAAAGTTACAATTAATAATGAGGAGTGTAGTCCTTGGTCTTCTGCAGCAAGTATTTCAAATTATCTTTACTTTCACTGAGCAAAATTATGTCATATGCATAACACAGATTGTTGATGAATGTTTCTCCATTTGTGATGCCAGATTATTATTCACAGAGTCTAGCTACTTCAGTGTTCAGCATACAGACTGAATAGGCAAGAATAAAGCATACAGCCTTGATACACATCTTTCTTGATTTTAAACTATGCAGTGTTCACTTGCTCTGTTTGGATAGCAGCTTCTTGTTCAAGGTATAGGGTTCACGTGAACACAAGTGTTATTAAATTCCCATTCTTTTCAATGTTAGCCATAATTTGTTATGATCGACAGAGTCAAATGCCTTTACATAGTCAATAAAACAAAAATAAACTTTCTTCTGGCATATTCTGCTATTAACAAGATCAAACTGACATCAGCAATGACATGCCTTGTGGCACAGCCTCCTCTAAATCCCTTTGACGTACTATTCCAATAATTTTCAAAATAACCTTCAGCAAGATTTTACTTATAACCTTAATGATCTTGTTAGATAATTTCATGTTTTGTTATATCACTGCTTTGGAGAATGGAAAAACATATGTATCCTTCCCAGTCAGTTTGACCAGACAGTGGTCTTCCACATTTGTTATTTAACCATCAAAACCATAAAATTTGAAATAATTCAGAGTAATTTTCAATATATTTCGTATGTATATTTCAATATATTTTGTATACTAGTTGCATTTTCCCATCTGTGCTTGTCCTGCATATTTTTCTGTTGTTATCCAAGTATGTACAAAAACTGGTCACCATACAGGTTGTATTTCTGGCTATTTTCCCATAACGTTAGTCTCTGGGTGTAAGGTCATATTCATTTACTTTTGTTTTGCTGCTTCCCTCAGTCCTTCAGGTTATTGACAAAGTCGTGAGGGCAAGAAACGGAAAAAGTCTTTGGTGTAACCCAAGATAAAGAAGCTGCATGGTAAGTAGAATAAACCAGTAGTCTCGGAGAAGTTAGTATCAGCAATGGATTAATGCTTCTTTTCATAGGAACATCTATTTTCCAGGTTGTGTTTATTATTATTATTTCTATGGATTGATTCTGAGCACATTTTAGTTGTATCTGACATTCAGGGCTCCCAGTTAAACAACTACTAATTTCCAAATTGTCTCAAGATATTTTCTTTCTCTTTCTCCCTCTTCTAGTTTTTATAGTTACATAACAAGGAAAAAAATAGTACAGATATATATACTTAAAAGAGAGCAAACAACAAAGCCACCACATTTAAAACATGAAACTAAACAGGTAGGATATGGAGATGGAATGTGAATTCTTTGATTTCTAAAAGACCTTTTCTCCAGGATTCTTTTAAATGATCATGCTTATAAGGGTGGAGGGACAGAGCAGGAGAGGAAGACCCTGGAGGAGAAGGATTGACATAGTAACTGAGGTAATGGAGATAGGTGTTTCAGAGACAACAAGACTGGCTCAGGACACAGTAGAGTTCAGAGCTATTTTGCATAGGACTGTTATGAATCACAGGTGACTCAATGGCACTTAACAACAACAAATACTTGGAATTTTATTTATAGAGTACAAAGCAATAAGAGCTTGAGGCAATAGAGAAGTGAAGGCAGAAAAGATAAATGTGTTAGAAGAGTGATTAAAGATTCATAAGAATGAAAAAGAGCTTGAAAGTTGTAAGGCCTCTAAATACTAAATACTAAATTTGCAATAATTGTAGAAAAATTATGGCACAAATGAATTTTTTATGGTTTGTAAGATGAAGATATATTTTCTTTTGTAATAAAGGCTATCTCTTCATACAGAAGTATGGTACAGCGTTTATGAAAACAAGGCATGCTGTAAATGACGTAGGACTCTATTTTCGCACAACAGAAAGCCCAAACCAATTGAACAGAGATAGAGTAATATTGGAAGGAGAATACGACTTCATTATTCTATCATACACTGAAATGTAAACATTACTGCTATATATAAAGGGTGTTAAAATACACGGTACATTTGTATGCTGAAGGGTACGCATTCCTAGTGCCTTTTGATGGTTTATTGTAGAAGCACATTTTGCCTTTGCTTTCATTTTTAGTATTGAGGAAAATGAAACCATTTATAAGACCCCAAGCAACCAATGCTCTTCTTTCCTCTACATTTATAAGCAAGCACTCTTCGCCTTCTGGAAATCACTCTCCTTGCTTTGCCTCTTGCAGCAGCCCTGGTTTATGGAGAAGCTACAACACTCATGCTGAACGGCAAATACCAGACTATGAATCAGTGGGAAAACAGATTTATTAAAAAAATTTTTGAATTTTCAGGTTTTTTTATAGCCTGACTATCTGGCCAACACCTCATATTTAAAATAAGAATGGTTAAACAGAGTTTTCTCTAAGAGATTGTTGGAAAATATTCCCTTATTTTCTATTTTCCTTGCTTTCCCTTTTCATTTTTTTCCTAAATAACAGTATTTTTATTTCTCCATTAATACAGAAATAATACTTGCTTTCTTGAGGAAAAAAATTCACAATTTATAAAGTAGAAAGTAAAATTTTTCTCTGTCTATATTATCATGTTTCAGATTTTTTTATGTTTTCTATAAATGTAAACATAATTTTATGCTTGTTAAACAAATAATCCTACACCTTAAGTTTTAGAGCGAAGTTTTTTACTTCTACCTTATATCATGAACATCTTTCTCTTTATGGGTGATCATCTACAGACCTATAGCTTGTTCTTCAAACAACACGATTGCTATTCATGTGACAAAGTCTTTACTGATGGACATTGTTATCTGTTACATATGATGCTGTACAATACAATGCTGCAAGGATTACCTGTGCACAAACGTCTTCCCACCCTTATATTTTCATTTCCTATGATAAACTATTCTAGAGAGGAATTTCCTTGTGAAAGAGTCTGCCCCATTTACCTATAAACAAATGTCAATGTTTTTTGTTGTTAGTTGGTATCAAGTAATTGCTGCCTCAGTAAGGTGAGAACTGAAGATTTGGGATATAAAATCAAATTTACAAATGGCTTGAACTTGTCCTCTTTATCTGTGTAGGTAAATGGTCTTCACCTCTTTGTCAGCAGACTTTCTGCTATGAAAGTGTGTAAATATGCCCAGCTAGGGGGAAATAGCTTTCAGCTTGCAGAAAATGTAAGGATTCAGGTATCATAGAAAAATTTATGAGATTGACCCTCAAGAAAGGTCACAGTCATTGGGAAGCTCTTGAAATGTCTTAGCAATGTGATTTGTACACACACATACACCCAGATATAGGGAGCTCAGAAGACAACTCCATAGAGACTTACATTGCCTACCCATAAGGGGTAATTCTCTGGTGGCTCAAATCCACCAGTGGTGTGCTGCTGGAGAAAGAAGCACAGTCTCCTTTCATACAATTTACAGCCTTGCTAGAGGGCTAGAGGGTCAGCTATGTGTTGCATCACCAAAACAAAGATATATAGTTTGACTCCACTGGCTGCTCCATGGGAGAAAGATGACAATCAAGTCTTGTATGATTTACAACATCTAAAAACCCACTGTAGAGTCAGCTATGGGTTGGTTCCAACTCAACGGTACACGACAACAACAGCAACAATAATGTACACATATATTTTGCTATTGGTAGGTGCCATTGAGTTGAGTACAACTCATAGTGATCCAATGGACAACAGATCTGAACCTTGTCCTATCCTGTGCCTCACCATCTCTGAAATGCTTGAGGTCATTGATACAATCACTGTGTCCATCCAACTCATCCAGGATCTTCCTCTCTTTCGCTGACTCTTCACCCTTCCAAACATGATGTCTTTCTCCAAACACTAGTCCCCCCTGGCAACATGCCTAAAGAATGTGAGACAGAGTTTCAAAATCCTTGCCTCCAAAGAACCTGGTTTCACCTTCTCCAAGACAGAGGTGTGTGTTCTCTTAGCAGTCTTTGGTAGACACAACTCATGTTCCACCTTTCTTATTCTTTTCTATGGCTTTGCAGCAGTCTATTTCATGACTGGGACTGGCTTCAGGACAGGACTGGCAAAGAAAACATCATGATAGGTAGGGAAAACAGTGAAATGATAAACTACTTATTTTGCTTAGATCCACAATCAACATCCTTTGCAGTAGAAGTCAAGTAATAAAAATATGTGCTTCACTGGGAAAATCTGTGGTGAAGGACTGAAATACTGAAGAGTAAGCTGAGCCGGCTCCAAGTCATAGTTCTTTTCAATTGCTCCATCTGCAGCCAAATGTTATACAATGAGTAAGGTAGCCTGAAGAAGAATTGATTTGAATTACGGTATTGGTGAAGAGTATTGAATGTCTCATGGGCTGACAAAAGAATAAGTGTGTTTTGGAGACAGTCCAGTCAAGTGCTCGTTAGAGGCGGTGATGGTGACACTTTCCCTAACATACTTTGGACATGTCATCAGCAGGGAACAGTTCTTGGAAAAAGTCATTGTGCTGGGAAAGGCAGAGGGTCACTGAACGAGAAAAAGACAATAAAATGGAGTGGCACTGTGACTGTACCAATAGACTTGAACATATCAGAAATCAGAAGGGTGAAATAAGGAAGTGCAAGGTTTCAATCTATTGTTCTTAGGGTTGCTATGAGTCATAGATGACTTGACAGCACCTACCAACAATAGCAGGGACGTATTTACACAAACACACACATATAAATTAATACACACATATGTAATATGGCTGTTGTATATCATGCTGAAGATCAACCAGAAATAGTACATAGACAGAGAACTACCAGAAATACAAGCTGGATTTAGAAGAGGCCGTGGCACTAGGGATATCATTACCAATGTCAGATGGATCTTGACTGAAAGCAGAGAGTATCAGAGGAATATATATTTGTATTTCGCTGTAATATGGAAAGGCATTTGAGTTTGAATTACAGATCAGAACCATAACCTGAGCTATCCTCGTGATTTCCACCATTTTGAGCCCATTGCTACACTCACTGTTTGACTATCTTGCTTGTTAATTGTCTTCTCATTCTCCCACTTTTCCCAGTATAATATCTTTTTTCCAAGGACTGGTGCCTCCTAACAACATACCCAAAGCATGTATGTGAAAGGAAAGTTTACCATCTTTACCTGTAAGGAGTACACTGGTTGTACTTTCTCCCAGACAGACTTCTTGGCTCTTTTGGTAGTCCGTCAGATATTCACTGCTCTGCCAATCCCGCAATTTGAAGGCCTCAACTCTCCTTTGGTAATCCTTCTTATTCATTGCTTAATTTTGAGATTCATAGGAAGCAACTGAAAATAGGACATAATTGAAAATACCAGGGTTTAGATCAAACTACCTGATTCTTATTCTCTTATTCTTAGCCTTATCCCTATCCCTATCCCTATTCCTATCCTTAGTCACACACACACACACACACACACACACACACACTTTCCTTTTTAATTTTGCCAAATGGATTTTGAAGAATTAAAGAGGAAAATAAATCTATTTCAGTATGCCTTTTGCTTAAAACATTCTGATTAGCTATTAGTTAAATATTTCTTTGCAAGCACAGAGTTTTCTTTATTGATTTTTTCCTTTTGTCACCAACATTGCTCAAAAAAGAACTGCTAAAATATGCTGATCTCTTTCCTCCCTTGGAGTTCCTTAACAATAAAACGTACACAATGTTTATCCATCAAATCAGCTATTTAATTAAGAGACAGCTAGATTGAAGTAACATAAATAATGGAGCTTGTAAGAGTTCTGTGTATAAACACTAGTTTCCTTTTAGTTTCCTGTTTAAGAACCTCCTTTTAACTCGTTAAAGAGTGGTTTATTTAACAGAATAAATCCTACACCAGAGTAAAGAGTTGATATGCAATGTCTGTTTCACCTTAGGATGTCATCTAATTCTCTATTTAGTCATTTAAGATTGGTTTATAAAGTGCAATGCACATAGTAGTTGTTGTTGTTATGTGCCATCGAGTCGCTTGTGACTCATAGCAACCCTATGTACAAGAGCTCTATATGCTCTTCTATCCTGTGCCAACCTAGCCATCTCAATCACACTTATTCCCACCTCTCTAGTCACAGAATCGATCCATCTCGTCAAAGGTCTTCCTCTCCTTCGCCGCCCCTCCACTCTGCCAAACATGATGTCCCTCTCCAAGGACCAGTCCCTCCTCGCAGCATGCCCAAAATATGTCAGATGAAGCTTCAGAATCCTTGACTCCAGGAAGCATTCTGGCTTCACCCTCTCCAGGACAAACCTGTTTGTTCTTCTAGCAGTCCATGGTATATTCAACACTCTTCTCCAGCACCACAGCTCAAAGGCATCAATTCTCTATCTACCCTAGTCACTGTCCAACTCTCTGATGCATAGCACGTAATTGCGAAGACTATAGCCCGGATCGGGTGCACCTTAGGCTCCAGTCTGACATTGTTGCTCTTTAGTACTCTTGAGAGGTCCCTCACAGCTGACTTTCCCAATGCAATTCGTCTCCTGATTTCCTGGCTGCTGTTACCAAGACTGTGGAGCCGAGCAAACTGAAGCTGTGAACAATCTCAATCTCTTCACCATCCATACTGATGCTGCCAATTGGCCCAGTGGTTAGAATCTTTGTTTTCTTGATGTTGAGCTTCAGTCCATATAGGAGGCTGTAGTCCTTGATCTTCTGCAGCAAGCACTTCAGGTCCTCCTCAGTTTCAGCAAGCAGGGTTGTGTCATCTGCATAACGCAGGTTGTTGATGATTCTTCCACCAATCCTGATGCCACATTCCTCTTTGTATAGCCCAGCGTCTCAGATGATCTGTTCTGCGTACAGAATGAAAAGGTATGGAGACAGAATACATTCTTGACGAACCCCCTTCTTGATTTTGAACCATGTAGTGTCTCCTTGCTCTGTTCTGACAACAGCCTCTTGGTCCGAGTATAAGTTTTGCATTAGCACAATCAAATGTTCTGGCATTCCCATTCTTCTCAGAGTCAGCCACAGTTTATTATGATCCACACAGTCAAAAGCCTTTGCATAATCAATGAAGCACAGATAGACATTCTTCTGGTATTCTTTGCTTTCTGCCAAGATCCATCTAACATTAGCTATAATTTCCCTAGTACCACTACCTCTTCTAAATCCAGCCTGCACATCTGGCAGTTCTCTGTTGACATATTGTTCCTATTGGTTTTGGATAATTTTCAACAGAATCTTGCTTGTATGTGATATCAATGATATTGTTCGATAATTTCCACACTCTGTTGGGTCACCTTTCTTTGGGATGGGAACAAATATCGATCTTTTCCTGTCTAGTAAGTATCTTGTAAAAGATAAAATAAACAGAAGTTCAGGCCAGTTTCCATTATTCTGGTTCTGACTCATGGTAGCCACATGTGTTTCAGAGTAGAACTGTGCTGCTTTAAAGTTTTTGTGGCTATCAGTTTAGGAAACAGATTAGTAGAGAGCTCTATCTTTGAGTAAACTTGAACAGCCAATAATATAGAACTTCTTTAAATGATAATGATATTAGTATCTTTATATATTCCAAATGTTTATTGATCCACTGAGAACTAATATTGTATGAGGAACTGTGGAGAAAATGATTAAATATAGAGACAAGGAACATGGTTACTGACCTCAATAAGCTTTCTTTTGTGATAAGGAAGAAGTCAAACTAGGGTTTCAATAAATGACAAAAAAGGGGGGAAAGTACATGGTATAAATTCAGTCCCCATCTAGGCTCATAACATAGCTATGAGACAGTCGAGAAGACTTCCTGGAAACTTGACATTGAGATTACTTGTGGGTACTAGAGAAATAAGGCACATGTGTTTGGTTGCTTATTTCAGTTGGTTATTTTTTGTGGGTCTGTTTTTCTTATGTTTTTCTTCTTTGGAGTAGAACCTGATCTATTGGATACAGGCTGCTCCATTTCAGCTAATTAGTTGCTTGTATCAAATTACTATAATTGGAAAAGATTACATGATTCCTGCCAAATCACAGTGCATAATCACATAGCCAAGATGACACATAACATCAGCCATGGTAGAGGGTAAACCTGTAAGTCAGAAGTTGAGGCGGAAGAGAAGAAGCACAAACAGGCTCATGCAGCCTAATGACATACTCTGCGTACTCCACAGTGTTTCCAAAGGCAACCTTATTTCCAGCACTATGTTTTGAATTACCTTGGTGTACTGCATGCGGGCTGAGGGAGGATGAGAGGGGGATGGGAGCAGTCACAAACTTGTTCATGACTTTCTCTCTTCTCTGCCCCACTTCAGGGTCTATCAAGTCTTGCCTGTTCTCCTATTCTAATAATTCATTTACTATCTGTCCCCCTTTTTAGTGAATTGACTTTCTTTTCAGAGAAGTTTTAAGTTTAGAGGAAAAAAGGTGTACAAAGTATGCACAGAGCACAGTTATAGAACCAACATTGACACACTGTTATTATCCCAAGCCCATAAAGTCCCTGGGTTGCTGGTATAAAGGATGATAGTTCAAGGATATGTAGAATTGCCTTCGATGAAAGTTATGGTGGTCCACTTTAGAAAATTCAGATACTGACCAATCAGACAGTTCTACTCTCACATTCACACAGTCTCTGGGATTTGGAATCAACTCTACAATAACTGAAAGAGAAAAATTCACAAATTACAATAGGTTTCACTTTTTTGTCCTCTTATAGATCTATGGATTTGGGAAAAATAAAAGGTTATGTCATCTGTGCACCATTAAGTGTCATACAGCGTACTTTCACTGCCCTAAAAAATGACTATGTTTTACTTATTGATCTTCCCTTACCTTCTCACCCTGCACTTCTGGCAACTACTGATTCTTCCTTGGAAAAAGACATCTTGTTAAAAGGAGCGAAAAACAGAGATTATCCTCAACAAGATTAATTGACCCAGTGACTTTAACAATGGCTTGGACATGTTGGAAATGTGATAATGGTGCAAGATAGAGATACATCACACTTCATAGGGTCATTAGGAGGTATAGTAGAGTCCACAGCACCTAACAACAACAAACAAGAATAGTCTGGCCTTATCCAGAATGGCATATATTTGAAATAATATTGTATATATTGCTATGTGCTGTCAAATCACTGGCAACTCATAGCCACTCAATGTACAATAGTTCTGAAGCCTGCCCTGTCCTGAGCCAGTCTTACTTACTCTGATGCACCTACCACCATCACCTCAGCTACTGTATCAATCCATCTTATCTGGGTTCTTCCTCTGCTGCACTGTCCCTCCACCCTTCCAAGCATGATGCTCTTCTCCAAGGATCAGTCTCTCCTGGCCACCTGCCCAAAGTATGTGACATTGAGATTCAAAAACCTAGCCTCCAAGGAAAAGCTTGGTTTCACTCTCTCTGAGACAGACTTATTTGTAGATAGTTCTTTCAAGCTGTCTTTGTTCACTTAAAAATATACAGTTAAGTGGTAAAGAGCTATGCTGACAGCCCGAAGGCACATGATTCAAAACCACTAGCTGCTTCTTGGGGTGGAGGAGAGATGGCTAATCTTCTCTCATGCAATTTACAGCCTCTGAAAGCTCACTGAAGAGACACATCTGAGTGAGTTTTGATTCAACGGCACACAGCAACAACTCTGCCTTTTTTATTTAAATTTAGGTTGTTTATTTTTCATTTCAATGAACATCTACAGAGATTTTGGGATTCCATTCATTCATTGTTGCACCCTTCTCCCCACACAAACCCCTCCTTCCCCCCCATTTGCTCCTCTCCTTGAAAAGCAAAAGAAAAACTCCCTCATTGGTACACAATCCCCCCTCCCCTCCCCAAACCCCACCCCCTTACCCCCAAATATAATCCACTCTACAACCCTCATTGCATACTCCTACGATAAAAATAATGCCCTAAAATATAATACTTTTAGACTATTCTCTCCCCCATAGACTTCAATGCTGTAACTCTGCCTTTTTATAACATTTTTGATCAATAAGACTCCATTGTGTGGATTATATTTTTAAATGACATCTTAATTGCTTCCAGTTTTTTGTAGATATGAATAAAGCTGCTGTAAATACAATTCCTCTATGGGTTCCTATATGAAGTTATACTTGCAACACATTTTGGTCATAGCTAGGCGAGTGATTGCTGTGTCACATGATACATATGTTTAGGTTTTCAAGAAACTAAACCCTCCTTACTTTCTCACGTCTCATTTATCTTAACTTATTCACTTACACTCGACAGCACATAACAACAACATTCACTCATTGCTCTCTAGTCAGAACCAATTCATAACAGACACTTTGGCATGTTACCAAGGCCATAAACTGCACAAGAAGAGGTTGCTGATCTTTCTCCCTCAGAGCTGCTGGCGGATGCAAACTTTCAGAGAACTTTCTACAGGTTAGCAGTGCAGCTCCCTTTATTTTATGCTCTCTAGTTCCCTTCCTTCTTTCTCCTTAGGCAGAAAGTGGGCATAGAGTTAAGATTTTGACGAACAGCATTTGCATATAACTCTTGTGTTTGTTCTTGTTTTCTCACACTGATGACCTTGTCTTCTAAGCATATAATGGGCTAAGTTTTGCTTTCGAACACATGAATGAAAGAGGGGTTTTTTCCTAATGCTTTTAACTACATGCTGTATTTATTCATTAAATAATATTTGGAAAGATATAAAAAATATAGTAGTTAAAACCACCCATTTTTTATTGTTAATTGTCGTTATGTGAGGTTGAGTTGGACCTGATTTATAGCTGAACCTACAGCAGGTTTTCAGAGGCTGTGGATTGCACAGGAGGAGACGGCTTCTTTTTCTCACATGAAGCAGTTGGTGGATTCAAACTTTTGGATTGTCAGTGCAACTTTTCACTACTGTTGTTGTTAAGTGCCACTGAGTTGAGTAGGACTCATTGCAATTTTAGAACTGAAGATTTGAACCCTGTCTTACCCTATTCTATCTTCATCATTTCTGACATACCAGATTCCATTGCAGCAGTCACTGTGTTAATCCATCTGCTTGAGGGTCTTCTCTTTTGTTGATCCTCCACCTTTTTGAGGTGGTGTCCTTTTCCAAGGAATAGACTTTCCTGCAACATGTTCCACGTATGTGAGATGAAGCTTTGTCATCTTTGCCTCCGAGAGCACTCTGGCTGTACTTCCTCTGAAACATGTCTATTTGCTCTTTTGGAAGTCTATGGTATATTTAGTCCTCTTCGCTAACTTCATAGTTCAAAAGAACTAATTCTTCTTCTTTATTCATTATCCAGCTCTCAGATGCATTCCAGGTGATAGAAAAATACCATGGCCTAAATCAGGTGCACATTTGTCCTCAAACTGACATTAATGTTTCTCACTGATTTTGAGAGGTTCCTGACTACAGGCTTTCCCGTACAAACAACTTCCTGATCTCTTGACTTCTAGTGCTAGGTGTGTTCATTGTGGATCCAAGTAAGATGAAGTTGTTGACAGTTTCTATCTTTTTTCATCTATCATGATGTTGCCTATCATTATAGTGGGAAGAATTTTTGTTTTCTTGATATTGAGGTGCAATCCATATTGAAGGCTGTATTCTTTGATCTTCCATAGCAAGTGTTTCAAGTTCTCTTCATTTTGTCATCTTTGCCTCCACGAGCACTCTGGCAGTACTTTCCCTAAAACATGTCTATTTCAGAAAGCAAGATTATGTCATCTGCATAACCCAGATTGTTGATGAGTTTTCCTCTAATATTTATGCTACATTCTTCTTCATAGAATGATTTGCTTAACATACAGTTTGAATAGGTATGGAAATCGTTTATAACTCTGATGCACACATTTCTTGATTTTAAACCATGTAGTATTCCTTTGTTTTGTTCAAAAGGATACACTGACAAAGAAGATTAATCAGAACTGGCTTTGACAAGCACTGTGGCATTTGGACAAGAACAAACTGGGAGGAGGGTAGAGAGAATAGTGCAACAATGAATGAGTGGAAGCCCAAAATCTCTGTAAATGTTTATGAAAATTAATAAAATATAATTAAAAAAAAAAAAAAAAAACAAAAACAGCCCCTGGATCTAGGTATAGGCTTTACATAAGCAAAATTAAGTGGTCTTGAATTCCCATTCTTCTCAATGTTAGCCATAATTTGCTATGATTCACACAGTCAAATGCTTTTTCATAGTAAAATTGAGAGTCAAATGAGAGTTCTGGTGACCTGGTGGTAAGGAGTTGAGCTGTAAACTGAAACACTCACAGTTCAAATCTACCAGACGCTCCACAGTGTGTTCACTTGGAGGAACAAAACTTCATCAAAGTCTTAACTTTATGCTCATTTTATGCCTAAAGAGAAAGAAGGAAGGGAACTACAGAGCATAAAATAAAGAGAGCTGCACTCCTAACCTATAGACGCAGCTTCTCTGAAAGTTTGCATCTGCCAGAGGCTCTGAGGGAGAAAGATCAGCAACCTCTTCTTGTGCAGTTTACAGACTAATTTACAATTAACATGCCAGAGGGCCTGTTGTCAATAGGTTCTGACTGAAGAGCAATGAGTGAAAACTTACTGTAGGAAGGCTCACTACAATAGAATTGGATAATTTCTTTGGTTCATATATTTTTTTAAAAAAATAGATTAAAATATATAAACTCATTTATTACTGTTTAGTCAGAATATACTCATAGCTGATCTTCCTATGGGATTTCAGAAGACTGTAAATTTCTTTCTCCCGAGGAATAGCTGGTGGATTCAAACCTCTAGGGAACCTCCTCACTACAGATTACGTCAGCAGAGAATTATTAGATTAGCAAGATCTCTAGTAGAAAATAAGATTCTTAAAAAGAAATTGTTTAAGACCAAATTTTGTAAGGATAAAAAAGTTTCTATTTATAATTCAGTCAGTATGTACTAGTCATTTCAATTGGCCCAAGTTTATTGACTTTTATATTGAATGTCTGTTATTACTATTGTGTTTTAATCTAAACTGACCATTTGGGGCATCTACTAACCTTTCAACATCCTTTCTGACATAGAACAATTCCAAAGCTTTCCTGGTTTAGACATGCACGTTGTAATTTCCCTAACATCAATTTAAAGTGCTAAAACATAAAGGAATTTCTCAAAATCTCAGACTGTTGAATACTTCAGTGATTCAATGCTTTTAAATTTCTCTCCCTGTTCTAATTCTTGTTAAAGAAATGGAACCCTAAGATGGCACTTCAGGTCAGATTTTAAAATGCTAGTTACCATTTTCTGGGTGTAGGATAAATACCTCTCCCAGGAGATATCATTATAAAAGATGCATTCATTTTTGTTGAAGGATTTTTTGCTCAACAAGATGAATGAAAATGACAGAGAAACACCTGGAAATGAGAGAACTATAGGGTAAGAAAGATTAGTAATCATTTTACTAATAGATGGATTCATTTTTAGAGCACTGACTCCGGGGCTTTGGAAGAATAATTGAAATTAAAATGAGAATTAATGTATTAGTCTTCTAACTCCGTGTGATTTCTTTTGTGTAAAAGACACTAAAAGCAGCCACAAATACAACAAAAAATTGTTGGTGGAATTATTTATCAAGAACACATTATGGCAGAACTTTTTCCTTTAAAAATATTTTACCATCACAATGACTATGCTGACCTCTCTGAAATAGAAAATAGAGGAGAGGCGGAAGCCCTTATGCCTTTGGAGATAATTGGAGTTGAAACATTTCATATGCTTCAGAACAGAAAAAGAATAAGCTTAATTTTACACAAAGGACAAAGGATGATGTGCAGCATACCATCCTTCTCCATGTTTTGGCGATGAGCCCAGTTCATGAACTGAAATTAAACTTTACCATAGCAAGACTAAGAGTGAAGAATCATTTAGGCTGAAAATACTGAAGAAATATTTGGTGTTATTTGGGATAGGAAGAGACATAGGAGTTGGAAGTTGCTGGAAGACGTACATTTAATAGGTAGGGCAATCAAACTAAAGTCCTTGTTCCTTCTAATATTTAGATCTGGGGACAAATCATGTCTAGTCCTACATACTTAGTTTCTTGTACTTGCCTCTTAAATGCTTCTGACATATTCAGATGCTATCTTCACAACTCTTGCTTTTACTTAGACAAAGGAGCTCTTCGAGCTCTGATTCCCCTCAAATATTAATGTCTTGTAAAAAGATTACTCCAGTTCAAATAAGAGATTATTTGCCTTTATTAACAGCTGATTGACATCTGTATCTTATCCAAGAGTTGGCCTTTGGGCCAAATGCCAATCTATTACTTTGTGAAAAAAAGCTAAAATCTAACCAGACCTTTTTTCTGTGCATTTTCTATGGTTACGTTTTTATCACCTCAGCAGAATTAGTAGTTGCAACAGAAACGATACACCCTTCAAAGACACAAATATTTACTACCTTATCATTTACAGAAAAAGTCTCTTGACACGAATAGTTGGTTAAAACATGTGTTGTTATGTGCTGTTGGGTTGGTTGTGACCCATAGTGACCCTATGTACAATAGCTCTGAACCCTGCTCTATCATAAGCCAGTCTTATTGTGTCTGACACACCTACTCTCATTGCACTAATCACTGAGTCAATCTATCTCATTGAAGGTCTTCTTTCCATGTGCTGTGTCCCTCCATTCTCCCAAGCATTATGTCCCTCTCCAAGTATTGGTCCTGCCTTGCAGCATGTCCAAAGTATGTCAGAAGAAGCTTTGGAATCCTTGCCTCCAAGGAGCAGCCTGGCTTCACCCTCTCCAGGACAAACCTGTTCATTTTCTTAGCAGTCCGTGGTACATTCACTACTCTTCCTCAACACCACAGCTCACTCTGATGCATAGCAAATAATTACTAAGACTATGGCCTGGATCAGGTGCATCTTAGTCTCCAGACTGACGTTATTGCCCTTCAAGCCTCTGGAGATGACCTGACAGCAGATTTTCCCCAATGTATTTCATCTTTTGATTTCCTGGCTACAGGTACTAAGAGTGTTGATTGTGAGGCAAAGAAAACTAAAGCTGTTAACAACAATCTCAATCTCTTCATCATTTATCATCACGCTGCCAATAGGCCCAGTGGTGAAAATTTTGTTTTCTTGATGTTGAGCTTCAATCCATATTGAAGGCTGCAATCCTCGGCTTTCTGCAGGAAGCACTCCAGGTCCTCAGTTTCACAAAGCAGGGTTGTGTCATCTGCATAATGCAGATTGTTGATGAGTCTTCCTCCAATCTTGATGCTGCATTCGTCCTCAGAGAACCCAGCCTCCTGAATGATCTATTCCACCTATAGATTGAAAAGTTATGAAGATAAGACACATCACTGGCATACTCCCTTCCTAATTTTGAACCATGCAATGTATCTTTGCTTTTGCTGACTACTGCCTTCTGGACCAAGTAGAAGTTTTGCACAAGTGTAATCAGGTGTTTTAGGATTCCCATTCTTCTTAGAGTTAGCCACAGTTTGTTTTCATCTAGACTGTCAAATGCTTTTTCATAGTCAATGAAATACAGATAGCCATTCTTCTCATGCTTTCTGCTAAGATACATCTAACATTAGCTATAGTATCCCTAGTACCAAGTCCTCTTCTACACCCAGCCTGCACTTCTTGCAGTTCTCTGATGATGTGCTGTTCCAGTCGTTTTGGGATAATGTTAGCAGAATCTTGCTTGCATAAGATACTAATGATACTATTGATAATTTCCATACCTTTCTTTAGAATGGAAACAAACATAGATCTCTTCCCGTCAGTTGGCCAGCTGGCAGTCCTCCAGATTTCTTGGCACAAATTGGTAGCACATCCAAGGCTGTGTCTGTTTGTTGAAATATTTCAATTGGTAGGCCATCATTTCCTGGGGTCTTGTTTTTTTGCTAATTCCTTCAAAGCAGCTTGAACTTCTTCCTTCATCACAGTCTCTTGCTCATACATTATTTCATGAAATACTTCTGTGTCAGCCAATTCCTTTTGGTACAGTAACTCTTTATACTCTTTCCATCTTCTTTTAATGCTGCCTGGATAATTTAATAGTCTACCCAAAGTATCCTTAAGTATTGAAACTTGAGGCTTGAATTTGTTCTTCAGTTCCTTCAGCTTAAGAAGTGCTGAGTGAGTTTCGCCCTTTTGGGTTTCTGATGCCTGCTCTTTGAACATTTCATTATAAAACTTTGTTTTGTCTTTCCACTCTGCCCTTTAAAATCTTGTGTTCGGCTTCTTACTTTCTTGATCTCTTCCCTTTGCCTTGGTTTCTTGGTGCTCTAGTGCAATACTCAGAGTGTCATCTGACATCCTTCTTGGTATTTTCTTCTGGCTCTGTCTTTGTAGTTACCCTTTGTATTCTTCATGGATAATATTCTTTGTATCCTCCTATAGTTCATCTGTGTTCAAGTCCCCAATTTATTCCT
The DNA here is from genome assembly GCF_000299155.1 of Elephantulus edwardii. Classification (NCBI taxonomy): domain Eukaryota; kingdom Metazoa; phylum Chordata; class Mammalia; order Macroscelidea; family Macroscelididae; genus Elephantulus; species Elephantulus edwardii. The sequence goes on from NW_006399770.1 coordinate 16,017,753, forward strand.
GAAATGGTTTTGAAATTCAAGTGGCATAGATTCAAGGTCAAATTTTGGTTCCTGTGGATTTGTTATAACCTTCTTTAGCTTTAGTTTGAATTTGCATATGCGTAGTTGGTGGTCTATCCCACAATCAGCACCTGACTTAGTTCTCACAGCTTATATTGTGCTTCTCCAGCGATTGTTTCCACAGATGTAATCTATCTGATTCCTATGCATACCATCACGTTAAATCCATGTGTATAGTCTGTTTATGTTTCTTATAAAATACATTTGCAATGAATAAATCATTAGTTATACAGAATTCTATCATTCTATCTCCAACCTAATTTCTGACACCAAGTCCATGTTTTCCAACTACTGAACCTTCTTCCCTGTTCTTTTAATTTACACAGGCTTATTACATTCAGCTCCAGAAAGAGTCCTTTTAAATACATGGTTGGTCCATGGTTAATCCTCCCCTAACTTTGCACCAAATAGTCTTTTCACCAGTGAGAAAATGGTTCTCAATGTGTATTCTGATGCCTTGACTTGGGGTCAAGTAGCATGACCTTATAAAGAGAGGATTTGTCCTTATAAATGTGTTGTGTGTTGTTTCCTTTTCTTCTAGAAAATATTAAAGCAAAATAAACTTATTATTTTGCTTTTCTGGAGGCAAGAAATCTACCTTTTGCAGACAAGATAGTATTATTTCTGGAGACTGTAGGGGAAAATTCCTTGCCTTGCTATTTCTAGCTTCTGGATGTTGCCTGCATTGAACTTGTAGTCCTTTTCTTTCACAGGCCTACTGTCTGTTCCTTTCATCATATGCCCTTCTCAAACTTACTCTTCTGCCTTACAAGTATCCCTGGGATTGCCTTGAATCCATTCACATAATCTAAAATAATCTCTCCATGTCAAGATTTAACATATCTACACAATTTTCTTCACTATATAAAGGAACATACTTGAAGATACTTGGGATTAGAATGTGAGCATATTTGGGTGGAGCATTATACTATCTACAACATGTGATACATTCTTAGTTCCTCCATTTCCCTTTGTAATACAGTTTTCTTGATGCTAAACAAGAGGTCTAAGATACACTGGAGCATAGAGAAGCCAAAGCACAAGAAAGAATTCAAGATGCTAAAGAGCTGAACAGAAGATTCCAAAAGGCAGCAC
>NW_006399770.1:16020057-16032577 GCF_000299155.1 Elephantulus edwardii
TCAACACTCTTGGCACCAGCAGTCAGGAAATCAAAAAACGTATTGCGATGGGAAAGTCTGCTGTTAGGGACCTCTCTAATGTACTCAAGAGCAACAGTGTCTCTCTGGAGACTAAGGTGCGTCTGATACAGGCCATGGTCTTTGCAATTACTTGTCATGCATCAGAAAATGACTAGGGAGGGTAGAAGGAGAATTGATGCCTTTGAGCTGTGGTGCTGGAGAAGAGTATTGAATGTACCACGGACTGCCAAGAAAACAACAGATTCGTCCTGGAGAGGGTTAAACCGGGCTACTCCTTGAAGGCAAGGATTCTGGGGCTTCGTCAGACATCCTTTTGACATGTTGTAAGGAGGGACAGGTCCTTGGAGAGGGTGAAGGGACAGGGCAGGAAGGGAAGACTCTCTATGAGGTGGATTGTCTCGGTGACTGGGGTAATCGGGATGGGTGTGTCAGAGACCGTGCTATTGATTGGCACAGGATAGAGCAGGATTTAGGGCTGTTGTACATAGGGGTCGCTATGAGTCGGAAGTGACTCAACGGCACATAACAACAACAACATTATCAAGTCGGAGATGACTCATAGCTGACCTTCAGTGGGTTTTCAGAGGCAATAAATTAGCTGGGAGATTACCAATCCTTTGCTTGTGGAATAGCTGGTGGATTGGAACAGCGAGGCTTTGAAATGGAAGTATAGTTCCTTACCACTTGGCCACCAGATCTCTTCTATAGATATTTTATTTACATTTTCTGTAGAGTGTAAAATGCTTTTGGCACTTTAAAGGAGATAGCAGGATACTTGGGAAATAGTTGCAGCTTGATTGCACTGGAAAGTAAATTATTTATTACTTAAGTACAATACATATTTGGGTAAATAAAGTACTTCAAGTAAGCATTATTTCCCACTACATTTTCTAAACAAAAATGATTAACTTTTCATTTTAAAATGGAACACTACTCCTGCTTCATGGTAAGTATAAACACTTTTTGAAAATTACTATATATAAATGCAGTGCATCTTAATAATTCAACATAGAATAACACAAGTTCATAGGCAATTATTCTGCCGCAGAATATCCTGATAATTTATTGTATAACTACTAACAGAGGCATCATTCTACAGCTTCTGAAATGGGATCTGATTTTTGGCCATAGTAGCTTCTGGAGGGTGAGTATAAGTGGAAAAAACCCCCACTTTCTTGGCATGCGTATGCCTTCAACTTACCAAGAACCTGTTTACAGTTTTACATCCTGGAAAAGCCCCTGGGGCTCAAAGAGTTTCAATGTTTGTCAGTGAGCATGTTCTGTTCCACTGATTATTAGATTTAAGCAGTAATCTTTATAGCAGTTTAACATAACTCATTGTTTTTTACTTTTATTACAAAGAATTTTATGACTTCATCTCTCCCTCTTTAGCCCCAGTTATCTGTTCCTTAGTTCATTGCCCCACTTATCTGTTCCTTAGCTAGTTTTTTTCCTTGCCCATCTTTTGACTTCTCATTACATTTTCTTTTCTTTTTTATTTTTTAATTTAGTTTGTTTATTTTTCATTTCAATGAACATCTAAAGAGATTTTGGGATTCCATTCATCCATTGTTGCACCCTTCTCCCCGCAGAAACCACTCCCCCCCCCATTTGCTCCTCTCCTTGAAAAGCAAAAGAAAAACTCCCTCATTGGTACACAATCCCCCACCCCCCTGTCATTACATTTTCTTATTAGCCTGAAAGTACCTTTTTGTTCAGAGTATCAAATTAATATTTTAATTTAACTCTCATTTGAAATCTAGTATGTTGTTGTTTTGTCTCATATTGTTGTTGTTGTTAGGTGACATGGTGTCGAGTACAACTGATATAGAACCTGTGAACAAAAGATCTGAACCCAGTCTTGTTCTGCACCATCCTCACACTTCCTGCCTGACACACAAGGGCCCACTGCAGAGGTCACCTTGTCAATCCACCTCGTGGAGGGTATTCCTCTTCCTTGCCAACCCTCCACCCCTCCCAACATCATGTCTATCTCCAAGGAATAGCCCCTCCTAGCAACATGTCCAAAGTCTGGGAAGCAAAGCCTCATCCTTCTTGCCTCCAAAGAGCACTCTGGCTGCACCCTCTCCAAGACATACCTGTTCATTCTCTTGGCCATCCATGGGATGTTCAGTGCTCTTCTCCAACACCACACCTCAAAGGCATCAATTCTTCTGTCATCCTTATCTCTTGCCCAGGTCTCGGATGCATAGCAAGCGAACAGAAAAACTATGACTTGAATCAGATACAGCTTAGTCCTCAAACTGACATCACTATTCCTCAATAATTTGGAAAGGTCCCTAACTGCAGATTTTCCCAGTACAATGTGTCTCTTTATTTCCTGACTACTCATACCAAGGGTGTTAATTGTGCATCCAAGCAAGATGAAGCTGCTGACAGTTTCAATCTCTTCTCCATCCATCATATTGCTAGGAGAGGCTATTCCTTGGAGAAGGACACCACACTTGGAAAGGTGGAGGGTTGGCAACAGAGAAGAAGAACCTCAATCAGGTGGACTGTGAGAGTGACTGCCACAGTGGGCTCTAGCATGTCAGGAAGTGTGAGGATGGCACAGGAGAGCACAGGGTAAAAAGATCTGTGGTTCAAAGATTTGCTATGTGTTGTACTCAACTTAATGGGATTTTTTAATTGACTCTGACTCATCGTGACTTATGATGACCAGATCCAAATTTTGCCTATCTTGCTCCATTCTTGCAGTCTCTGTCATGCTCAATACCATTGTTCCAGTCATTGTGTCAATCCATCCCATTGTGGATCTTCGTTTTCAATGTCCCTCTATTTTTCAAAGTACGACTTATTTTCCCAGGACTGGTGCCTCCTGAAAATATTTCTGAAGTATATCAGATCAAGTTTCACATCCTGGCCTCTAAGGAGCCTTTTGGAGGAGCACCTCCAAGACAGATTTGTTTATTCTTTTGGTAGTTCGTGGTATATGAATACTCTTCACCAACATTATAACTCAAAGGTATCACATCTTCATTATTCCTTTTTTTCATTACCTAACTTAGTCACGAATATGAAGTAAGGAAAATATGACTTAAATCAGGAACACCTTAATCTTTAATCCTACACTCTTGCTCTTTAGCACTTTAAAATGGTCCTTGACAACATACTTATCTAATGCAATTTATACTTTGATTGTAAGTCCAAGTAAAATTAAATATTAAAAAGCATCAATCTTTTTTGCATTAGTCATGACATCTCTTTTAAGTCCAATTGTGAGGAGTTTTTAAAAATTTTCTTGATATTGAGGTATAATATGTATTGAAGGTTGTAGGCTTTGATTTCTTTTCAGGAAGTACTTCTAGTATGATCTTCATCTATACCTTCCCCTGATTCTTTAAATAAACTACATATTATTTGGAGACAAAAGTGGCATTTTCTCTCTTTTAGAGACTCAGAAGTAAGCATAACATTCCATGTATTGTAAGGTCTGGTGTTGATTATGATAGCAGCCTCTTCCTGTTGCTCAATACATTTTCTGTTATGGTAGTGATTCTTTTTTAAATTTATTATTAATTTCAATGAAAATTTACAGAGACTTTGGATTTCCATCCATTCATTGTTGCACTTTCTCCCCTCCACCCCTCGCCCCTTGTATACTACCCTCTTGGAAAAGTAAAAGAAAAATTCTTCCATTGTTTTACAATCCCTCCCCCAGGTCCACTCCACTATACAGCCTTCGCTCTGGACTCCTGTCATGACAAAAATACCTAATAAATTTTCCTGTTGAATTTTCTCCCTCATCTGTTTCAATGCAGTATACATTATTGAACCCATCCTTCTCAATCTCCTCCCAAACCTGAGGTCAGTCCTGCTTTACAACAGTTTTAGGGTAGTTTTAAAGGTTTTATTCTATCCTCATTCATGTCTGAGTAAAATTGAAATCATTGATCAAATAGCTTAAAATAGGTTTTGACCATGTTGAGTGTTTTTCTTATTTACTTTCTATTAACTATCCAACAGCAATAGAACTTTTCTGAACACCAAATATATTATTCTTTGCTTTGTATTTTGATTGATAATCTTTTTTTATCTAGGAAAACTTCAGGGAGCTCTGGTGACATAGTAGGTAAGGATTTGTGCTGCTAATCCAAAAACTCACAGTTCAAATCCATCATCAGCTCTATGGGAGAATAATGGGCAATCTACGACTCGACGGCATTAAACAACAACAACAACATGTGATTTACAATCTCTAAAAACCCACTGGAGGGTCAACTGTGAGTTAGTTGACTCAATAGCACACAACAGCAACAACAACAGCAATAGGAAACATCACTGATTATATCCAGCTATTTTCATCTTGCCATCACCAAATAGGGGCCAATTTTATCTCCAACTCACTTTTGTAAACACAGCTTATTCTTTGCTTAGGAAGATAGTTATTGGGTCTAAAAAGTATATAAACACTCTTGAAAATGTCTTTAGTAATTTTGGCCCCTTCTTTATATCCCAAAAGTTCTTTCTTTGTAGGTTCTGCTTGAAATATCTTTCTTCTGCATCATGTTATAGCTGGGTCCCATTTTCTTCTCAATAGATTTTCAGAATCTTGATAAATGAGGAATGATTACCTGTTGATGGTTTATCAGATCACCAGTGAGGAGGGGTAGTAGATAATTGCAGGTATGCAATAATAGTTGGAATATAAATCAGAGGGGTTTTTTTAAGTCTTTTTATTAAGGAATTATTTTATAATACAGTACCTGTATTTTTACCAGCAAGACACATCTTCATTTACTATCAGAGCAGGTATTTCTCAAAACAAACTATTACTGCCCTTATTGTATCTTAAAGTGTATGCTTCTAAATAATTAGTATGATGTTTCTTAAGGATAATACATCTTTCAGGAAAACATAGTACTTCACATATTAAAAAGAACTTTTAAAGGAAATATTATGATTTTATTATGTAATTTGGAAAAATTTAACTTCTGTAACAAGGTGTTGAATTTTAAAACATAGAGATTGGGAATATAATCTTAGAAATTCGGGGGGTTTTGGTAATTCTGGCACTTCTACCTCTAATCTAAGCTTTTCTTTACCCACGACAGATGTAATCTAATAATTCTACTACTCCCATAATTTTTTAGAAAATTTACTCTCTGGAGATAGATTCTATAACAGAAAAGAATAATACAGCTCGTGTTACCAAAAAGACCTTTCATGGTATAGATGGATAAATACTCAGGTACTAATTGAAAGGTTAGTGGTTCAAAACCACCCAGACACTTCAGAAGAAAGAGTTGATGATCTACTTCCAAAATACTACCAAATTGAAAAAACAAATTTGTTGCTATTGAGTCAAGTTTGAGTACTAGTGATCTTACAGGTCAAGTAGAACTGTGTCATAGTGCTTCCAAGGATTTAAGGAAGTATTTATTTCTTAAGTATTTAAATTACTATTTAAGGAATCAGATTTTCATGTCTTTCTCCTGCAGCTATTGCTGTTGTTAGAAGCTGTCTAACTAAGTTGACTCCCATCACGGTGACTTCATGTACAAGAGTTGGAAACCTTACATTATCCTGTGCCATCCGCACAATCTCTGCTGCACTTCCCTCCACTGTTGCAGTCACTGTGGCAATTCATCTCTCAGAGGGTCCCTGTCTCCTTTGCTGACCTTCTCTTTTCCAAGAATGGTATACTCTCCCAGGACTTGGGCTCTTCCAATCAATAACAAGCCAAAATTATACTTCAGGTGACATGAAGTCTCACCATCCTTTCTTCTAAGGAGCATCCTGGCTGTACTTCTTCCAAGGGTTTAAACTGCTAACTTACTGATGTGTCAAATGTGATGACCATCACCTATGATGGACAGTGTTTGGTGGAGCTTCCCAATTAAAACAAGATTGGAAGCAGGAGTGGCATCCACTTCCAACATAGCTTGCCTCCGGAAATCCTGTGAACCTGGAGAAATGATGAAAGTTATACAAGTGTTCAGGTCTTCCATTCATAAGGTTGCTATGAGTCATCTAAGACTCGGCGGCACTTAAACAACAATAACAACAACAGCAACATGGTTAGTAGAAAAGTAGTTAACCATAGAGCCCAATTTTACTTTGACAGCAAATACTGATTGTAGGAGTGGAGCAATGATTCACTAACAACGTTAAATAGTTTTTAAAACGAAAAAGATAGGAGATGAGGTTTAAGTTGTAAATAAGTAGTTTAATTTTTCTTGCTGCATAAGATTTTTGCAATGAGGAAACTATGTCCTTAAGTTTTACTCAAGAAAATTCAAAGTTGATATAAACTAACCATTTTAAATCAAAAGGTGCTGGACTTACAACTGGCCAGCTAAGGAGATGGTGACATAATAGCAAAGCACCGGGGTACTTTTCTCTGGGGGTGCCATTTGTTGGGTCAGTTCTTGTAAACAAGTCAATGCTGCCATTGACAACAAAGCTGATCCCACAGGTGCTTGGCTTGTGGGTTTCAGTTCCAGTTTTACCCTTCGGAGAAAAGTGACAGCCAGCCCTAAAGGCACCATCTGTAGGCCGATGGGAAAGATGTCAGATTTCAAACACGTGGGAAAGGAAGAAGTAAACTTGAAAGTTGGCATAACTACACTCTCTGCTTTTAGAGAGCTTCCTCTTTGCACCTCTCACCTTTTTTCATACCCACGCTGCAGATCTATTTTGGCAAATAATTTTACTCTGATCTGTTGGTTCCTAGTTTCAGTTTCTGTATCTAGTTGAGAGATGTAGATTGGGTTCAGGAAAGTTACTTTGTGGTTAGAAGACTGTACAGGTCAGGAGATAATCTTTCAGTACAATTGTTCTTTTCTCATATCCACATTTGGGGATCTCAAAGGATTGGGTAGCTGTTGTCTCGCTCATGTTATGTAAGGCAAGTGGGAAGCATGTATTATTGTAAACTTTTCTTTATAGCTCTTGTCTTAATTATGAGGGGTGGATAAAGGAAACTTATTCCCATGTATCCTTTGTTGTTGTGTATCATCAAGTCAGAACCAACACATATGTCCCTCTAGTGGGTTTTCAGAAGCAGTAAATCACACAAGATGCGATTGCCCATCTTTCTCCCACAGAGCAGCCAGTGGATTTGAACCATATTCTTTTGGGTTGTCATCACGGTTCCTTAACACTACACTAGAGCTCCTTTCATTAGATATGAATACTTTAAAAGATGAGAGTGATAGAAAGTGATGTTTTAATAATAATTTTGTGCTTTCCCAAAAAGTTGCAAATAGAGATGCCATTTGCCCCAGCAATTCCACTACTGGGAATATACCCCAAAGAGACCATAAATGACATCCAAACAAATATATGCACACCCATGTTTACCGCGGCTTTGTTCACAATAGCAAGGAGTTGGAAACAACCTAAGTGCCCATCAATAAACAAATGGGTAGAGAAGCTGTGGTATATTCACACAATGGAATACTACAGTGCATTGAAAAACAAGGAACTCATGCAACATTATTCAGAATGGGTGACCCTGGAGGACATTATGCTGAGTGAAGTATCTCAGTCACAAAAGAACAAATACTGCATGGTGCCACTGCTGTAAAATGGGACTGATATCAGGGTTGGGGTATACTGCATTGAAACAGATGAGGGAGAGAATAATTTAAAAGAGATATATGATAGGTTATTATAATTATCACAAGAGTTCACAATTAAGGTTGCATAGTAGAGTGTACTTGGGGCTGTGGGAGGGGCGCCGGGGGGATTGTATACCAAAGAAAGAATTTTTCTTTTACTTTTCAAAGAGAGGAGAGAACTGGGGAGGGAGGGGTGGAGGGGAGGCCTAGGCAGGAAGAGAAGTGCAACAATGAATGAATGGAAATCCAAAATCTCTGTAAATGTTTATTAAAATTATTAAAATAAAATCTAAAGAAAAATTTTGATTCCCTATTTGGGAAAGGTATGGAGCCATCACATAAACAAGTGTCTTTCACTGGAGGAAGTTATAAGGGAGAGAACATGTTATAACAGAGGTGAAAATTTCATTTAGAGATATATACTAAAGATACATATACATTCAATCGTTCCTTGGAGATTGGTCATTGATTTAAGACATCTCAAATGGATTTGGCTTATGCTTTAAAGTCTAGCTGATTCTATTCCTTTGTATTTGGCCTTATTTTTCTCACCTACTGTAGCTCACTTCTCAGCAACTCTCTCTTTTTTGGATGGAATTAATTGGAAATACTGAAGGATTGGATTGAAAATCAAGGAATTGAAATTATTTCCTGCTCTGCTGATTTTCATTTTACTGGTTGCACTAGTAAGCATTCCTAGACCTGAGTGTCTTCATTTATAAAATGAGAGTGAGCAGCATGCCACCTCCGAGATCCCTTCTAGCTCTGCAATTCCCGGCAACATGCACAAGTTTTATTGCCTGGCACACAGAAAAATGCACAGAAAACCCTGGCATATCCTTGTCTAAAATCTCCCTTGCACTTTCTGTATCTCAATTAAAAAAATTAGAGCCATATAAAATGTGAATGAAGGAACGTGTGAAACACAATTTATATAAATGAGACGTAATGTATATGAATTGTGCATGCAAACCAACATAAAATGACAATTTGTTTAAAAAATCATAGTTATCATGTTTTTTCTATTCAAAACAGCTCATGTTTAGTGAAGGAAATAATACAATATAAATAAGTAAAAGAGGACAATTTAAATTATACATAATCTCAATATCTTTATGATGTTTCTAACATTCTTGCAAAGTGTCAGTAAAAAAGAGGAAGACCCTTAATAAGACTAGTTGACACAGTTATTGCAGCAATGAGTATAAGAATATGAAAGATTATGAGGCCAGTGCAGGCCCGGGAAGGCTTTACTCTGTTGTACATAAGGACACTATGAGTCAGAGCTGACTCAATGGCACCTAACAACTATGTGTTGTTTCCGACAGTCTTTGGAAAACATACCCGCATGCATATCTTTTTGTTTTGCAGTGATATCTTGAAAAACTGAGCATGTTATGAAACTTTCACTACCAGATGTTTAACATGCACATACTGTCTGGGAGAAGGTGAAATAGAGAGTTATTTACTTTGTTTACTGAATTTCATGACAACTTATCCCTGTTTCCCTCAGGTGGACTCCTTTTAGACCCTCAGGGGAACAGTGGTTAAGCATTTGGTGGTTCAAACTCACTCAGTGGCTCCATAGGACAAAATCTTGACAATCAGCTTTCATAAGGAACACAGATCAGGCAACACTATGGGGCAGATGAACTCTGTATTACGGGGCCACCAAGACTAGAGTCAACTCAATAGTAACTGGCTTGATTTAACCTTTCCTCTTGGGATTTTCACCTCTTGAGCACTTTGACTTTTCTCCAGGATCCTTGGTGGTGCAATGGTTAAGTGATTTCCTACTAAGAAAATAAGCTGGTGATTTGAACCCACTTTAATGCATTGTGGGAGAAAGAAGTGATAGCTACTTCTTTAAAAATTTCTGCCCCTGAACCTATAGTTCTCTATTATTTGTTCTATAGTCAATGAGAGCCAGAATTAGCTTGATGGCAGTAAGTTGGTATTCTGTTTGTTTGTTTATAGTAGATGTAGGGCAAAACAACAATTAATCTTTTCTTTTAAATATGGCTCAAGTATTAATCAATAATTAGTTTCCATTGAGTTGATTACCATTCACAGAGACCCCATATGTATCAGAACAGTAATGTGTTCTTGAACACAGTTTAAATATCCAACCCAATGGAATAGATGGAGAAATTATGGTATATTCACATGATGGAACACTACACAACAACCAGGAGTAAAGATTTTGTAAATCACTACCTAACTTGGGAGGGACTGTAGAGTATTATGCTAAGTGAACTAACTCAGTCCCATAAGGATAAGTATTGTATAAAACTATTACTGGAGAATGTGTATAAGGATCAAATGGGAGGAGGGTGGAAGCAGAGGGGTGAGGATCAGTAGGAGTGGGTAAATGGAAGGCTTAATCATAGGGTCATACAATTTGATGGGGGAAGTGAGGGGTGGGTAAAGGAAATGAGAAAGATCTGGTGTGAAAAACAATATACATGAACTCTGAAAGTAAACCAGTACAAACATTTTCTTTTTAAAATAAAATGTGTAAATTGTATAAACTTTGTTTTAAAAAAAGAGAGAATAAAAGAAAAAGTTATTTGTTCTCACATGAATGGACATTTGTACAAGTATATTTATAGCAGTATTATTCACAATAGCAAGAAAATGGAAACAGTCCAAATAGTCATCAACAAACAAATGAATTGAGAAATCGTGGTACATTCACACAATGGAATACTATGCAGCACTAAAGAACAACTATCTCGTAAAACATTATATATCTTGGGAGAGAGTAGAGAACATTTTTGCTGAGTGAAATATTTCAGTCACATAAGGACAAATACCACATAAGTCCACTATTGTGAAATAGGAAGATAACTGAGCAAGATATACACAAATGTTCAAAAGAGAATGGAGAAAAGGGGGCCAGAATGAAGAGTAGGAGAAAAATCCCTGGGAGAGCAGAAGTGGAGGAAGGGTGAAGTAATGAGAAAGGTTCGATGTAGACTTGAGAAGATGGAGAGATAATGAGTATAGAGTAATGGTACTTAATGATGCAAAATACAATGTGATGCCTATACTTGGACCAGAAAGCAATTGTCAGAACAAAACAAGGAAACACTGCATGGTTCAAAATTGGGAAGGGTATATGCCAGGGTTGTGTCCTATCTCCATACTTTTTCAATTTATATGCAGAACAGATCATTCGGGAGGTTGGACTTTATGAGGAGGAATATGGAAAAGATTGGAAGAAGACTAAAAACCCTGTATTATGCAGATGACACAACCCTGCTTGCTAAAACTGAGGAAGACCTGTAACTCTTGCTGCAAAAGGTCAAAGATTGCAGCCTTCAATATGGATTCAAGCTCAACATCAAAAAAATAAAGATTCTCACCACTGGGCTGGCAGCATCATGATAGACAATGAAGAGGCTGACTGTAGTCAAACTAAAACAGCTTTAGATTGCTTGGCTCCACAATCAACATTCTAGATACAAGCAGCCAGAAAATCAAAAGACAAATAATATTGGGAAATTCTGCTATTAGGAATATCTCCAGAGTATTGAAAAGCAATGATGTCAGTCTGGAGACTAAGGTGTGTCTGATTCAGGCCATAGTTTTTGCCATCACTTGCTATGAGTAAGAAAGTTGGATAATAGATAATAGAAATAAATAGGAATGATAGATAATTTATGCCTTTGAGCTGTGGTGATAGTTAACAGTATTGAATACACCACGGACTGCTAGGAGAACTAACAGGTTTGTCCTAGAGAGGGTAAAACCAGGCTGCTCCTTGCAGGCAAAGATTCTGAGGCTTCATCTCTCATACTTTGGGCATATTGCAAGGAGGGACCAGTCGTTGGAGAGGGACATCATGCTTGGATGGGTAGAGGGACAGCAAAAGAGAGGAAAACCCTCGAAGAGATGAATTGATTCATTAACTGGGGTAATGAGGTCAAGTGTGTCACAGACAAAACGGTTGCCACAGGATAGAGCAATGTTCAGGGCTGTTGTACACAGAGTTGAGATGAGTTGTAAGTTACTTGATGGCACATAGCAATAAACAATATGAATGGTTATATAAAACACAAAAATGTACAAAGCATACATATATGAATGATTATATGCAAACCAAGACATAATCTTTATATAAAGCATTGTATTCTCTATGGCTGGCTTTTAAAAGGTAGATCACCTTTCTTCTGATGTGCTTTAAAGTGGCCTCTAACTTCAGTTTTGAGGTGAACAGCTTAAAGTATCATCCTCTAGTGAGGACTCAAATAATTTATGGGACATATTAATACTAATTTTTAATCTAAAAATTCAAGTTTTTATTTGATAAATTTGACAATTCTAATCCTGACAGCGTATTTCGTGAGGTCCAAAACTTCTCAAATGTGAAGATTTTTTAAAATATATTTTTATTTATGTGTGCTCCTGTGTGTGTAGATGGTGTTATCTGATCACCATACATTGGTTACCTCATTTCATTCACTGTTTTATCCACCTCTGGGAGACTTACCCATGCCAATCAAACTGTTTCAGAAAGTTAATTCTGGATTAAAATGGGAGATATTTTTGTCCACTTTACTTGAGGTTTCTCTGTGGATAGATTCAGTTAAGTGGTCAAAAGGCATAAGAAGACTTTGATGAATTCAAATTTAGAGCAAAGAAAATGGGTGTTCTTTAGAAATGACTTTGATCCATTTTTTTATTATTATTAATGTCAATGAACATCTACAGAGATTTTGGAATTCCATTTATTCATTGTTGCACTTTTCTCCCCGCCTACCCACCCCCACCCCCAGTTGGCTCTTCCCATTGAAAAGCAAAAGAAAACCTCCTTCATTGGTACACAATACTCCACACCCCCGCACACTCCCATTCCCACCCCAAGTATGCTCCACTCTGCAACCCTCATTTCGGACTCTTATGATAAT
>NW_006399770.1:16033136-16038234 GCF_000299155.1 Elephantulus edwardii
CTGGGGTGAGATGATATCTCATAGTTGTCTTGATTTGCATCTCTCTCAGGGCTAGGGAGTTTGAACATTTCTTCATGTGTTTGATCCATTTTTGTAGCTATGGCTTTATACATCACCTTTCTCTTTTCTAGAAAAGTATTTGTGGTAAAAAATTTTGTCATTATTTATACATACACAGTTTGGATTATTTCCCCAAACTTGACGATCTCTTTAATTTGGGATAGATTATTAACATGGCTGAAATTGTCACTTTAAATCCTCTTTCACTAGTCCCTGCCCGAAACTCAACTTCTGTTTCAGTTTTCTACCTCCCTGCAGCATCTCCCAAACAGCTTTGCAATGTCAACATCCAATTTTACAGTGAGCACCTTTTCAATGGAGTGTTTCCTAATTGCTTCTTTGGTGTCTTCTAGGTGCCAGTCGATTTTAATTATCATACCTAGATGAATTTTAGTTTCAGAGACTGTGTTATTTTTATGTCCTTGACCTTTTCATCTGTTGTCTAATAGTCAATGTCCAGAGATAAGAAAAAACATGAGAGAACATTTTGCTCTTGAATCTAAAGTGGTCACTTATTACTCCTTTAGATGAAGTACAATATATTTGCTTCTGAAAGCTGGTGTTATATTTAGATGCTTATTTTACATAACCATTGCAATTGTCTCATTACACATAATCTAGGCTCATAATAGAAAGTTCATTCTGCATTCACAGGGGGGGAAATCCATTTTATTTCTCTAGCATATGCATTAAAATCCATATGACTTTTTAATTCTGTTCTTTGTTTTTATAAATACTCTCATCTACTATAAAATCTAATTTAGATGGTGATTTAGAAGCATGGAAACTATTAAAGTAAAATCAACCAAAAATTAAGGTTATAAAGAAAGGATGAAAATTCTACGACAGTTTCTGATTATAAGCAGTCTTTGAATAGTTCACAATGAAGCATATAAGACAGTAGTTTTCCTAAATATTTTTATTTAATATGTTACTTTTTATCCTATCAGTCTTAATTCTGTTCTTCAGAGTTCAGATTACATATTTTTTTTTCTTTTTCCATGTTCTTTTTTAATTATTAATTTTAATGAAAATTTACAGAGACTTTGGATTTCCATTCATTCATTGTTGCACTTTTCTCCCTGTCTCCCCTCTTTGAAAAGTAAAAGAAGAATTCTTTCATTGTTTTACAATCCCTCCCCCCAGGTCCACTCCATTGTGCAGTCTTCATTCTGGACTCCTGTCATGACAAAAATAATTAATCACATATCCCTTTTAAACAGTTCTCTTCTTCATCTATTTCAATGCAGTATACACTATTTATCCCATCTTTCTCAGTCTCCCCCCAACCCTGATGTGTAGATTATTTATTTTAACAAGCAATCAAATTAACTTAATAATTATTGTTGTTGTGTTGTGTCATTGGTTCAATCGTGACTCATAGTGACCGTGTGAACCACGGATCAGAACCCTACCCTATCCTGTTCCATCCTCACCATTTCTGACACACGAGTTCATTGCAACAGTCACCGTGTTATTTCATCTTGTTGAGGGTTTCCCTCTCTTACACTGACCCTCCATTTCCCCAAACATGATATTCTTCTCCAAAAGCTGGCCCTTCCTAATGTGAGATAAAGATTCATTCTTCTTGCTTCCAAGGAACACTCTTGCTTCACTTTCTCCAAGATAGGCCTGTTTGTTTCCTTGGCAGTTAGTCTAAAATTTCAGTACTCTTTTCCAACACCACAACTTCAAGTATCAATTCTCTCATATTTGTTCATTGTCCAAATTTCAGATGCATAGCAAGAGATCTAAAACACCATAGCTTGGATTAGGCATACCTTAGTTTTTAAACCAACATCTTTGCTTTTTATTATGTTGAAGAGATGACAACAGATTTTCCTAATATGACATGACTTGATTGCTGATAGCAAAAATGATGATTGTGGATCCAAGAAAGATGAAATTTTTGACATCTTCAATCTTTCCTTCATCCTTCATGATGCTACCTATTGACCCAGTTGTGGGGACTTTTGTTTTGTTGATATTGAGGTGTAATCCATATTGAAAGCTGTAGTCTTTAATTTTCTGCAGCACGTGTTTCAAGCTCTCCTTACTTTCAGCAAGCAAGGTTATATCGTCTGCACAATGCAAGTCATTGATGAGTCTTTATCTGTTCCTGATGTCACATTCCAGCTTCTTGAATGATTTGTTCAGGAAACAGATGGAATATATATAGAGAAAAAGAATACATCCCTGTTGCACACTTTTCTGCTTTTAATCCATGCAGTGTTCCCTATTTACTGAACAGCCTCTTATATATGGCCTACGTATAGGTTTTGCATGAGCACAAATAAATATTTCAGGATTCCTATTCTTGTCAATATTAACCAAAATTTGTGGTGGTCTGCATAGTCAAATGCCTTTGTATAGTCAGTAAAAGACCAATTAACAACCCTCTTGTATACTCTGTTTTCAGCAAAGATACATCTGGCATCAGAAATGATATCCAAGGCACCATGACCTCATCTAAATCCAAATCTCTGTAAACTTTCATTAAAATTAAAAGAAAAAAAATTAAAAATGAACAGGTTTTTATATAAAAAAACCTAAACAAACAACAACAACAAAGTAAAACACAAAAATAAACATGTACCCTTGGAAGCAATATTACCTAAATAAAGTCTATTTCACTTAGTTTGTCTTTGGTGATAGACAAATAATAAACATTTAAGGTATCTTCCTCAGATAGTCATATTTACCTCCATTTTACTACATAACAAAAATACCCATTACTGACCGAAGAATTCTTTTTGTAGTTTGTCATTGTGTCATAGCTGACCCTCCGGCTGGTCTTGGAATTAGGGAGTCAGAGTGTTCCTTAGAAGCAAAGATGATAAGAATTTGTCTCACTCAGTTTGACCACAATATCAAGAGAAACCAGTCCCTGGAGAAAGAAATGACCCTTGGAAAAGTAGAAGATTAGTAAGAGAGAGAGAGAGAGAGAGAGAGAGAGAGAGAGAGATCATGAGTGACTTGAACTGGCTGATGAAGTGATGGTAATAATCAATAATGGGATTTAAGTAACAGAGTGTGTGAATCTGTTTTGCATCGGATTGTTCTGAGTCAGATCCAACTCAACAGTATTTAACAACAATCCATGACTCACAATACCTCCTGACATTAGATACCATTTCCCATTTTTAATGCTTCTATGTGCAAGCGTAAATTTGCCTGGTAAGCATTATTATTATTGTTAGGTGCTGTCCTGTTGCTCCTAGCTCATTGATACTATTGATAAGAGAAAGAAACATTGTCCTTTTTTTCATCAGCTGTATAATCATTGCTATGTTTGAGCCTGTTGTTCCAGCCACTGTGCGAATCTATCTTATTTAACATTAACCAATTCTGTGTACTCAATAGAGTGACCTTGTGTTCTTCCATCTACTTTTGCTGGCTCCTGCCCTTGTAATTCTTCAATATTGCAATTTGAAGCACGAGTTGTTTTCCTTCAGTTCTTTGGTTTGAGAAATGTAAAGTGTATTCTTCTATTTCAGTTTTCTAATTTTAAGTCTTTGCATGTTTCACTATAATACTTTGCTTTCAGAGCAATCTCCTGAAAGCTTTTGTTCCACTCTTTTACATCTTAATTTCTTTATTTGCTTTAGCTTCTCTACATATCATAATGACATGATATTTTTTTAATCACTGTTTTCTTCCTGTCTGATGTACCTGATGTCATCGGCAACTGGTCTTTCATCAAATCAGTTCATGAAGTGATATTTACACTTAGGTGGAACATACTGCAGATCATTGGCTGTCATGAACTTGCATTCATGTTCTCTATCTTCACTTGAACTTTCATGTGAGCAGTTGACAGTCTGCTCCAAAGTCTTCTCTTGGCCTTTTCTGATTGATGGTATTGAGTTTCTCTATTGTTCTCTACAGACATAGTCATTTTGAATTCTGTGTATTTCATCTGGTGAAGTTCAGATGTATAGTCACTATTCATGCACTGAACAGGCTTATTTCCAATGAGTAAGTAATTTGTCTTCAAAATTATGTTATGTGATTTCTGATGTCCTTTCTGTCATTAAGACTATGCATTCCAATTAGCAATTTATTATTGGTATTAGCTGTGATATTCTTGGTGCCACAACTTTTTCTAAATTCAGCTTGAATTCTGGCAGTTCCCCATTTACTATTGTTAACCATTTTCTTGGAAGATCTCTAGCAGTATTTTGTTTGCATGCAATATTAATGATATTGTTTGATAATTTCCTCATTTTGTTGGATCACCTTTCCTGGAAGTGGGAACAAATATTAATCTCTTCTAGTCAGCCAGCCAGGCAGCTGTCCTCCAAGTTCTCTGGGCTGCATCTATCATTTGAAACATGTCAATTATTATTGTGTATCAATTCCTAAGGCCTTATTTTTTTGCCAATGTCTTCAGTGCAGCTTGAACTTCTTTCTTCACTGTGATTGATTTTGTTGTTGTTGTGTACTGTCGGGTCAAAACAGACCCAAAAGCTGACACTCTGTTGGGTTTTCAGAGGCAGTTTATTGCATGAAAGGAGATTGCCCATCCTTCTCCCAAAGAGCAGCTGGTGGATTGGATTCGAACTATGTGCTTTCGGGATCACAATGTAGGTTCTTACCACTAGGCCACTAGAGCTCCCTTTCATTATGATTAGCTCTTGATTATATGATGCTTTCTGAAATATTTCAGGGTCAACCAATTCTTTTTGGTGCAGTGATTCTGTGTATTCCTTTCAACTTCTTTTGATGCTTCCTACATAGTTCAAAATTTTGCTCATAGCCTCTCTTAAGTATTGAAATTTGAAGCTTAAATTGCTTTCTGCTTGACAAAGGCTAGGTGAGTTCTTCCCTTCTTCTCCAATTCTAGGTATCTACACATTCTATCCTAATACTTTGTTTTGTCTTCTCCAGCTGCCCTTTGAAATCTTCTATTCAACTCTTTCACTTCAATATCTCTTCCCTTTGTTTTAGCTTCCTGATACCCCGAAAAAAAGTTATCTACAGTTTTTCCTAGTTGAATTTGAAAATCCTCTTAAGAATTGGTTTGAAGCATTTAAAA
>NW_006399770.1:16040245-16047421 GCF_000299155.1 Elephantulus edwardii
TCATTACAAAGAGAGAGAAGAAAAAACTAAAATCATTGTCAGTAAAGAACCTGAAAAATTGAAATCAGTAGTTGGTGTGATATTTGAATAACATGTGTTAGCTTGTTTTCTTTCTCATATGTCTATATATCTCTGTGTCTATGTCTTATCCTATCTCTAGCTCTCAGAATTGTACCTTGAGTATATCTTTAAATAACTATTTGATGATGAAAATATTTTTCATAATGAATATGATAAGACTTCTCTTCAGCTTGTTTCCGGCATATAGACCATAGGGTTGTTGGGTTCGAAATGGTCAATATCTATACATTTCAACCCACTAATGCCTGTGGTATTGATCTTTGTACCATCCATTCAATCTCAAAAACATCCAGTTTTCATAGGTTAGTATTTTATACATTCTACATTCTGATCATTAATGGATGTTTGCTTCTGTTTCATATCGTATCATATCATATATCATATCATATCATATCATATCATATCATATCATATATATCATATCATTTGAACAAATAAGGGATTTGAAAGCTTTACTCCATCCATGTCATTCAGAAAGTCTCCACTCTTCTCCAAATATATTTTGAGTGCTTTCCTATACAAAAGACTCATCTTCCAGTACTGTAGCACACAATTATATCATTCCTTTATTGGTAAGGTTTTCATTGGTCTTTTTTTTTTTTAAGATTAGATGACAATTTCATTTTCACTGTTTTATCTTAGTGATTAAAGTCTGTCCACTTCAGGTGAAATCACTATCATTCTAAATACTTCTATTTCATATTCATTACTGTAGTAAGTAAAATATAGTATTTAATTTTCAAATACTAGCATTTGAAATTTACAGCATAGCTCCCTGTTTGAAAGTAACATGCAGATCACTCAAATAGGACAAAATAGCAGTGAAGTTTATGTTGTTGAGTCAACTACAAGTCATAGTAGCCCTATATACAGTAGCTCCAAACCCTGCCCTATTCTGAGTGAATTCACTATCTCTGACACATCTACCCTAATTACCCCAATTATTGCATCAATCCATCTTGTGCAGGGTTTTCCTTTCCTGTGTTGTCCTTCACCCTCAACTTTTACAAACGTAATACCCTTCTCCAAAGACTGGGCCCTCCTGGCTACATACTATAAGTAGGTGAGATGGAGTCTCAAAGTCCTTGTCTCCAAGGAGCAGCTTGGTTTCACCTTCTCTAGGAAAGACCTTTTAATTCTGTTGGCAAGTCCTATTATCTTCAATACTCTTCTCCAGCACCACAACTCAATTCTTCTGTCATCTTTGGTCATTGTCCAGCTCTCTGATGCATAGCAAGTAATTGCAAAGAACATGGCCTGAATCAAGAGAGGGCTCTGCCAACAGATTTTTCTAATGCAATTTGTCTTGACTGCTATTGCCAAGAGTTTTAATTATGAAGTATTGTTGTTGTTATGTGCCATTGAGTCACTTGCAACTCATAGCTATCCTATGTACAACAGCCCTGACACATGCTCTATCCTGTGCCAACTTTACTGTCTCTGACACACCTACCCTCTTTACCCTAGTCACTATTATCAATCCATGTCATTGAGGGTCTGCCTCTCTTTCTCTGTCCCTTTACACTTCCAAGCATGATGCCCCTTTCCAAAGACCGGTCTCTCCTTGCAACATGTTCAAAGTATGTCAGATGAAACCTCCGAATTCTTGCCTCCAAGGAGCAGCATGACTTCACCCTCTACAGGACAAACTTGTTTGTTCTCCTAGCAGTCCATAATATATATTCAACACTCTTCTCAAGCACCACAGCTCAAAGGCTTCAATTCTCTTTATATCATCCCTAGTCATTGTCCAGCTCTCTAATGCATTGCACACAATTGCAAAGACTACAACCTGGATCAGGTGCACCTTAGTCTTCAGAAAGACATTATTGCTCTTCAGTGCTCTGGAGAGGTCTCTGACAGCCAACTTTCCCAATGCATCTCTTGATATCCTGGTGATGGTACCAAGACTGCTGATTATGAAGCCAAGCAAACTAAAACTGTTATCAATCTCAGTCTCTTCATGAAGCTGTCAATGTGAATTCTAGAAAGGTAAAATTATTAGCAATTTCAATATCTGCTCCCTGGTGCAACCAACTGGCTTAATGGTGAAAATCTTTGTTTTCTTGATGTTAACCTTCAATGAATATTGAAGACTATAGTCATTAACCCTCTGCAGCAAATGCCTCAGGTATTCCTCAGTTTCTTTACTGTCAGGAATGTGAGAATGGTGCAGGATGGAAGGGACTAGGTTCTGATCTTTTCTTCATTCAGTTGCTATGTGTCATTCTCAACTCAATGGCACACAACAACTACAACAACAACAAAAGCTCCTCAGTTTCAGCAAGAAGTTGTGACATCTCTATGAGGCAGGCTGTTAATGAGTTTCCCTTCAATATGATGCCATATTCTCCTCATGAAAACCAGCCTTTTGAATGAAGGGAGTGAAACAGTGTTCATGACAGCTTCAAGACAAAGTGTAGCAGTGGCGGCAGGACAGACTAGCATCTCAGAAGTGACTAGATGCCTGAGCCATCATATCTAGGATTGACTGGAGGTAGAAAGGGAGTTGCTGACCCAGCGAGGCAGGGGCTAGAAGGGGAGAAGTGGAAATGGATACTGGAGGAAGTAGGTACTGGCAGAGCAGTGTGGGGGCAGAACCAAATAACGGGTGCCAAATGGGGGAGAAGTGGAAGACCAGCCCTTAAATGGTTACTTTTTAAAAAATATTATTTTATTAATTTTAATGAACATTTACGGAGATTTTGGATTTTCATTCATTCATTATTGCATTTTTCTCCCTGTCTATTCCTCCCCACCATTTCCCTCTTCTCTTTGAAAAGTAAAAGAAAAATTCCTTCATTGTACAATCCACTATGTAACCTTCATTCTGGACTCTTGTCACAACCATAATACCCAATCATATATCGCTTTTAAACTGTTCTCTCCCTCAACTGTTTCGATGCAGTATACTTTAGTAATGTACATTTTTTTTCAAAAAATGATAATGGTTTGCTTACAAAATTTGTACACATTGTGTTTCACATTATTCTCCATTCACATTGTTTTATACAATCATTCCCATGCATCATGTTTCACAAAATTCATCATCATTGGACTATGCTCATCACTGCCCTATTCCCTCAGGTATCTGACAGAGCCCCTCTATCTCCTCCATCCCCTTCCTCCACCCATCAAACTGTGCAACCCTGTAATTTCTCTCCTTCCTATCCCCACCCCTCTCCTCACAATCTTTACCCTCTTGGGAACCCATTCATTTTTCATAAGTTATTATTTTATTTTGATAATTGTGGTCTTATGCAGTATTTCTAATAATGAGACTAAGTTAGTTCACTCAGCATAATGCTCTCCATTGTCTACCAAGTATGTAGTAGTTTTCAAAATTGTTGCTCCTGAATGTTTCATAGTACTCCATTATGTGAATGTACCACAATTTTTCAATCCATTCAGTTGTGCTTGTATATTTCAGCTGTTTCTATGTTCTTATGATGGTGACTAATGCTGCTATGAACATTGGTGTACAGTTTTTCGTTTGTGTCTCTCTAACTTCCTTGAAGAGAATTCCTAGTAGTGGAATAGCTGGGTCATATGGAGTTTTTACATTCAGCTTTTTGAGCAAATACCAAACTGTCTTCCAAAGTGGTTGTACCATTTTACAATCCCACCAACAGTATATGAGACTTCCCACCTCACCACATCCTCTCCAACATTTATTACTTGCTGTCCTGCTAAACTTTGTCATTGCTACTGGGGTAAGAGGTTATCAAATTGTGGTTTTGATTTGCATTTCTCTTATTGCCATTGATTTTGAACACTTCTTCTTATGTCTGTTGGCCGTCCAAATGTCTTCTTTGTATGTCTTTTGTCCATTTTGTAATTGGGTTATGAGTCTTTTTCTCTCAAGGCCCAGTGGTATTATCTAAATTTTCACAATGAACTTTTGCAATTTTATATTTTGATAGTATATCTCATTTTCTTTTTTGAGTACAATTATCATATACCAGAAGCTACTCTAGGTTGAACATTTAAATTAAAGCAGTCTTGGGAGAAGAATTGGCCATCCACTTCTGAAACAATGGGCTTTCAAAAACCCTATGCACAGTCAAGCTCACTTAAATAAGACTAGCAGAAATAGCACCTGAGATTCAACATTCTGATTGGCAAACAATAAGATATGAGAAACAGCTGCATGCAGACACTAGTTACTCGATGTGGAATATGAGAAGCATGAATGTGGTAAATTGAATATTGTTAAGAGAGATATCGAAGACATAAATATTGATATACTAGGCATTGATGAAATGAGATAAACTGGCATGGGATATTTTGAATCAAAAAATCAAATGATCCTCTATGACAGAAATGAAAAAGTGAGGAAAAAATGGAGTCATGTTCTTAGATAAAAAGACAATTTCCAGATCCTTCTTGAAATACGATGTTGTGAATGACAGAATAATATTCATACTCATGTAGAATAATCTGTCAATGCCACCATCATTCAAATATATGCACCAACAACCAGAGCCAAAAAGGAGGAAATGGACAAACTGTACCAACTTTTGCAGTCAGAAACCAATCATACATGCAACCAGCATGCACTAATAACAATAATGAGTGACTGAAATGCAAAAGTTGAGAATGAAGAAGAATCAGTCGTAGGAGTAAGCCTATAGTACACATTAAACTATATTTCCTTTCCATTTTATACATGACAAAACTGAAGATCACAGAAGTAAGTGATTTGTGCAGCTTACAAGTGACCAAGTAGGAATGAAAAGATTTGTCCTTTAAAGCCCACATTTCATTCTCTTCTCAATATAAGGAATTCTATCATTAATTTTATACATTTTAATATATGGAATAATGATCTAAGAAAATTACTTAGATGGTTATATTTTTGAAATCTGACTGATTACTTCACTAATTTGTGATTTCTAAGTATTTCTCAGTTTATTCTGAAGATGAGATTAATTGACACAATAACTGGATTAATGGGGGTAGTTATGTCAAAGACAGTGAGATTGGCTCAGGATAGCAGAGTCTCCAGAGCTATTGTACATAAGGTAACTATGAGTCACAAATAATAGCACATAACAATAACATAGTCTGTGATTCTGAGAATTAGGTGTGACTTTCCCAGAGTAACTGATAATTTAGTTCATGTTAACATGTAAGATTTAATTATAAATTTCATTAATGATAGTGGTCTATGGTAAATGTAGTATCCTCAAGTCTCACTATCAAAAGTCACTTGGTAAAAAGAATGGCATACAACCCCAATTCTTTAAGTTGTCTTGGAAGGAATAACCACCATACCAGAAAGAATTCTTCAACAGTGAAAAATTTCAGGAAGTATTATATGAATAAGAGCCAGTATTGATGAAGGATAAAGTTCAAGCTGCAACAAAGGTACTGGCAAAAAAAAAGGCCCCAGGAATCAATGGAATACCAACTGATATGTTTCAGCTAACAACTGCATCCCTGGATGTGCTCACCAGTTCATGCCAGGAAATTCGGAGGGTAACTGTCTTACAGAATGACTGAAAGAGGTCCATATTTATCCCTGTTCCTAAGTAAAGTGATCCAACAATGTGGATATTAACAGAAAATATCATTCATATCTTATGCAACCAAAGTATTGTTGAAGAGCTTTCAAAAATGGCTAGCACAGTACATTGACAAGGAACTGCAAGAAGTTTAAGCTGGTTTTAGAAGAGACCATCATACCAAGGTTATCGTTGCTGATGACAGATAGGATACTGGTGAAAGCACAGAATACCAGAAGAATATCTATTTGTATTTTATTGACTATGCAAAGACATTTGGCCATGTGACTCATTACAATTTATGCCTAATATTAAGAAAAATGGATATCCCAGAATGCTTAATTATGTTCATGCAGAATTTATACCTAGAGAAGAATCTGTTATCTGAATGGAGCAAGGGAAAGTGGCATACTTTAAAATCGGGAAGGATATGTTAGAGTTGTATCCTTTTGCTATACCTAGGCAATTTGTATGAAGACCAAATAATTTGCAGTGCTAGACTCTATGTAGAAGAATGTTCCATTGAAAAAGATTTATTAACAGTCTGCAATGTGAAAATGACACAATTTTGCTTGCTGGAAATGATGAGGATATGAAAAGCTTGCTGAAGAAGATCAAGGACTTCAGCCTTCAGTATGGATTACATCTAACATCAAGAAAACAAAGGTCCTTAGTACAGGGCCAACAGTCAACATTATGGCACTGGAGAAAGGCCTGAAGCTGTCAGTGATTTAATCATGCATGGATCAACAATCAAGACACTTAGCACCAGGAGTCAGGAAATCGGCATGGCCCATGGACTCCCAACGAACAAATAGTATGTCTTGGAAGGAGTGCTGGCAGAGTGCTCCTTGCAAGCAAAGAGGACGAAGCTTTGTCTCCCATCCTTTGGAGATGTAGCTAGGTGAGGCTATAACTTGGGAAGAGATATCGCACTTGGGAATATGGAGGGCTAACAAAGGAGAAGATGACTTCCAATAAGGTAGAATGACCTAATAACTTCAACAATGAGCTCTAGTGAGTCAGAGATGATAAGGATGGGACAGAATAGGGCAAAGTTCAGGTCAACTGTTCATAAATTTGCTATAAGTCATACTTGACTCAAGGGTACCTAACAACAACAATAGAAAATTTTAAAATTCCTTACTTAGAGTAACGATGATAATGGATTTATAACTGCTCATGCTAATAACACTATATCGTGGCATGGAGGAGGAATGGTGGAACTGTATCCAGATTTACAATATTCTTCTTACCAAAACCATTTATGGAAAATAGGAACTGCATTGGAACATGTATCTCTGGATTGAAAATGATCATATTGTTAAGATCTCTAGCCTTAAGCTTAAAAGGTTTGGAAGGGGTCGTGGTACTAGAGATATTGTAGCTGATGTTACATGGATCTTAGATGAAAGCAGAGAACATCAGAAGAATGTCTATCTGTGTTTCATTGATTATGCAAAGGCATTTGACTGCATGGATCATAACAAACTGTGGCTGACTCTGAGAAAATGGAAATCCCAGAACATTTAATCGTGCTAATGTGAAACCTATACTTGGACCAAGAGGCAGTCGTCAGAACAGAGCA
>NW_006399770.1:16050056-16098974 GCF_000299155.1 Elephantulus edwardii
ACAGTTCAAAGACGTCAATTCTCTTTCTAACATCCCTAGATATTGTCCAGCTTTCTGATGCATAACAAGTAATTGTGAAAACTATCGTCTGTATCAGGCACACCTTAGTCTCTAGACTGATGTCATTGCTCTTTTGCACTCTGGAGAGGTAAGTTCCTGACAGCTGGCTTTTCCAATGCAATTTGTCTTTTAATTTCCTGGATGCTGATACCAAAAGTGTTGATTGTGGATGAGCCAAGCAAACTAAATCTGTTAATAATCTCAATCATATGCATATGCAAAACCCTAACAAACTAAAAATTTGATTGTTTAAAACTCTTATTCCATAGAAACATTTATGTAGTTGAACAGCTACTTTAAAATATTTTCTAAAGCACATTTTACTCAAATGTTAAATATTTTAGTTCATCCTATGAAGAAACATTTGCCTTTTCAAAAGACTGTAGGTTTGAATAACATACTTTGCTTTGATCCTGCTCTCTGCCTGGGGAAGAGCATGTCTTATTCATCACTCAATATGTAAAATTTTATTGTTGCTCCAGAGTTAGAGGAGGAGAAAAAGAACTGAGGATAACTGCAATTTGAGAGTGTGCCCACAGGCTGAGAAGAAGACATGAGATGATTCTAGACTTAAAAATTATATTTTATGTTCTATACATCCCCTAGATATGAATTTGTTTACACACTCAGTTTAACTTTGAAAGCATAACTTTAAATCAAGGGAATAATGTTAACTTTACTGTGCCTAGTTCAAATAGATGTCTTAGAGTCAGCCATAATTTTGGGGAAAACAGAAATAACTACATCATATGCAGCTTTTCCTTTAACTGGTCCAGTCTTACTGTGTGCAAGTTACTGAATCACTCTTGTCGATAAGGCCAGTCATCCTTGTCTCACAATAGAAATTACAAAAATTGATGTGTCATGCCTCACTTCCTGGGAGAACAGTGCTGAAAATCTGTCAGCAAATAGTAGCTACAACAGAAACCGTCTCCCTTACCTAACTTTTGTGCCTCCACGTCCCTATCACTCACAGTCTGAAGAGCAGAAGGTTGGGTTAGGGTCTGCTCAATAGGGTCCTGATATGTCTATTTCCTGCAATGAAAGTCAATAAATATTTATTCATAATGA
Organism: Elephantulus edwardii; assembly: GCF_000299155.1. Classification (NCBI taxonomy): domain Eukaryota; kingdom Metazoa; phylum Chordata; class Mammalia; order Macroscelidea; family Macroscelididae; genus Elephantulus; species Elephantulus edwardii. Next base: position 16,051,188 of record NW_006399770.1, read on the forward strand.
GCTTGACATCTCAGATTGAAGTTAACTATTCAGGCACATTCTCACATAAAACCCTACTTAAATTTTCTCCCGAACATTCGTTATCACCTATTGCTATCATCTTAAAACAGGGACTTGTGCTGCTAACTCAAAGGCCATGTTTCTTTGGTGCTTAAAAGCCACTAGCTGCTTCTTGTGGCGGGGTGTGGGAGGAATGAAAAGTCTGTTCCTGTGTGATTTACAGTCTTAGAAACCCAATGGAGGTTGAACCACACACTGGTTAAGACTCAACTGGAATAAGTTTAATTAATCACTAGAATATAAGTAGCACAAGGAATCTTCTCTGTTATTTTATTGTATTTTCTGTACCTATAATAATTCCAAAGATTCCGTTCACAGAGAAAGTCAACCTGATTCCTGTGCAGTCTATGAGGTGAAGTCTACGTGTAAAGTAATCATTTATGTTTTTTAAAAAGTCTTTGTGATGAATAAATCATTGAATATACATTTCTGTCATGAAGTCTACACTTTCCAACTACCCTACCTTCTTTATTGATTCCAACTTTTGCATTCCAGTCACTACTTATCATTAACACATCTTGATTACATGTTTGGTCAATTTTTGACTGAAAATTTGATAAAATCTTAAATTTCTTCTTCTTTAACTGTTATATATTTAAACAATAGTTTTATTAACAGGTCTTCCTTGTATGCATATGGTAATATCCTGTCACTCACATTATAGTACTTTAGGATAGAACTTGAAATTGTCTTTTTAACTATGAATGCAATACCACTCTTCCTCTGTTTTTCATTCCCAACATATTATACCATATGATTGTCTGATTCAAAGTGCGAAAGCAGGTCAATCTCACTTTACTAATCCCTAGAATGTCAATGTTCACGCATCCTATTTAACTTTTCACAACTTCTAGTTTTCCCACATTTATATTTCATACATTCCATGTTCCAGCTATTAAAGTCAAGGTGTGCTTGATTCAGACCATGGTCTTTTCAATCTTTTGCTATACTGCTGAGAGCTGGATAATGAATAAGGATGACAAAAGGTGAATTGATGCCTTTGAATTGTGGTATTGGAGGTAAGTACTGAAGATCCCATTGGCTGTCAAACAAATTTATCTTGGAGAAAGTGCAGCCAGAGTGCTCCTTAGAGGCAACAATGGTGAAGCTTAGTCTCACATAACTTTGAGCATGTTGCTAGAAAAGGCTATTCTTTGGAGAAGGACACAATGCTTGAAAAGGTGGGAGAAGTGGTAAAGAGAAGAAGACCCTCAACCAGGTGGATTAACACAGTCACAACAGCAGTAGGCTTGAGTGTTTCAGATATTGTGAGGTTGGCATGAGACAAGACAGGGTTCAGATCTGTTGTTCATAGGGTTACTATGAGCTATACTAGACTCAGCATCAACTAAAAATAACATAATAATTGCAAAAAGTCATTATTTATGAAATGATTTAATAAGTGAGGATACAATGTCAGGGGGAAAGTGAACTTTTCTTTTTTGCTTGTACTTTAGAGAAGGCAACAGACATTAATCAAGACATCCTGCAAATGGATGCAAATTTAGAGCTATGTTATATATAAGTATGGAGACATTATAAGAGGGCTAATGAAAGGTGAATGGGCTAAATATATTTCAGAAATTACACAAAGACCCTTGAGAAAGGGAAATTGTGTGAAATAAAAGCCTAAAAGAAGAGATTAAGGAGGCATGAGGTTTTTACAAAAGTGGCTTGAGACTAGGGAACTCGAATGTTCCAAAGCTCTGCAGATAGAAAGAACATATTTATTAAAGACAAATGCAATGTAGCTGACTTACAGTGGGAAAGTGGAAGCATGACTTTGAGACGAGGATGGGGTGGTTTAAATGGATGGAAGAAGTATTACATGAGGTGAAGCAAGAACTGTAGGCATGGTGCCATTGAGGATTCTGTTATCAAAAGACTTAATTTATTAAACAAACCAGAAACTTAAGAACTACTCTTTATACCTCCCTCTACCTCAGCCTTAATGTCAATTTAGCTTCCCTTCCAAAAACTTTCTTGTATGTATCCCACATGGCCTGTTCAATATCTGAATCTACACAACCCAAAGCTATCACTTGAACATACATAGTAGTTTTTCCATCCATTTTAACCACTGAAGTACAATGCACCATGTTTGGTTTTTTTTTTTCAAATGATGGTAAGGTTAAGAGAGAGGGAGGTGTCAAGGATGATTCTTTTGTTTTTGGTTTACTTAATAGATTAATTCTTCCAGTAATTATAATCCCTATGCACATAGAAAAACCAACCACAATGAAACAAAACCAGGTATAGAGGTGGAATATAGACCTAGAAAGAACTTTGGTGTGCTTAAGAGTCTTTGAGCTCTCAAAGTCTAAATGCAGAGTAGGCAGTTAGATTTTTGAATCTAGAACTTTAAGTAGAAATCCATGCCAGATATGTAGTAACAAATTTGTGAGTTATGAATAAATGAGTGAAAATTGAAACTATTGATGTGGCTATAATTTCCCAAGATACAGACCAAATAAGTTCTTTTCTCTCAGTATGGATTAGATTCCAACATAAAGAAAATAAAAATCCTCACAATGGACCAATTAGGGACATCATGAAAAATAGAAAAAATGGTTAAAGTTGTCAAGGATTTAATTTCACCCAGATCTGCCAAGATCAATAGCCATGAAAGTGGCAGTCAAGAAACAAATGATTCATTGCATGGGGAAATTTGCTCCACAAAGACTCTTTTAAAGTGTTAAAAACCAAATATGACACTTCAAAGACTAATTTATACCTAACCTACAGTGTTTCCCATCATCTCTGGTGCATGTAAAAGCTGGACAATGAATAAGGGAAGACAAAAGACAAATTGATGCCATGAACGTATATATTTGGTAAAGAATATTGGATATACAAAGGGCTTTCAGAATAAATGACAAATTTGCCTTGGAAGAAGTCATGGCAGAATGCTCGATAGAGGCAAAGATGGTGAGACTTCATCTCATGTACTTTGGACACATTTATTGAGAGGAGCCAGATCCTGGAGAAAAACTTCATGCTTGGTAAAACTGAGGGTCAGCAAAAAAGGAAGGTTAGTCAGCTGGGTTGACACAATGGCTGTAACAGTGAACTCAAACATAGCAACAATTGTGAGGAAAACACAAGATCAGGTGGTGGTTTGTGTGCACAGTGTCACTGTGATTAAGAACTGACTTGAAAGCACCTAACAACAACAACAGTGTAAGATTGAAAAGAGTGTACATGGAAAGAGAGGAGGAAGTGTCAGAAAATATGAAAAAACAAACAAAAACCAGGTAAGAATTGTGTGCTAAAAGCCAAGGAAAGATTTCCAAGTATTGAAGGGGGCTGAAAAACTTGTCTGTTTCCTTCATTGTTGTAACAGACAGAATCAGTCAAAGATAAGCTTTTAACAAATAATTTTTAATAAAATTAATATTGAGCCAGTCGTATGAAATATTCAAGGAAGATATTAGAAGATAAGGAAAAAGAAAAGATGAGAAGACCAGTGAACAGTCTAAACTGTATCCATCAGGATGTTGGTGGTTAATTATGAGGGTATTCCTTTTATTTTATTATATATTTTACCAAGCATGTTTTTCTCCTTTGCTTTTCTTCACCTGACACCATGCCCAAATAAGGCTAGACAAAATCTCATTACCATCTTTGCCTCCAGGGGGTATTCTGATGACATTTCTTCCAAGACCGATTTGTTTGCCCTTTTGACAGTCATGGTATATTCAATCATTAATTCTTTATTCATATTTATTATAGTCAATATTTTACAAACATATGACATGACTGAAAATAACATGTCTTGGTTTTGATATACCTTAAACTTTACAGTTATACCCTCGCTCTTTTGCACTTTAAATAAGCCTTTTGCCGCAAATACGGACAATGCAAACAATTGTTTGATTTCTTGGCTGTGGTTTCCATGAACATCGGTTGTGGCTCCAGGTAAAAGTAAGCTCTTCACAAATTTAATGATTTTTTTTCATTTATTACGATTTGATTATTGGTCTAATTGTGATAATTTTCTGGTGGTTTAGGGATTAAGGAGTTGAGCTGACCACTCTAAGGCATATGGTTTGAATCCGTTTATTGTTCCAATGGAGAAAGATGAGCAATCTCCTCTCGTGTGATTTACAGTCTCTGAAAACTTGCTGATGGATCCACCTCTGAGACGGGTAGACTCCAAGGCAATGGCTTTGACTTTTTGATTTTGTGTTGAGTGTTGATATGTATTGCTTTTTTTGAAGGATAGAGTCTTTGGTTTTCATCAGTAAGTTCTTTAAATCTGCTTCATTCTCTTCATGCTAGGTTGTGTCTCTGTATTTTAGGTTGTTGAGTATCATTTTCATACAGCCCAGTTTTTCAGATTATTTGCTCAATGCATAGATTGAATAGGTATGGCGTTTTGTCACATGCAGCTCCTGATTTTAAATCATGTAGTATTTCCTTGCTCTGTTTGAACTACTGTTTTTCTGTCAACATACAGGTTCTGCATGAGTACAATTAAGTGTTCTGGAAGTAGAAGTATAAGCTCATTCAAATAGTGTTCTCTGTAGGTGTTTGGTGGGTGACTTTCCCTTGAGTACTTTAAGAATTTAAAGTTTCACTGTCTTGTGGCTTCAAGACCCTTGAGGGTTGAGGAAGTCTTTTCTTGGCCCTTTGCTTCCAGCCAGCAAGGGCAAAAAGAAAGAGAAGAGGCCATGGTGAGTCAGGCTTTTAATGGGCTACATGGCTTCATGGATGCAGTGTACAACCTTTGCACTCATGTGCTATTGGTAGATCCCAGTTATGTGGCCTCATTTTACTGCCAAGGACCCTGCAGAAAGTAGTCTAGCTTTGAACCTAAGAGAAAAAGGGACCATAAGGGCTTCCTTCATATTTGCTGCTGATTTCAGTACTGATGTCTGCCTTTGCAGAGGAAGGTCTTTATTCAACCTCTGTATTTGAACTCATTTTGAGTGTCTTATCTTTTACATAAATGCCATTTTAAGGTAACTCTTCACAATTCTAGCCCACGAGACCACAGCTTTCACAATCAGGCTTTTGCTATTTTGTTTGTTTGTTCTAGGGCAACCACTGATAATGGATTTATTTAAAACACACTTGTACTTTAACTTTCATCTAAAAGATTTATTCACTCTGTGCCTTAGAGTCAAAATTGACTTCCAGCTGATCCGTCATTTGCTTTGGAGGTTATACATTGCATAGAATAATACTGTTCATCTTTCTCCTGTGGAGCTACCACAGATTACAACTAGAAGAGAGGTTCAGTGTGCTGTGAAGAGTTTAATATTCAAAATGGTTTTCCAAGCCATTGCATTGGACTTTGCTACGTGGATAGGCAGGAATATGCAAAGAGGACATATTAGCCTATACACACATGGATTGGCTAGTCTTCCATTGAGTAAAGCAGCAGAATTGGAAGGTCTTTCCTTCCAGCAAGAAGCAAGCAAGAAAATGTAGCACATCCTCTGGGCCCAGAAATTCTTGCTCCCAGTTAGACCCTATGGCAGCAGTTGCCATGGATGAAGTGGATGACTGGAGAACCAACATGAGATGGAGCTGATCTTGGGTCAGCTAATCCCCATGGTATCAACGCTCAGAGCCTTTTGCCCATGTTTGTTGGAGGACTGTGGAGGGAGGGGCAGTGCCAACATCAGTTGGACTTGAGAGCTTCGGAACACTCGCTTAAAGCCTTGAAGCTCAGGACTGAGACACACATGAGTCTATTTTGGAAGCTGTCCTGACTGTATTCTGCTACTAACCTGAATTATAAGCCTTTTGACTTCCCCACTTTGATTGTGTGGTCTTTGAGGTATCACATCAGGATTTTGGATCCAGCAAACAGTGAGAATAGTGCTGAGATGAGTGAGAAGCGGTGTGGGAGCATGGGGGACACGTCTGAACTCCTAGAAATTTGTGTTGTGTTGTTGATGTTGTTGTGGATGAGGAGGGTTCACCTTTGTGAAGTTGGTAGAGCTCAGTTATGGCCGTCCCATGTGACCCTTGCCATTTTTACACTCAGTCTTTGGGTTAACAGCACAACTCTCTGTAGACTAGACTACCAGGGCTCCTCACCTAAAACAGTGGTTCTCAAACTAGGAGACATCGGAATCAACTGGTGATCTGGATCTACCAGCTGCAACTAATTATCTAGGTCTGGGTGAGATGTGGGAATTTACATCTCTACTTAATTCTCAAGTGTTGGTGCTACTACTGGTTTAGGTATCACTGTTTTAAACTTTTTAAGAAGGAGTCATTCTGTTTTCATAAGCATGAAATTTTATAACATACATTTTAAATTCAGCAAAACATTAGACAAAAAGACCTTCATTCTTGCTCTGAACACTTTTTGGCTAACCTTGTGAAACTGGCTAGTCTTTCTACCTCTCAGATATTCCATTTCTCCATTTATAAAATGATGATGACAACACTTACTTTGCCTGGAAAAGGATATTTGGTCTTGGGTTAAACAGGAACAGAATAGCTAGATTTGTTTCTATGGAGAGGAATATTTACCCCCAGCAGAGCACACCTCAGAGGGCTGTCCACTTGCTGAGGAAACTATTTTGTAGCCTTCGTAAATGAGGTTGCCTTATTTTTCTGCAGGTGTACATGCAATCTACTGATTGTATTTAAAAACTGCTTTAGAAATGGTGCTGAAAGGTCAACTATGCACCACTGTGATCTTCAGCACAGCCCTGGAATGGAATTGATCCTGTGGCTTTGGAAAGCTATGCATGTATGTGTTGGCCCCATATGCTTTGAGTTGAGGGGAGCTCTGGTGGCTTAATGGTAAGGAGTTGCACTGTCAATTCAAAGGCTACATGTTTCGAACCTACCAGTTACTCGGTAGGAAAAAGATGAACAGTCTCCTCCCATGCAATTTACTGCCTCTGAAAACCTGCTGAAGGGTCAGCTATGATTCGACTCCAACTCAATGGTACACCACAACAACTGAGAGTAGAGAACGGTTGTTGGGTGGAAGATTTTTTTATTTGTTTGTTTTGTCTTTACATTTTACCACTTGGTGGTAAAGTTTTTTGTACCCAATCTGAGGCTGTGTCAATAAAAGATATGCCATTATGCTTCTACAAGCAGCCTGGAAACCTCATGTGACTGCATTGCTATTTTGTCAGATGATGTAAATTTGAGTTAGAAATCAACTTGAAGGTGTCTAGCAACAATCTTAACGGAAGTAGATTGCCAGATATTTTCTCTCATGAAGCTACCAGAGACGCTTAATCACTTGGGTCTGGGCATCTACAAATTAGTTTTTCATTCCACCTGGGCTGAGAAACCCACCTTTGAGTAACAGATCCTGGCCATTTGCATGGCCCTTGTTCCAGGTCCCAATGAAATAGGTGGCATTAGGGTTTCTGGTTTACAGATAAAAGACACATTCTTTACACTGCAGAGTTTGATTGCATTGGGGATATTAAATTCTCATGCACTGAGCACTCTATCACAGGACAAATGAGAGTGTCAGAGTAGGCTTTTTAAGGCTCTCTGTGTTATTATGTTGAATGATAAACTGCTGGCAAGTGATTAAGCTGCCTCCACAGGCTTAAGCCCTCACTCCTTTGCTTTCCAGGTGATGCCATCTATCTTTGTAATATTCCTTCCCCATCAAAGGGAAAACACACACATGTTGAATTGCCTCAAACATACTGGATGCTAGAAAAGTATGTGGAATAGATGTTTCAGGCTTAATTTTACTGCAGCACTAGATCAAATCTAATGTAATCATGTTGTGAGAAATTGGGCAGCTCTAATTAATCTTAGATTTTAATATTTGACTTTGAGGTTTTATTTTGGCTTTTTATCATTAGCAAAAAAGGCAAACACGGCCATATTGTGAACAGCAGGAAGTGAAACAAACTGGGTCTGAAATGCAAATGGTCTCTGCTGCCTTCTCTTTAGATTTTACTAGAGTTTATTGTTACAGCTGATTTACTAGAGTTTATTTATTTACTAGAGTTATTATTACAGCTGACAATAAGCCAAAGGTTATGGCTAATTGTTTAATGAAATATTTTTTTTCATAGTTACTCCCTGCACTCTCCAAGTTTACAACTTTTGAACAGCTATTATTATTAACAAGGTCGACTTTAAAATAATTTGGGATGAGGAATACTTGTTTTGCAAGGTGCTCTAGTGAGTTAGTCTAGGGAGTTGCGCTGCAAACCCAAAGGCTACACCTCTCTGGAAGTCCAAATCCACCAATTACTCCTTGGGAGAAAGGTAGGGAATCTCTTCCTGTGCAATTTACAGCCTTGCAAAACCACCGGGAAAACTTTCTTAGAAAACCTTTCCATTTGGTTTATGTATCAGTTTATGTAAATGCTTTTTGTGGATTCCAGAAAGAAGTAGTTAGAAAACACACATTACCAAAAATATGGCGAATTCCTCGGCTGAGTGAACATCTTGAGTTCAAGGCATTTTATTTTCTCCAAATGTACTGATAAAGATGGCAACTTCATAGCATGCCTGTTATGTTGATCATTATAACCATCTGGAGATGATGGTCAAGTCTCATCTGAGGCTGCTTGTAGTCAATTTCCCTCGCATCTCTCTTCTCCTAGGACTTGACTTTAGGATTCTTGGTGTTACCTCTTTTGACTTATGTTTGCTTTATGTAATTGTCCTTAGAACACCTCTGTTAGCATCTTCACATTTTATAGAGGTCCCAGAAGGAGGAAAGGCGGGCTAGGAATCTGGACCAAGTGAATCCCAAAAAGGAGAAAGTTGGATCATAGAACCAAATAAAATCAGAATCTTTGTGAGTGATAATGGACACATGAAATGAATGGGCCTGAGACCTTGGATCAGGCTAAGTTCAGCCTAAACCACAGCCACAGAACTTTCCCCTCATGGCTGCTGCCCATCCGTGAAAACTGAAGAACATATATGTTCTACCACTAAAACTGGTACAGGGTCATAGATATCTGGTTAAATAATGGACCCTTTTCTATCTGTGTAACAAACTCAGTAGAAGAGATCATGCTTCCCAGCCAGGACAGAAACATGGTAAATTGAGAAAGAAGAAAAAATAGCTTATTGAATACTTTTCTCTTTAAATTCTTTTGTTGTTGTTTTATGAAAAGGCAAACAAAGTTCTTGTTATTTAACCTTCATGAATTGTTTTTGAAGTGTTTTTTTTCCTTTGTCATAGATCAACTTTGAAGATGTGACATAAATTATAAATTCTTTTTACCATATATTCTGTACTCGAAATGCGGACTCTTCTATTGAATAGCTTATTTGAGTCTGGAGCTTTCGGATCACATTGGGTGTCCTTTGGCCTGATATCACCTCTCCATTGACTCTAAGTGTCAGCAGATATCCAAGTATTTGAGCCAAAGCAATTTATCTTGAGTCAGTCAGTACATTGTAGTTCAGAGAAAATGTCTGTGTAAGGTGAAAAGAAAATTTGTTGTTGCTGTGCTCTCTTTTCTGGAATTCTCAGGAGAAAGATGCTCCATAAAGATTTACAACCTCAGAAATCTATGAGACAGTTCTACTAGGTCCTATAAGAGTCACTCTGAATGAAAATTTACTTGAGAGAAGTGAATTTGGGTTTTGCATTCTCTGGAATTGGCACCTATCATATTAGCCATCGCTTCAGCTTCTCACACTTTCCCAGTAGACACACTTCTTGAACTTCCTCAGTTACCAACAAAAATAGGCATGTTAGACTTTTTTTTTTATGATTACTTTCTAGACATACCGAAATCACAACTATAAACACAAACTTTATCTAGAGGGATGTGTAAGCTTAACAACAAGCTATAATAAGTATGTTGTCTTCCTTTACACGAACCTTCATGAGAACCCTGGTTTTATGGCTTCTGATTATTAGTAAACCAATACAATTTTATTTTTGGTGCTGATTATTTGTACTGCTGCACACTCATCCTGTTAGTTTTGAGAGTTACTTAAGGTCATAGTCTGCTGCCTTCCCTTTTTAATGCTGATACCATCTTTACAACATCTCCCCCAAGTGGTAGTCTTGACTGAGATAGAGCTCATCTCAAACTTATGCGAAGAAAAAAACCAGTTTCCAGCAGACAGTTGTAATTTGAACTTATTTCCTTGTACCTTTTGTTTAAAAGTGTAACGTGTGTGAACACATTCCAAAAGGGACCAAATATATACTAGTTTATACAATTTAGGAGCAGGCCCAAACTGATGAACAAAATACAATGAATGCTTTAATTAGGCACAAACAAGTTGCTTAGAAATGATGAACTCTGTGTATGAACTAATCTGGAAAAGGTATCCAGGGGGATGTTTGACTTTATCTTGAACAAACAGACATGAGTGCATGTGTGTTTTGGGAAAGTATATTTCTACTGAAAGGATAACAAAGATATAGGAACTAGAAGAGATATAGTTCAGGCGTGACGAGAGTTCAGAATGAATGCTCATCATGAAATTGATAAAGTGGACTAGTTAGAAAGGTGACTTGGAACAGGACACATAAACAGAGCTTTGTTTGCTCAACCAGGAAATTTAGATATTATCTTACAGGAAAGAAGTGACATCCCAGGATTTGAAGCAAGGATGAGTGTACTGAGACCTGATTTGATGAAGCAACTGAGGTAGGCTGTCAAGTTGAAGTACAGCCTGTCTTGCTGGCAACCCATCCCTACTATTTTTGGTTTTGAAAGTAAGGTCACTGTATATACAGCCAGCCTTGACTGATTATAGTAGATTACTTTAAAATGTTATGCCTAATGCTGTGTGAATACCTGCAAATTAAAATGGAAAATTAAGACAATTTCTTGGACTGTGCAGGGCAGCAAAAATGGACTTTAAATACTAACAGAAATAATTTAAGATAGGGATATCTAGATCATTAAACAAGATGCTTTCCATGAAATGCTCATTTTTAATTTGTTTGGACATAGACTCAGGCACACAATCTTATAATTTGATGATTTCGTGGAAGTCAGTGAGTGTGCTATTCTGTGATTATTGTGTGATTATTAAGGATCAAAAGCCATTATGGAAGAGGGCAGAATGAAACTATGTACCATAACAAAAAAAAAGGTGCAAAAAAGATACAGAGAAATATCAGTAGATATTTGTAGGTAGTTAAAATTTAAGTATTTCAGGTGGAATGTGAGACCACTACTCTCATGCTCGTATAACGGCTTGCTGTCTGATTGATTCTGACTCATGACAGGCCTGTGCATGTGAGAATAGAACTGTGCTCCATAGAGTTTTCTTTTTAATAATTTTCTTAATATTGTGATTATAATGAAAGTTTATAGGAAAGTTAGATTTTCAATCATTCATTGTTGCACATTTTATCCCTTTTCCCTCCTTCCCGCTCCCTCAGTTCATGTTAGTTTTAAATATTCATTTATTGTTACACCATTACCCCTCTCCTCCCCCTAGTCCCCTTTGCAGTCTACCTATTTTTTTCTGGGCTGTGATTGTACTTATAATAATTAATCATAGAGTTTTCGAGACTCACTCTTGGATCTCATAGTGACCCTATCTACAACAACCCTAAACCCTGCTCTATCCTATGTAGGCCTTATTGTCTTTGCCACACCTACTTCTACTATCCCAAATATATATGTATGTATGTATGTGTATGTGTGTGTGTAAATACATATATACATATATGTACACATTTATATACATATATATGTGTGTGTGTGTGTGTATATATATATATATATATAAATAAAATTCTTTTTTCTCCCAGGAAATACACTGGCAGTCAGAAGGGAAGCAGAGAGCTCTGGTGACATAGTCCACAGGGAATTGCACTGCTAACCTAAAGTCCGAGCCTCACTAGTATTTGGAATCAACCTCAGAAACTCAATGGAGGATCAGCTGAGTCACTTTCAACCTGACGGCAATGAATGAGTGGGTGAGTAAGAAAGTGAGGCTATTGAATCCTGTATTTTCTCTCCATACTCACTTCTGTTTCGTATAAATTGCCCTCTTTGAATGGCTGGTGTGACAGTTCCCACACCACAGGCAAAATATTTCTAGAATAGAGCCACACTTGAGTAGTCACATATTGTTTCAGAAAAGGATGCAGAAAGAATATACCTGGAACAAAGCCACGAAACAAATATCCAAATCTCCTTGCTAATCTAACTTGAAAATATAAGTCCTCATTAGTTTATCTTTATTCACATTAATAGTTTATTTAGTATACTGCAGTGCTTAGAAAAATAGTTTTGTTACCCAGCTGACAGAGGAATCCAGTGTGGACCATGGCTGTCATCCCTGCAGGCTTGGCTGACTTTTTGCTTTGTCATATCCCAGAGGGCCCCAGGTAAAGAATGTGTGTTGGCCAGAATTGATCTTGAGGGTTATTGTCAGTGGCACCCATGATTTGGCCCATACCGGTGCATTTTCCTGCGACTCCTCAGCTTCGGGTCTGTAGCTGCATTCTATCATTTCATATTTGCTGCATACTCCATCAAGCTAATAAAGCAGCTGTTTATTATGCATGACCTGCTCTGTAGTTCGACTGACTGATAACTGCAGCATTTTAAGTCTTGTGCTAGATCCTCCACCTGCTGCCAGCCCCTCCATTATGTTCCATGAAAATGTTGCTTATTATGAAATTTTGGAAATGAAGGGAAGTTCTGTTAGGATCACAGACAACTTGAAACCTTCAAAGAATTAATAAATTAGAAAATGATAAGAAGGTAGAGATAGGTAAGATAGTAAAATGTCAGTCACCGAATATACTGAAAGAAAACTATTTTCATCATCTCACAAATATAGAAATGACTAGACTACCTTCTGTGTAACATTTATTATGAAATTTTGGAAATGAAGGGAAGTTCTGTTAGGATCACAGACAACTTGAAACCTTCAAAGAATTCATAAATTAGAAAATGATAAGAAGGAAGAGATAGGTAAGATAGTAAAATGTCAGTCACCAAATATACAGAAAGAAAACTATTTTCATCATCTCACAAATATAGAAATGACTAGACTACCTTCTGTGTAACATATGATTCCAGCTCAGCTAGAATAATCACGTCTGTTGGGAATAGAATTTAAATAAAGATAAGATTAGGCACTAATATTTATGAAACACTCTGTGTTGAATGTTTTGTTATGTCCTTTGCAATTATTCACCATTAATTCTAGCATTATCCACGTGCATTTTTAGAGAAGCTAGTATTTTTAGCTTTGTTTTTTGGTAATGTGTGAAAATCCAAGGCTTGACTAGCTCTTAGTTTTTCATGAGTATGGGCACACGTGGGATTTAAATATAGATCATCCTAGGGCAAGGCCTGTTATGTTGCACTGGTCTCTCCATATCCCAGCTGAATGAGTCCTCTATGTAAAATCCTTTTTCTTAAAACAATCCATGAGATTCTCAGATATGACTTACAGACCTATCACAAATTGTTTCTTGAAGCTTTAGGACTTCATTGATTTCAAATTGTATATCCTAACATAAAAAAACCCCAAACAAAACAACAAACAAACAGATTTATATCAGTTTATATCTACTGAGTTATGCACATTACATTTACATTAACAAATAATGTGGTGATTTTTCACAATATTGATAAAAGGATAACTGTTCCTTACAGGTCTATGGAACACAGTCTGATAATCATACAGTAAATGTAAGACAGAAAAGCAAACATTTTTGTTTAGAGTGAAGTATAGTCAGAATGTTCCTTAGGAGGGAGGATATTGAAACTTTATCCCAGGTACTTTGGAAAATTCTCAGGAGAAACAAGATGTTGGAGAAAAATATGTTTAGCAAACTAGAGTCAACAAAAAGAAAACTTTCAATGAGAGGCATTGACGCAGAAGCTGCAACAATGAATGAAAATATAGTAATGATTGTAAAGGTGGGGAAGGATTGAGCAGTATTTTGCTCTGTTGTGCATAGGGTTGCTATGAGATATACTGAATTGTCAGCATCTAACGCACACACACACAAACACACACACATACACAGAAATTCACACAAAGTAAGAATATTATTATAAATATAGATACTATCTTTTCATATTTGTCTCAGACCTTGAAAAAAGATATCATGCTAGGAAAGAATATTATGCAAAAGAAAGATGAAGACCTCAATGAGTTAGTTTGACACAGTGACTGCAATGATGAGTTTAAGCATATTGTAAACTGTGAGGATGGTGCAGAATTGAGGTGAATTTTTATCTGTTGTATATAGGTTGATAATGAGTTGGAGTTGACTCATAGGCAGTAAACAACAATTGTTGCTGTCAGTTTTCCAGCAACTTGATGGCAACAACCTGATGGGGGTAAGCATGACAGAGATACAATGCTCAGGGAGAGGATCAGAGAGTCAAACCAGCTCAATTTTATTGGAATCTACAGTGAATTTATATACCAGTATGTAGATAGGAAGACAGGATAGGGTGGTCTTACAGACGTGGGGCATGCGGATTGGTTAGGAGAACCTCTTGCAGACCACTCCTGCTCAACAGACGTGTCAGCCTTCTTCCCAGGTGATGCACTTTCTCAAGCCGGTACTGCCAAACACAGGGGAGCTTTCTTTACCCCATATTAAAGGCTGTTGGGAGGCTTGCACCTAACTATCTGGGGCTCAGGCAATCTGTCCTGGCCAGAGGCCTTTCCTTCCTCCCCAACATTCCTCAACAAACAATGGCATCTCTTCCTGAACTCTTGCCTTCTCTGGCTTAAGACTGTTTATTAGCTCACAGAAGGTTTATAATGTAAAGCTCTGAGAACAAGATGGAACTTCTTGAATAATGAGTTATAAAAACGTGGACTTTTGAATGTCCTTAGCCCTGATCTCAAAGCTATTATACATGGTTTATGTCTTGAGTGATAATATTCAAGGAATATTCTGTCAATCAGAGCAAGATTTTTGTTTATTTGGTTTTTTGTTGTGTTTGTTTGTTTTTTTTTAATAGACAGCAAGGGAATGAGAGAAGAATAAAAGGGAAACATGGAGAGTAGCTGGTAGTTTCCTGAGAACAGGTTATTTTGGGAACACATAATAGAGAGAACAGGGAACAATGTTGCATATCCAAATAGGTTTAGAGATCATAGCAAAGGAATCTTTTTGTTTCCTAAGGGAAGCAGAGTATTAACATTCTTCACTGAACTGACAGAAATTAATGGCTTAATGGGGGGAAAAGGAGAAGTGGTGGCTTGTTGGGTTCCTCCATACCCTGCATAGCATAGGAATAAGTCAAAAGCTCTCTGTGTCTCTAGATATAGCAGAACTTTATAGCAAGGCTAGGATTCTTCCGAAATTGATAGGTATCTTGGCTATGCACTTAGTAGATGCTTGTGTGGCTAGATGAGAGCAAACTTCTACCGTTTCTCTACCTGAAAACATTCTGCACATTCTCCCCGTCCCCCCAGATTAAAAGTGTACTGTGGACAGATAACAGAGTCCTAGTGATTTAGATGCTACCCTGGATGTGCACATCAGTGTATACCAAGAAATCTGGAGGACAACTACCTGGCCAACTGACTGGAAGAGATCCATATTGCTTCCCATTCCAAATAAAGGTGATCGAACAGAGTATGGAAATTACAGAACAATATAACATGCTAGCAAAACCATGCTGAAGATCATCGAGACACAAACGAAACAGTACATTGGCAAGGAACTACCAGAAATACAAGCTGGGTTTAGAAGAGGTCGTAGCACTAGAGATATTATTGCCAATGTCAGATAGATCTTGGCAGAAAGCAAAAAGTGCCAGAGGGATGTCTATCTGTGTTTCATTGACTACAAAGGCATTTGACTGTGTGGATCACAACAAATTGTGGTTAACCTTCAGGAAAATGGGAATCCTAGAACACTTGATTGTATTTATGTGAAAGTTATACCTGGACCAGGAAGCAGTCCTCAGAACAAAGCAAGGAAACACTGTATGGTTCAAAATCAGGAAAGGAGCATGTCAAGGATGCATCAATCTTTATGCAGAATACATCACTGGGGAAGGTGAGCTTTATAAGAAGGAATGTGGCATCAGGATTGGTGGAATAGTCATCAACAACCTATGTTATGCAGATGACACAACCTTACTTGCTGAAACTGATGAGGACCTGAAGCACTTGCTGCAGAAGGTGAAGGACTGTAGTCTTTAATATGGTTTGAAACTCAACATCAAGAAGAGAGAGGTTCTCATAACTGGGCTAATTGGCAGCACCATGATAAATGGAGAAGAGGTTGAGATTGTTAACAATTACAACTTGCTCAGTTCCACAATCAACACTCTTGGCATCAGAAGCCAGGAAATCAAAAGATAAATTACATTGGGAAAATCTGCTGTCACGGATCCTCTAGAGCACTGAAAATAATGATGTCAGTCTAGAGACTGAAGTCTGCCTAATCCAGGCCATGGTCTTCTCAATTACTTGCTACATCAAGAGTTGGACAATGACTAAGGATAATAGAAGAATTGATGCCTTTGAGTTGTGGTTCTGGAGAAGAGTCTTGAACATACCATGGATAATCAAGAAAACAAATCTGGGGGTGGGGGTGGGCACAAGCATAGGCTTTAAGTGTTAAGCTTTATATCAAGAAAATGGTGAAATCTTTCTCCAGTGTTTGCTGTGTTAATATTTACAATAAATAAATGTACAGGAACATGCAAAAAAAAAAAAGAAAACAAATCTGTCTTAGGGTAAAACCAAGTTTCTCCTTGGAGGCTAGAATTTTGAAACACTTTGGGCACATGGACAGGAGAGACTGATTCTTGGAGAAGCATCATGCTAAGAAGGGTGGAGGGACAATGCAGGAGAGGAAGACCTTGGATGCATTGGCTTGATACAATAACTGGGAGAACGGAAATTGATGTGTCAGAATTAGTGAGACTGGCTTGGGACAGGGCAGGCTTCAGAGCTGCTGTACATAGGGTTGTTATGGGTAGTAGGCAACTCAATGACACATAACAACAACAACAACAACAGTAGTATAGTGCATTTTGTTTCTGACAGTGAACCATAAAATCAGCAGTTCAAATCTACTAGCTGCTCCTTTTGGAGCACATGAATAGTCTCCTGTCATAAAGATTTTCAGTTTTGGAATACTGGTAGACATTACTATGTGTCAGAACTGACTCAATAGTAATGGGACTATCTTTTGATTTAGTGAAACTGTAAGTTGAAAATTGTTGTTGTTAGATGTCATCTACTCTAGTATAACCCATAACAACTCTATAAACATCATATCTGAACCTTGTCCTATGCTGTGCTATTCTCACACTTTCTGACACACTAGAACTCGTTGGGGCACTTTGTCAATCCATCTGGTTGAGGGTCTTCTTCTCCTTAACCTATCCTCTGTCCTTCCGAGCTCTGCCATTTGCATGTGCCCCTACAATTTCCGGCTCCGCCTTGACCTCCTTGACCTCTGGGTTGAGTTTACCTCTTGGGTAGGGGAAGCTGAAGTTCCCGCCTGCTGGCCCCTCTGTTCCCTTTTGAAATCTCTGTATTTCCAAGAATACCAAGAAATTAAGAAGTTGTAAATAGTAGTTGAATTATAAATATTATTTATAGCATAGGGGCTAAGTGGGTATTCAGTCTGGTTATACTAAAAGATTTCTTGCACACCCAAGTTTGTTCCCTCTGGAATTTATGCATGCCCCTACCTTTATGATTGCATGTAGATTCTCATTGATTTAGGAAACATTCCATCGCTTTTCCTCACTATCACGTGATTTTAGATTTATGGGCTCCCACATTTGCAAATTAGGAAAAGGAAAAGCAAGAGGTCCCAAATTCCCAGCTCTCATTTCCTGTATGTGTGCAGGTGAGAAAAGTCATCATTTCTGGGGCATCATTTCCTTTTCTGTAAAAAAGGATCAGAGAGGTTGGAAGGCTAAAATGGCATTGTGGAGGTGGAAGTATTTTGAGGAATAGAAAGTTCTAAACACATGTATGTTGGAATTATGGCTACTACCTTTTATCCTGCCCTGCAGTTTTTCCATCTGAGTAACAAATTTTGCCATCATTTTTATATTATGTGCACCCAAAGTTTAAATTCTACATTCTGATTGATTTTTCTCAGTGGGGCATTGAAGAAAGAACAAAAATATTCTTGTCGTGTAACCTGTGACTCATATTGACCCTATGTACAACAGCCCTAAACCCTACTCTATCCTGGGCCAATTATATTGTCTCTAACACACTTACTCCTATTATCCCAATCACCGAATCAATCCATCTCATCAAGGGTGCTTCTTTCTTGTGCTGTCCCTCCACCCTCCCAAGCATGACGCTCCTCTCCAGACTGGTCCCTTCTTTCAACATGTTCCAATTATGTCAGACAAAGCTTCAGAATCCTTGCCTCCAAGGAACAACCTGGTCTTACCCTCTCTAGGGTGAACCTGTTTGTTCTCCTAGTCATTCATGGTATACAAAATACTCTTCTCCAGCACAACAGCTCAAAGTCATGAATTTTCCTTCTATCATCCGCAGTCATTGTCTAGCTTTCTGATGCACAGCAAATAATTGCAAAGACAAGGGCCTGGATCAGGCACACAGTCCCCAGACTGACATCATTGTTCTTCAGGACTTTGGAGAGGTCTCTGACAGCAGATTTCCCAATGCAATTCATCTTTTGATTTCCTGGCTGCTGGTACCGAAAGAATTGATTGTGAAGCCAAGCAAATTAAAGCTGTAAACAATCCCAATCTCTTCACCATCTATCATGATGCTGCCAGTTGGCCCAGTGGTGAGAAGCTTTGTTTTTCTGATATTGACTTCAATCCATATTGAAAGCTGCCATCCTTGACCCTCTGCATTAAGTGATTCAGGTCCTCCTCAGTTTCAGGAAGCAGAGTTATGTCATCTGCATAACATAGTTTATGAGTTTTCCTACAATCCTGATGCCACATATCTCCTCATAGAGCCCAGCCTCCAGGATAATCTGTTCTGCATATAGATTGAGAAGGTATGGAGATAAGACACATACCTAGCATACACCCTTCCCAGTTTTGAACCATACAGTATACGTTTTGCATAAACATGATCAAGTGTTTTGCGATTCTCATTCTTCTCATTTTAGCCAGTTTGTTGTGATCTACACAGTTAAATGCCTTTGCATAGTCAATGAAATACAGACAGGCATTCCTCTGGTACTCCCTGCTTTCAGCAAGGTCCATCTAATAATAGCTATAATATCCCTAGTATCACAACCTCTTCTAAACCCAGCCTGCACATCTTGCAGTTCTCTCTTGGTATGCTATTCCAATCATTTTTGGATAATGTTCAGCAGAATCTTGCTTGCATGTGACATCAATGATATTGTTCAATAATTTCCTCATTCTGTCTGGTTACCTTTCTTTGGAATGGGAACAAATTAGACCTCTTCCTGTCAGTTGTCCTCCAGATTTCTTGGCACAACTTGTTGAGCACATCCAGGGAAGTGTCTGTCTGTTAAAATATGTCAATTGGTATGCAGTTAATTCCTGGGGTTGGTTTTTTACCATTTTTTTTCAGAGCAGCTTGATCTTCTTCCTTTATCACCACAGACTCTTGCTCATACTTTGTTTCATGAAATTCTCTGTGTCTGTCAACTCCTTTTCCTACAGTGACTCTGTATAATCTTTCCATCTTCTTTTAATGCTTCTGGGATCATTTACTATTCTGCCCAAGACATCCTAAGTATTGCAACTGGAGGCTTGACTTTGTTCTTCAGTTCCTTTAGCTTTAGAAATGCTGAGTGAGCTTGGCCCCTTTGATTTTGATTTTTTATTTTGACTCCAGTTCTTTGTACATTTCATTACAATACTTTGTTTTCCAGCACTGCCCTTTGACCTTTGAAATCTTCTTTTCAGCTCCTTAATATCTTTATTTCTTCCCTTTGCTTTAGCTCCTCAGAGCTCTAGTGCAATATTCAGAGTCGTTTCTGAAATTCATTTGGGTTTTTTTTTCCTCCCCTCCTGTCTCTTTATAATAACCCCCTGCATTATTCCTGTATGAGATTCTTGACATCCTCTCACAGCTCATCTGGTCTTTGCTCATTAGTGTTCAAGGCCTTAAACCTGTTCCTGAAATGGTTTTGAAATTCAGGTGGGATAGACCAAGGACAAATTTTGGTTCCCATGGATTTAATTTTTCTTAGCTTCAACTTGAACTTGCATATGAGTAGTTGGTGATCTGTTCCACAATCAGCACCTGGCCTCATTTTCAGCTGATACCAAGCTTCTCCAGCAGTTCTTTTCACAGATGCAATCAGTCTGATTCCTATGCATACCATCAGGTGAAATCCATGTGTATAGCCGGCATGTATGTTTCTTATAAAACATATTTGCAATGAATAAATCGTTGATTGTGCAAAATTCTATCATTCTGTCTCCCGCTTCATTTCTGTCACCAAGTCCATATTTTCTGACTGCTGATCTTTCTTTTCTGTTCCAAACTTTTGTATTCCAATCAACTATTATTATTAAGGCATCTTGAATGTATGTTCAATCAATCTCTTACTGCCAAGTTGGTAGAAATCTTTTATTTTCTCCTCTTAGGCTCTGGTTGGCTCCACACAGAGCAGGTCTGCCCACATTTCCCAGAAGCCCAAGGCTCAAGGATGACATTTTACATACTATGTGGCAGAATCAGGTGAGGGAGGCATAATGTGTAAAGTGTGGGAGGCGGAGACAAAAATCTTAAATCTCCTTTAAAAAATAGAGCCCTGATGGCATTGTACATAATATATCAGACTGGTAATCTAAAGGTAAGCAGTTCAAATCTATCAGCTGCTCTGTGTGAGAGTGATTTATAGTCTCTTTAAATAAAGATTTATAGCCTCAGCAATCTAATGAAATGTTGCCCTGAGTTGAAACTGACTCAAAAGCGGTGAGTGAATGAGTTAGTGCAAGTCCTTTTTCTCTCTTTCAAAGGTGTAGAGAATAGAACTTCATATAGAGAACTTTCTTTTTATTGAGAAATCACTACCTCTGGCCAAAAACAGCTCCTATAGGGAAGAGCTCTCATTAGCTAATTTCCAGCAGGACTTTCATGGCAAGCGGGGTTGTTACCTCTTCAACACCTCAATCACATTCTGTGAGTGCCGAGTTCAATTTCTCAGAGGTACCTCTAGGGGACAGCATACAGTAGCTGAGAGTTGAGCCTCTTGGTACCAGATGCAGTTACATTTTTCTCTTTTTCATGGTTTTCATTCAGTCATTAATAAATATTTAGTTTCATGACAATAATAATATTGTGTATTATTTTATTTATACTGTTTTGTGGCACTTTGCTTTCCCTTATTCATTCATTCATACTAATTTTTCTGTTCCTCTGTGTCACACACCTGCCTGCTTTCCTTTCAACCTTCCAAAATTGTTTCTATCTGTAAACCTTCCCTTATTCTTTTTCCCCCCTTCTCCCCCTTCTCCTTTGCTAGTCAATTATGCCTTTTCTGTTGTGGATTGTTTATTAAAATATACACATTATCTATTTTGTTTAGGTTGTTCTTCCATCCCCTAATCCATTATAGTACTTTATTGTCAGTCTATTCTGTTCCTACTTTCTTCATCTTACTCTCTGTAATAATCCTATTTTTGTATTAGAGGTCTTATATAGCATTTGTCCTTTTATGATTGAGTTACTTTGTTCAACATAATGTCCTAAGGACTTGTCTATATTCTGTAGCGTGTCATAAATTCTGCATTGCTTTTTTTTTAAATGTTGCATAGTATTCCATCGTGTGAATGTACCACAATTTTTGTGTTCATTCCATTTTCATGCACACTTGGGCTCCTTCCAAAGTCTTGCTGTTGTGAATAATGCTGCAATAAACATAGATGTGTACATCAATTTGGAAGAAATCAACTCTGATTTCTTTAGGGTATATCCCCAGGAGTAAAGTATATGGATCAAATAGGATTTGTAACTTATTGAGGAAACACAAAATTACCTTTCCCTTATACATTAATTCATACTAATTTTTTGTAGTGGCTGCACCATTTTGCATTCCCACCAGTTGTGTATAAGACCATGGCCCAGATTTTCCATTTTACCTTTGAAAGCACACTATAGGAAATCTGAATAATGAGAGATTTATTAATTCAACAAACATGATGTAAATAGCAGTTTGCAGGGACACAGACATGAAAATATCTTACATCAAAGTCTAACAATGATTGTTGTAGCTATGTTGTTATGTGTTGTTGAGTCGCCTGTGACTCATAATGCTGCTAGTATAACAGCCCTAAACTCTGCTCTGTTCTGTGCCAGTCTCACTGCCTCTGACACACCCACCCCCAATTACTCCAGTCACTGTATCATTCTACCTCATAGAGGGTCTTCCTGTCCTCTGCTGTCCCTCTATCCTCCCAAGCATGATGTTTTTCTCCAAGGACTGGTCCCTCCTTGCAACATGTCCAAACTATGTCAGACGAAACTTCAGAGTCCTTGCTTCCAAGGCACAGACTGGTTTAACCCTCTCTAGGATGAACATGTTCATTTTTCTTAGCAGTCCTTGGTATATTCAATACTCTTCTTCAACCCCACAGCTCCTTGCCATTGTCCAGCTCTCTGATGCATAGCAAATGATTGCAAAGACCAGGACCTGTATCAGAAGCACCTTAGTCTCCTGAGTGACATCATTGATCTTCAGTACTCCATAGTGGTTGGACATTTGGACTATTTCCAGGTTCTTGTGATAATGAATAATGCTGTATCTTTTCTCCATACCTATTCAATCTGCATGCTGAGCAAATCATTCAAAAAGTCCTAGTCTCTGAAGAAGAATATGGCATCAGCATGAGAGAAAAAACATCAATTCTGTTTATGCAGATGACATAACTTTGCTTGCAGAAGTGAAGAGGACTTGAAGCATATATTAAAAATCAAACATCACAGCCTTGTATATGTATTGAACACACACAAGAAATGAAAAATCATTACTACTTGACTAATAGACAACATCATGACTGATGGAGAAAATAATGGAATTGTCAATGGTTTCATTTTCCTTGGACTCACAATCAAAAATCAGCCTGGCAGCCGTGCTCCCCACATACTGTGCCCACTGGGAGTGACTGGGTCCCAGAGAAGGACTGGACCTCGCCCCCGAAGACTGGGTCAGACCCCATACCTGTGCCCGTAGGAAGCCTTCCTGGGACTCAAACGTGCTGTTGGTGGCATGTCTAAACTCCAAACCAAAAGTGGAATAAATTACAAATGGTCTGTGCTCTCCCGAATTTGGGACTTGGTAATGAACAGAAGAAATCCCCTGGCTTCAGTATGGCCAACCCCATGGAGAAAAGCAAGGCCTTTTTCAAAGCCATCTGGGACACCATTTTTGCCAAACCCCAAGAGAAGATCTACAACACCATCTGCCTCGGAGGCCTCTGGGGTCTGCCACTGTTGTTGCTTCTCACACTCCTCTTCATTTGCTGCCATTTGATGCTGGCATGGTGGGAAGAAGGAAGAGGAGGAAGTAGAAGAGGAGGAAGAAGAGAAGGAGGAGGAGGAGCAGGAGCACGAGGAAGAGGAAGAGGAGGAGAAGGAAGAATGCTGAAGACGACCTCTGGATCTCAGCATAGCCCTAGCTTCTCCAGATGGAGAAGAGCCCCTCACTGCCTGTCTAAGTCAGAGGCTAAGTCTCCTCCCAGCCACATGGGGCAGGAAGCAGGAATCCATGAGGGGATGCTCTCATATCCAAATCCTAACTCCTAAACCAAGGAACAGACCTCAGATGGAGTGGTACTCCCCTGAGCAAGTGGATAATTCACAGGCATGCACTTGACAGCTTTGTGTCCGATAGCAGCGCTCTTGGCAACAGTTCCAAATATGCCTGTCACCTGCCTCTGGCATACCTCACTTGGAAAAGCACAAAACACATCTATCTGAGGGTCTTGATTTGGTTCCCAAGCATACCTGTACACACACACACACACACACACACACACACACACACACTCACTCGCTCAAGAGGTATATGGACAAGTATATTCTATTCATCACATTGTCATCTGCTGCCTACTTGTCTCATTTGTGCAAGGTATTGTGAAAGAAAGTATATTATGGACTCGTGTGTAGAAAAAAGTTTCATGAAAAATCCTGGTCAGATCTGAGCATGTAAGGATGATTATAAAAGCAGGCAAGGCCCCTGGTCACTGTCAGTTCTGTACACCACTCAGGTTAGAGATGTTGCCTTCCTCATTCTATCCTTACAGAACCTCTATTAGAAAAGCTCATATTGGGACCTGTCAGCAATTTGATGTAACCCCTCCCCCAGTATCTATTATACAGACACACAGAGTGCTTGTGCTTCTCATCCTCTTACTTGTAGCAGGGGGGGAACTACACCCCAGACCCCCCCAAAACCCAAAACTCACCCACCTCCCCCTTAAAAAACCCTCACAAAACAAACAACAAACCCTCAAAAACCCTTAAAAGTCTGTTGGAGCAAAATTAATTGAAAACCATTTTTCTTGCAACTCATGCCAAGGCACTCATTACCTCTGTCAGGTCTCTGATGTGGCCTAGAAACCTCTCTTTGGAATACCACCCTCACAATCACTCAGCAGGGGCACCTTTTTCAAACAAGAATGGCTTTTGGTATTAACTGCTATGAAACTACTGGGAATGGGCGATGCAGAGTAACTGTTAGCAAACTATGGAAACCCAGTCACTGACTTCCTTGGGTGCTAACTGTATCTATCCCAAACATATTTTATGGGTGGAAAGGAAAAGGAGGCCCTCCACCTTAGATGGTCCTATATATCCTGTGTCCAATGTCCTCAGAGTTTCAGAGAGAAGGAATTAACAACAACAAGTCTGCTGATGTTCATAGAAGGTACTGAAAATGATCTTGTAATGGGGTAATAGGCACACAGTATGTTGTAGGTGGAATGCAAGTATAACAGATTATGTGAAAGTTCAAAGTGGGATGAAGCTATATGGAGGTCTGTTGATATTTATCAGGAAGCTCAGCCTAATAACTTGCACTTGGTTGGTACTCATAACTGTATGGCAATACTGATGAGTATGTGGTGATGCCGAGGATAACCTTGTGATACCTTGTCAATGGCCCAAGTGACTTTCACAGCTTAGTATGTCCAAGGATGGCTGTAATGGGTGAGAGTTAAGTATTAAAGTCTCTAAGTGAGTGCATGCCAAACCAAGGTTCTGGATGGCAGGTGTGTGCTGTGCCCCTCGAGGACATATAAACTGAGTCTGCAATGAGTAGAAAAGGACTGCTCCCTCCTGGGCTGAGGTTCCAAGTAGAATTCATTTGCCTGTAATTGTTGCCTTTGAGCTGTGGTGGTGGAGAAGAACATTGAGTATAATATGGACAGCTAGGAGAACAAACAGGTTCACCCGGGAGAGGGTGAAACCAGGCTGCTCCTTGGTGCCAAGGATTCTGAAGCTCCATCTGACATCCTTTGGACACATTGCAAGGAAAGACGGCAAGTCCTTGGAGAAAGATATCATGCTTAGTAGGGTGGAGGGATAGTGCAAGAGAGGAAGACCTTAGATAAGATGAATTGACTAAATGACTGTGGTAATGGGGTTATGTGTGTCAGAAACAATAAAGTTGACTCAGGATGGATCAGGGTTCAGAGCTGTTCGACACAGGGTCATTATGAATCGCAGTCAACCTGATGGCACATAACAACAACAACAACATATGATGAGTTCACTAGCATTTTGATGATATTGACAATAGTATAAAGATGGACATTCCCAACTTGGGAGCAGCTGGTGCTCAAAAAGTTTATTTGCAATTACATTGGGTCATTTTTCTTGTGATATTTTCTCATGCAAGTTTTAAGTGGTGGCTAAATACTTGTTCAACTAACAAGATAGCTAGCCTAAGATATTTATAATAACAAGAAAAAGAAATTTTATAATACTGTCTTAAATGGAAAGCTGCATTATATTTGCTAACTCGGTGCACCCAGGTCTGCAAAGGGTGAGTACTTGATGGTTGTAGTAGTTCCAAGCTCGTCCAGCAGTGACCCTATAAATTATAAGCCTGTCTATGTTTTGGAATCAGGTGTGTTCATTCTCGAACTTTAAATGCCTTTAAATTCCTTGTGACCTCAGGGGCCTCCATCATAGACCTCTTTAACCAGAGAAAGCAGCACTCTCTATAACCCAGTTCCACAAAATTGTCACGAGGCACCTGGCTATCCCCTTCACATCAGAAGATGGCTAGCTGTCTCCCTCACCAGATATTCCTCTCCACCTCTGCCGCTGCCTTCCAGGATGCACTGGCCTCCAACTCTGGGTCTCAGTCCCTTCACCTGGATGATGGGAGGGAGGCGTCCAGGGTGCTGGCTGAGAGTGGGTGTCAGAGGAGATCTAGGCAAGTGGATCACCAGGATCAGGGACTGCACAGGTAATAGTTGCCATGACAACTAGCTGCTAGATTGAATTAAGACTGTGGACAGTCATCTCCTCTGTGATGAGATCTCTATCTCCTGATACAGCCCCCTGCCATCACCTAACCTAATGTCTTTCCTTTAGCTCCAGACATGACATTGGCAACTCTCATTCCAGTTTCATGTGTAGCCCGGGATCCAGGAGACCAGAAGCCTGGGTGGAGTCTGCCTCTTCCACACCCCAGCATCCCAGATGACCTTTAGGTGGGTACCTAAGTATAATTCCACTTGACAGACTCTCTCACGTTTTACATTAACAGAGATGAGAAGGAAAAGAAGGGACTGTTAATAAATTTTAAAAATACAACTTAAAAATATTTGCATACAAAACAAGAGCCAATGGGAGCATATATTGGCATACACTCTCTTCATACATTGTCATCATGCTCTGCCCCAGGCTTCAGCTTCCTCTCTCTTCTCCTTGCATCAACTCAGTCCCCTCCTTGTGCTCGTCTCCATTTTCTTTTCCTCAATTCCAGCCTCTGCTCCTTAAGGACTAAAGCCTGCTAAGTTTATCTAGAAGGGTCTCAATTGATGGGGGACAAAGGGAGAATTCACAGACAAGTTATTTCCTGAACCAGCATAGACTTGGGACTGAGGATTCTTAGGCCAATATCCCTTCCAAACAGGGCCATGCTCAGCAGAGAGTGTCAGAGGTCAGAGTCAGAGGTGGCCCCTCCACAGCTCCACAGGTTGGCTTTTTGTTTTGCTTGTTTTTTTCCTATTAGAAGTAGGTGGGCAATGTAGAACAAAGACAGTCAACATTTCAAGAAGAATATAGAGGGTCAAAGTTTCCTAGCGTTTGCTCGTTTGTTTGTTGGGCATTTTCCCCCCTTTAAAATTCAAATGGCAAAAGAAGAACTTATTTAAATAAAATACTACATTTGGTCATTTAAAAAAAATCATGACAGCAGTCACGAAATAAAAAGATACAATTGCATTGGAGAAATTGTACAGTCAAGACCTCTCCAAAGTGTTAAATAAGATGGGTGTCTTTTTAATAGCTAGCATCCACCTGACCTGAACCATAGTATTTTTCAGTTGCTTCCTCTGCATCTGAAGGTTGGACAATGAATAAGGATGACAGAAAAAGAATCTACACTTTGGTGTTAAGATGTTGGAGAAGAGCACAGCATATCCCTGGATTGATAAAAGGACAAATAAATCAGTCTTGGAAGACCCAGGCTGGTCCTTAGATGCAAGGATGGTGGAACTTGGTTTCACATACATGTCATCAGAAGGCATCAGTCTTTGGGAAATTACATCATTCTGGGAAAGGCCAGGTAAAGAAAAGATGCCCAACAAAGTGGATTGACACAATGACAATAACAATGGGCGCCAGCATGTCAGAGATCTTGAGGACGGTCCAGGATAAGGTAAGGTTCAGGTCTGCTGTTCATAGAGGTGCTATAAATTGCAGTCAATTCAATGGCGCCTAACAACACCAATATACAGTAGAAAATCTTTGACTCCTTAAGTCCATTGAAAATTCTCCCTTTCAAGGTGCTTCGGGTTTTCATGTAATCCAATCAAGGGGTAGGTTTTTTCCTCTAAACTTACTCGATATCTAGAATCATTCTAGACATATGTCTGTGTGGAAATCCTCCTCTCTTGCCTACTGAGACATCACATTCACAGATTTTTTCCTTTATTTTCTTCAATGTTTCTTCTCTGTCTAAGCTCTACAACTTAGTCTTCTTTAGATACACTCTCTTGCTAGGTGTTCTCATTTATACATGTGACTATAAATTTCACATATTACAGTCCAAGAATGCAATTATGTATTTCAAACTTCACCTTTTCTTTTAATTTCAGATTCACATATAACACCAAACTGACACCTCATATATCTCACAGCTACTTCAAAAAGCATGTCAAAATCTGAAGCTTATTTTTCTCATCTGTTCTACTTCTGATCTTCTCAGTCCCATTCAGTCACACAAACTGTAGCTCTTAGAGAAATTTCCACTCTTCCCAAGCCTCAGTATGCAATTCAGTCAGCACGCCTTGTTTCTTTTTCAATTTCTATAATAGAAGTGAATATGGGCATTTCTTTTCATTTTCATTGATAGCACTCTAGTTCAAAGAGTCCTGGTCCCACAAAGATCAAACACATCTTTGTCAATTCACACCACCCAGCAACTAAGTGAGAAAAAGACCTGGTGATGTGTTTCTGCAAAGATTAGAGTTGAGAAAACCCCAGGGGGCAGGTTTACTCTGTCAAATGGATTGAAATAGGCTCCACAATACCCAATAACTACAAGAAGTCCCTTGATATTTTTTCCCTGGTTGACTGCAATGTCTTCTTTTTACTTTCTTTGTTCTTACATTGTTTTTACTCATATATAATTTTACTTAGGCCAGTCTTTTATTGATCTTTTGAACACTTCAAATTTCAAATAAAGTTACAATTTTTTAATAATGACTTTCAAGCCTTTCCTATTTCAACTCCTGCTGGTTTTTTGTCTTCATTTTGCATTACACTTTTCCACATCTACTATTCTTAAGTCACACTATTGGTTGTTGTTATGTATGTGCCATCGAGTTGCTTGTGACTCACAGTGACCCTCTGAACCTTGTCCTATCCTAAGTCAGTCACACTGACTCCAACTCACTTATCTCCATTACCACAGTTAATGGGTCAGTCCATCTCATCTGGGATCTTCCTCTCCTGTGTTGTCCGTCTAATCTTCCAAGCACAATATCCTTCTCCAAGGCTAGTCCCTCTTGGTCAAATGCTTAAACAGTGTGAGACAGAACTTCAAAATTCTTACCTGAAAGGAGAGACTTATATTCACTCCCTCCAACACAAACCTGTTTGTTGTCTAGGTGGTCCATGTTATGTTCAATACTGAGAAT
Source organism: Elephantulus edwardii (assembly GCF_000299155.1). Classification (NCBI taxonomy): domain Eukaryota; kingdom Metazoa; phylum Chordata; class Mammalia; order Macroscelidea; family Macroscelididae; genus Elephantulus; species Elephantulus edwardii. The sequence continues at coordinate 16,080,443 of NW_006399770.1, forward strand.
GTATGTACCATTACAATGTTGTTGTTGTTGTTTGGTGCCGTCGAGTCATAGACGACTCATAGCGACCCTATGAACAAACAGCCTAAGCACTGTTAATACATAGAGTTTCCGGAGGCAAGCCATTTCGGAAGTAGATGCTGCTCCTGCTTCCAGGCTTGATTTAGTTGGGAAGCTCCAGCCAACCCTATCCATCATGATTGGCACATCACTGTCACAGGCTTCAGCATCACAGCAACCACGAGTTACCTCTGTACAGCAACGCACAGACCAGTGCTATACCACCTAGAAGAACCTTTGACAGGAAAACAATTTGAACCATTACAATAGTCTCGTTTAATCTCACCAAGTCATTTTCCAGCACTAGTGATATTTTCCTTTACATGGGATACAAAGATTTGCTATTTTCATGTGGATGATTCTATGTTATCCTTTTTCACTTATGATCAGAGATTTTCTCTGACCGTCTATATCCAGGGTGATTTTTCAATGATTCCTTAATCATTGTGCAGTGGTATTCTATTTTGTACCATTTCTGAACATTTGTATTAAATAAATAGATAGATTTATTTATTTTACTTGTGGGTTGCTTGTCTCTCTAATTAGACTGAGTACCTTAGGAAAGAAACCATGCATAATAAGCAATATATTCTAATTGTTATTAATGGTGACTGGCCTAAGAACATGCTCAATAAACATTTATTAAAAGACATTTAATATTTGTTGAATGCTAACTATCTTATAGATGCCATAAAAAGCATAAGGAATGCATATATATATTTATTATTTAAGATTTGTTTTCAATTTTTGAGCAATAATAATAAGATATAAATAGAAATAATTGTTTACAAGTGTTTCTAGTGTTAAAAAGTTATATATAGTGTATAATAGGGAATTCTGGAGTGGCTTCACTCAAAGAATAAAGTTGAAACGGAGAAGAATGATGTGAAATGGATAGTGCTGTAGATTTTGATCACTCAGACATGCACAGTGCATGTGGTGAGGGTAAGTATTGGTTTAGAAAATATATTTCTATTTTCCCCAGATATTTGGCAAAAATATTGGAAAAAAGTGCTCTTTTGGGACTAAATTGTTATTATGCATCCTCAGGAATTGACTCTTAGCTAACTCTACAGTGATTTTTCAGAGGCAGTAAATCACATGGGAGGAGATTGCCCATCTTTATCCCTTCTAGCAAGTGCTAGATTTGAACTGCTAATTTTAGGCAATACGTTTGGCAAGTAGGAAACAAACAAACCAAATAACCATTTCTAGACCCAAAGGAAGCGTCTCCTGACACGAGCCATTAAAAATTACAGACAAAGTTAATAGACTCGTAAAGACAACGAAACAATTGGTTATGACTCCGAAACAAATATTGTGTCTGTTATCTAGTGCTGCTGTAACAGAGATGCCACAGGTAGATGACTTTAACAAATGAAAATTTATTTTCTCACCATCTGGGAGATTAAAAGCCTAGATCGTGGTTGTTCTCTCTAGTGGAAAGCTCTTTCTGTGGCTCTGGGAGAATGCCCTCTCTCTTCCTAATATCTGTAGACCCAGTGTTCCTTCAAGATCGCCATGTGTCTTCAACTTTTCTGAATCTAGGAGTTTCTAGAGGGAATTCTGACGGCTTAGTGCTAAGGAGTTGGGCTGCCAACCCAAAGGCACACAAATTCACCAGCTGCTGTATTGTAGAAAGAGAATCTATCTCCATATGTGTGATTTACTGCCTCTGAAAGCTCCCTGAAGGGTCAGTATCAGTCAGTTCTCAAATGACATAGTAACATAACAACAAATGAGCTTCTTAACAAAGAGACGCTGGATCCAAATAAATACTTTACTTCTGGGTATTCTTTCTTGGCAATAATGATGACCTTCATTCTCTTATAACATCTCTTTCCTTTTATTTTAAAATAAAAGCACTCTTCCTGTTTCTTGTCTGGATTCCCCATTTCCATTTTTGTTAGTCTCCTGGTCAGTCCCTTCCTTCTTCATCTTCTTTTTTTTAATTTACAAAGTTCAAATAAATTGTTTTGAACACAAGATCCTTCCATTTCCTTTACATAACCCCCATTGAATTATGCAACCCTATGATTAAAACCATTTCACCCTCCCCTGCTCCTTGAATCTTCATACTCATCCTACAATAATGGTTTTATACAGTATTTGTCCTTATAAGACTGAGTTAGTTCACTCAGCCTAATGCCCTCTATTCCCTTCCAAGTTATGTAGTGATTTACAAAATCAGTGTTCCTAAAAAACAAACAAAAACCAAAACAAACAAACAAATAAAAAGCAAAGTCATTGTTCCTGCAAGCTGCGTAGTATTCCATTGTGTGAATGTACCACAACTTTTCAATCCATTTGTTTGTGGTTGGACATCTGGGCTGTGTCCATGTTCTTGTGATGGTGAATAATGCTGCAGAAACTGTAACCAGTGTATGTTATGGAACAATATTTGTAGGAGCTAACTTGATATGCAGAAAATTGCACATAAAGCACAAGAAAATGTTAATACAAAATAGAATATACTTTGTTTTAAATACTTGAAATATGGTTTTATACCAGTACAATTTTATAACTAATGCCACTGCAGGGAAGAAATTTATGTATAGTATTATTGTAAAAATGCAAAATTAGTTGGAAAAATAATGAATACCTATAAATTAAGCTTGTATAGATGAGGCTTAATGTCAAGAAGACAAAGATTCTCATCACTGGACCAATTGGCAGCATCAGAATGGATGGTGAAGAGATTGAGACTGTTAACAACTTTAGTTTGCTTGGCTCCATGATCAACACTCTTGGCACCAGTAGCCAGGAAATAAAAAAAACGTATTGCAATGGGAAAGCCTGCTGTTAGGGACCTCTCCAGGGTACTGAAGAGCAATGGTGCCACTCTGGAGACTAGGGTACGTCTGATACAGGCTATGGTATTTGCAGTCACGTGTTATGCACCAGAGAGTTGGACAATGACTAGGATGGATAGAAGGAGAGTTGATACCTTTGAGCTGTGGTGCTGGAGAAGAGTACTGAATGTACCATGGACTGCCAGGAAAACAAACAGATTCATCTTGGAGAGGATTAAACCAAACTACTCCTTGGAGGCAAGGATTCTGGGGCTTCGTCTAACACACTTTGGACATGTTGTAAGGAGGGACCCGTCCTTGGAGAGGGACATAATGTTTAGGAGGGTGGAGGGATGGCGCAAGAGGGGAAGAGACCCTCTAAGAGATGGACTGATTCAGTGACTGTGTTAATCAGGGTGGGTGTGTCAAAGGCAGTGTGATTGGCACAGGATAGAACAGGGTTTAGGGCTGTTGTACATAGGGTCACTATGAGTCGCAAGCAACTCGACGGCACATAACAACAACAACAAAAATAGATTGTACTAGTCATGAGAAAGCAATATTTTCCTATTAATATTAGCTACTAGCTCTTTAAGGCTTTCCTATTAAAATGTTAATGTACCTCTGAAAAAAAAGCATGATAAAGTAAAAGATGATCTAAGCTACACCCTGGAGGAAAATCTCCTTACATCAGGTTAGGCCTATGACTTGAACAATAGTGTACTTCATCATAATTTCTTTATAAGTGATTTGCTGATTATATTAGATAGGACAATAGGATGACTATATCCATGTAACTTCAAAATTACATCACCAAATAACTCTCAAAATACTAAGAATCATGAATGAGTCAAGTTGGTACCTATTTTGGGTAGATACAATTTATGATAAACATAAAATACAAAAATATTAGTTGAACGTTTAAAAATAGAAATTAAAATAAACTAAGCAAAATATTAACATAAAAAACACCATGAGGCAAGCTCTGGTGGCCTAGTGGCAAGAAGCTGCACTGCAATGCCAGGGATGAGCGGTTCGAATCCACTAGATGTTCTGAGGGACAGTCTCCTCCTGTACAAGTCAGATCTAATTTGACAGTACACACAGAAAATAATTTAAAAAAAGAAATAAAACAACAACAACAACAAAAGAAACACTATGAGTGAATCAAAAACTCAAGGCTGAAAATAATAGTGACCTGGATGATATTACAGAATAAATTAGGAAAAATTAATTGCTAATTTCTGAAAAATAGTGAAAGAGCAAGAGACATAAAGGATATAGTGAGAAGGGGTAGTATAAAGGTAACTGGAGTTCCAGAAACATACAAAAGAGAAAAATAAAGAAGTTGGAATTTCTGAAGAGATGAAAGGTATTCCTTTGCTTGAAATATACCTTGAGAAAATGAGAACTGAGCCTCAAATAGAGACCCATGTTCATAGCAGCATTATTCACCATCACAAGAACATGGAAACAGTCCGGATGTCCAACCACAATTAAATGGATTGAGAAATTATGGTACGTTCACACAATAGAATACCATGCAGCTTGCAGGAGCAATGATTTTGTAAAGTACTACCTAACTTGAGAGGGACTTGAGTGCATTATGCTGAGTGAACTAATTCAGTTCCATAAGGACAAATACTGTGTAAAATCATTATTGTAGAATGAGTATGAGGATCCAAGGGAGGGAAGGTGAAAAGAGAGAGGTGAGGATGGGTGAGGAGAGTTAATCATAGGATCACACAATATGATGGGGAGATGAAGGAAATGGGAAGGATCAAGTGTGGAAAACAATGTACTCGAACTTTGTAAATAAATCAGTTTAAATTTTATTAAAAAAATTAAAAATCAATGTATATGAAACAATGTGAATTAATAAAACAATGTTTGAGGATTGTATACAAACCAATTAAAATATGTTGTTGTTGTTGTTGTTAAGTGCCGTCAAGTCACGGGCGACTCATAGCGACCCTGTGAAGGAGAGTCCTCAACGCTTGGGTGCCTTTCATCCTCTCTCCAGGTTCATAGGGTTTCTGGAGGCAAGCTGTTATGGAAGTGGATGCCACTCCTCCTTCTCGCTTGTTTAATCGGGGAGCTCCACCCCACTCTCTGTCCGCATTGGGTAACCAACCATTAACGCATTTGACACATCCGTGTCACAGTGTTCAGCCTCACAGCAACCACAAGTGACCGAGGGATGGCAACCTGTACACCAGGGCTATACGACCAATAAAAACAAACATAATACAGCAGAAGTGGCATCCACTTCCTAAACAACAATTCTCTGGAAACTCTTTGAACTTTGATAAATGATGATAGTTATAGAAAGACTTGAGTTGTGCTCAACTCGATGGCAATCAACAACAACAGCAACAACATATAAACTATATATGCTTTATTATATTACTGTATATGCTGTATATATGTTATGTATAATATGCATACAACACACCTTACACATGTCACACATATATAAGTATATTGTATGTGGTATACGTATATATATACCATATGTACACATAGTATATAACATAGCACATATATAATATAATGATAATGAAACACAATGCTTGTGAATTGTATGCAAATCAATTAAAAATTTACAAAAACCAAATTTTATATATATATAGGCAATTGAGTCATGGATGACTTGTAGTGAACAAAAGATTTGAACACTTGTATAACTTTCACCATTTCTCCAGGTTCATAGGGTTTCCATAGGCAAGCTATTTTGGAAATGGATGCCACACCTGCTTCCAAGCTTGTTTTAACTGGGGAGCTCCACTAAATACTGTCCACCATGGGTAAACATAATCGCATTTGACACATCAGTTAAAAAAAAAAGTATTGCTTAAAAAAATATAAAGTCAACATACTTGGATGTGGCAAAAAAATGTGGAGATATAAAAGATTAGCATTTAAAATATGTTAGGAATGCTATATTTAAGTATACGGGTAGTACATGACTCAATGGCACCTAACAACACCAACATATTTAGCAGACAATGTACAAATTTAGCATAATAGGCATGTTAATTCAGTTAAAACAAAAGAAAGCATAATTTTAATAGGTAATTTGTTCTTCTGAAAGTTGATCTTTCTTCATATTAAGATGAGATGAAGGTCAAAAATACCTGTAGAGTAGTAAGAGTTTCATCAAAAGATATAGGAGTAATTGTGCAAATAATACGTGTTTTTGCATTTCCTCCCAAAGAATTCTGGAAAATTCGTGTTACTTTGCTATCCTGGTAATTTATGAAGCCAGCAACTTGTCCATCAGTAATTGGAAATTAATGAGGAGAGTCAAGGTGGTATTTACTTGTTCTAATGCTCTTCATGATATGTATTGGGAAAGAGTGAATCATTTAATTTTTAATTTGGATGTGTCAACATAATATGCTGTCCATTCCACAAAATAATATTAAACCTCCAAAGCATTAGTGGGGAAATGTAGACTGATTTAAAAAAATTCTCAAGCAGTCAAAAAGTACACATTGTTATTATGTGTTGTTGACTTAGACCTGATTCATAGCTGACCCTTAGCTGCTTTCAGAGCCTTGTAAGTTATGTGAGAAGAGATTGCTCACCTTTCTCCTGTGGGGTAGCTGGTGGATTCAAACTGTTTGCCTTTGATTTGGCTGTGCAACTTTTTACCACTAGACTACGAGAGTTCCCTAACATACAAAAGAGGTGAGAAAAACAAAACAAAATGAAACCAAAACCCCCACAACACCCAAAAGCACTAAACAGGTAGAAAATATAGTACCTAACATAAGGGAGCTCTGGTGGCCTGGTAGTAAAAAAATTGCACTGTCAATGCAAATTAATGTGGTTCAAAACTGACAACTACTCCATAGATTAAATGTAGGCATTCTCCTCCCATGCCATTAATTGGCTCTGAAAACTTGCTTGTATGATCAGCTATGTGTTAATCCCAACCCGGCAGTACATAACAACAATAAGATGATGAACTAAAACTCCAGTGTGTTTATAATTTATGTGAAATAAATCCTTTAATCTAAAAGACAAAGGCTCAAAAACTTGATTAAAAATAAAATAACACATAGCAAAATATATCTTGCTTGATATTTTTCAACAGAGTTCTTTGAAGGTGTGCTGTTTATTATTTTTAAGGCAAAAGGAAATAAAACACTTTCCTAATTCAAAAAAGAATAAAATGTGTAGTTGGACACATCTAGATATTAAGAATACAGAAACTTGAAAACTAAGCAAAGAAAATACTAGAAAATGATAAAGGTTAATTCACCAGAAAGGTAGAATAATTCTTTATAACCTGCATTTGAGAATCTTTTCTGTCTTCAAATATGCAAAGCAGACAGAAGTACAAGGTAAGATGGACAAAGTTCTTATATTCAGATTATTTAATATACCTCTCACTCAGTTTTTGATAAAACATAAAGGTGAAAACCCTGGCAATTGTTTATTTGAACATTTAGTATACTTGACCTACCACACACACCTACACAAACACACACAATTATATATGGTATATAAACATACTTGTGTGCCTTTGAGTTGGAAACAACCCGTAACTGACCCTTCAGTGGGTTTCAAAGGCGGTAAATTGCACAGGAGGAGAGTGCCCAGGCTTCTCCCACAGAGTAACCGGTGCCTTTGTGATTGCAGTACAGCTTTATACATATGCACAGTATAATTCATAAGAATGGGAATCCCACAACACTTGATAGTGCTTATGCGAAACCTATACTTGGACCAGAAGGCAGCCGTCAGAACAGAGCAAGGAAACACTGAATGGTTCAAAATTGGAAAGGGTGTAAACCATGGATTGGTCCTATCTCCATACCTTTACAATCTACCTGCAGAACAGATTATCTGCGAGGTTGGGCTCTATGAGGAGAAATGTGGCATCAGGATTGGAGGAAAAATCATCAACAATCTGAGTTATGCGGATGACACAACCCTGCTTGCTGAAACTGAGAAGGACCTGAAGTGCTTGCTGACTAATGTCAAGGACTGCAGCCTTCAATATGGATTGAAGCTTAATATCAAGAAAACAAAGATTCTCACCAGTGGGCCAACTGGCAGCATCATGATAGATGGTAAAGAAATTGAGATTGTTAACAGCTTTTGTTTGCTTGGCTATACAATCAACACTCTTGTTAAAAGCAGTCAGGAAATTAAAAGATGAAATGCATTGGGAAAGTCTGCTGTCAGAGACCTCTCCAAAGTATGGAAGAGTAACAATGTCAGTCTGGTGTACTTGATCCAGGGCACAGTCTTCGCAATTAGTTACTATACATCAGAAAGCTGGACAATGGCTAGGGATGCTGGGTGAATTGAGGTCTTTGAGCTGTGGTGCTGGGGAAGAGTATTGAATATACCATGGACTGCTAGGAGAACAAACAGGTTTGTTCTAGAGAGGGTGAGACCAGGCTGCTCCTCGGAGGCAAGGATTCTGAAGCTTCATCTGACATACTTCGGACCTGTTACAAGGAGCAACTAGTCCTTCTAGAGGGACATCATGCCCTGGAGTGTGGAGGGAAAGCACAAGGAAAAAACACCCTTGATGAGATGAATTGATTCAGTGATTGGGGTAATGCAGGTAGGTGTGTCAGAGACAATATAATTGGCACAGGATAGAGCAGTGTTTAGGGCTGTTGTACATAGGGTTTCTATAAGTCACAGGTGACTCAGTGGCACACAACAACAACAACAACAACAACAACAACAGTCTATTGTATATAATATAGTTATACTAAAGTATGATAATGTGTAGTGTATGGTATTACAAATACACATACCACATTTTCTTTATTATAATTTAATTACCAGTGCTTCATTTTTAAGCAGAATCTACAATAGAATTCACAATTCATGTTAGATCATTCTCCTGTGGCATACATCTTTTAAAAGTTTTATACTGATCTCTCAAATTAGGTAAGAAAAATATAGCCATTATGGAATTAACTGATTTTCTCTTCAAAGCATCTGAAAATATCATTGTCAAATCTGTCATCATGTAATAGTTTTCAAAGTTCTGTTGCTACTAATGGAGTTAACAAAATCACAGTTACCATATCACTTTTTATGTGTAAAGGAAGAAAAAAACACCCTCGACTCAGAAGTGAGTGAAATGAATCTGAAAGAACTCTAAATGAGAAGATAAACTTCACAGTCTGTGTAAGTGCACTTCCTGTAGCTGCACTTGTTGAATTATTATCTTCTGATGCAGTCTTCTTAGCTACGTCTTAAGTAAATGCTGTAATTCCTCAGAGTGTCTACATGTTCTGGTTTTCATGGATTGAGTTACATAAGCATAGCCTGCATAAAATGGAAACTAAAACCACTGCAGTGGAATCAATTCCAAGTATGTGTCAGGATGTTGGGAAGGGTAGAGGGCTGGTGAAAGAGAAGAAGACCCTCAACTAGGTAGATTGCCAAGGTGACAGCTGCAATAGGCTCTTGTGTGTCAGGAAGTGTGAGGCTGGCACAAGATAGAACAAGGTTCAGATTTTTTGTACATAGAAATGCTCTTAGTATACTCAACTTGATGGCACCTAACAACAACAGCAATTGTGTCAGGAGAAGAGAACTGGTGGTGTGATCCATAGAATGTTAAAGTTGATAACAAAAATGCACAGGTTAACCTCTTTGATGATTCAAATCTACAGTGGCTCCATAAGAGGAAGATGAGCTGTCTCCTTTTTGTAGGATTTACAGCAGAAGGGTCAGATACAAGTTGATTCCAACTTAGTGGTAATGAGTTTGGGTTTTTTTTTAGCTACATCAGTAGAAGCCAGTCCTTAAAAAATAAAAAAAAAAGCATCATGTTGGGAAACAGAGAGATCAGCCAGAGAGAACAAGACCCTCTGAGATGGATTAACATAGTGTCTGCTACAATGGAGCTGAGAATGTGGAAATTGTGATGGTGCATGATAGTGCAGAGTTCTGATGTGTTTTGTGTACAGTGTCGATGAGCAGTAATTGATTGTATGACACTCAAGAACAACATATGTTACAGAGTAGAACTTCTCCTTAGTATGCAATCATTATAGAAGTAGATTATTGGTCTTTTCTTCTCTATTACCATTTGGATAACATTCAAATCACCAGCAATTTTAGTAATAAAGACTGGTTGTACCACCTAGGGACCTTTACTACCTCCATACTGAAAGGTAAATGTTAAACACATTTTCAAATTATATTCATTATTACCATTCTCAACGATGTAAGCTGTGGTTGTTACATACCTTTCCATCAAAACCAACTCATAGCTGATCCTCTAGTGGGTTTTCAAAGGCAGTGAATCACATAGGAAGAGGTGACCTATATTTCTCCTGTTGAGGAGCTGGTAGAGTCTAACCACCTACCTTTGGGTTTATAACAAAATTCTTTGCACATTAGCCCATTAGAGTTATCTCAGAGATAAATGTTGTTGAGTGTCATGCAGTCAGAACTCACCCATAGCTTACCATACAGAGGTTGTTTTTTTTTAAAAAAAATTATTATTATGAATTTTAATGAAAGTTTACAGAGACTGAAGGTTTCCATTCATTCATTGTTACACTTTTCTCCCTGCCCATCCCCCTTGCTCCCAATTTGCTCTTCTCTTTGAAAAGTAAAAGAAAAAAAATCTTTCATTGTTTTACACTCCCTGCCCCCAAGTCCACTCCACTATGCAGCCTTCATTCTGGACTCCTGTCATGACAATAATACCTACTCACATATCCCTGTTAAACAGTTTTCTCCCTCATCTGTTTCAGTGCCATATAGATTATTTATCACATCTTTCTCAGTCTTGCCCAACCCCAATGTCAGTCCTGTTTTACAACAGTGGCACTATGCAGTATTTGAGGTAATTAATTTCACAAGATATTGTCGATCCTTCTCCAATGAAATAACTAGTGGATTTGAACCATTTGTCTTTAGGATTGCAGTTCAGCTTCTTACCATTAGGCTGCCAGAATTCTCCTTGAAAATAGATACATAGAATACCTATTTTTTTTAATTAAGCATACAGTTCCATTTCTGAATTCGTTATTGCCAACAAGATTTACTGTAACCTATAAGGTAAAACTCCACATTTTTATGTAAACACCAAAAAGAACAAAATTAGAGTTGTATTTTCAGACTACACTCTGTGAGCTTATGTACAAACAATTCACTATTTTCTTTCCAAACATGTTTCACATGTTTCATAAACATATAACCTATAATCATCTAGTTTTTGTTTTTATATTGATACTATTGATTGGCGGTCTGCAGCTTCACAGACATGGACCTGGCCAAACTAGCCAGAAGACTAGTTGGTTGTGGAAGAACAACTATGTTCTCTGGTTTTTTTTTTTTTCCTTTTAATTGTGGTAAATAAATATAGACTAAAGACAAGTTTACCATTCAACATTTCTCAGGTATAGAGTTCAGTGGAATTAATTCCATATTTGTCCCCATTACACATTTTAAAAAAATTATCCAGAGTTAGGGTTATTGCTTCAGTTGGATCGCTTGAGAGTATGACTGGATGGATCTATCTGTGGTGCAAAATCGCAACCAATTTAAGGGTATAAAAGCATCAGATTGTTGTTGTTTTGAACCATCAAGTCAGAACTGACGCATAGTTGACCATTCAGTGGATTCAGAGAGAGTAAATCACATGTGAAAAGATTGTCTGTCTTTCTACTGTAGAGTAATTGATGTATTTGAATTACATGCCTTATTCTGGTTGTTATTGTTAAGTGACATTGAGTGGCTTGTGACTCATAACAACCCTATGCACAACAGTGCTGAAACCTGCTCTATCCTGTGCCAGCCTTATTGTCTATGACACACCTGTCCTCATTACCCCAGTCACTGAATAAATCCTTCTCATCCAGAGCCTTCCTCTCTTGCGCTGTCCCTCCACTCTCCCAAGCATGATGTCCCATTTCAAGGACTGATCCCTCCTGGCAACATTCCTAAAGTATGTCAAAGTTTCAGAATCCTTGCCCCCAAGAAGTAGCCTAGTTTCACCCTTTCTAGGATGAACCTGTTTGTTCTCCTGGCAGTCCATTCAATATCCTTCTCCAGCACCACAGCTCGAAAGCGTCAATTCTCTTTCTATCATCTCTAGTCCTTATTCAGCTTTCTGGGGCATAGCAAGTAATTGTGAAAGACTGTGGCCTGGATTAGGCACACGTTGGTCTCCGGACTGATGTTATTGCTCATCAGTAGTGTGGAGATTTCCCTGACAGCAGACTTTTCCAATTTGTCCTTTGATTTCCTGGCTGCTGGTACCAAGAGCATTGATCGTGGAGCCAAGCAAACTGATGTTGTTAACAATCTCAAACTCTTTACCATCTATCATACTGCTACCAGTTGGCCCAGTGGTGAGAATCTTTGTTTTCTTAATGTTAAGCTTCAACCTATATTTAAGGCTGCAGTCCTTGACCTTCTGCAGCGAGCACTTCGGGTGCTTCTCAGTTTCAGCAAGCAGGGTAGCGTCATCTGCATAATGCAGGTTGTTGACGAGTCTTCCTCCAATCATGATGCCACATTCCTCATCATAAAGCCCAGCCACCTATATGATCTGTTTTTAATATAAATTGAAAAGGTATGGAGACAGGACATATCCCTGGAATATTCTTCCCAATTTTAAATCACACAGTGTTTCCTTGCTCTGTTCTGATGACTGCCTCCCGGTCCAAGTATAAGTTTCATATAAATGTTCTGGGAGTTTCATTCTTCTCAGAGTTAGCCATAGTTGATTGTGACCGACAGAGTCAAATACCTTTACATAGTCAATGAAACATAGATGCACATTCCTCTGGTGCTCTCTGCTTTCAGCCAAGATCCATTTAATATTAGCTAATACCCCTAGAACCATGACATTTTCTAAATCCAGCTTGCACATCTGACAGTGCGTTGTTGATAAGCTGTTCCAGTTGTTTTTGGATAATTTTCAGCAGAATCTTGCATGTGATACTAATGATATTTTTCTATAATTTCTGCACTCTGTTGGATCACCTTTCTTTGAAATGAGAACAAATGTAGATCTCTTCCAGTCGGCTGTCCTCCAGTTTTGTTGGTACAACTTGGTGTGTCCTGGGCAGCATCTGTTTGTTGAAATATGTCAGTTGATATGCTGTCAATTACTGGGAACTTGTTCTTTGTCAATTATTTTAAAGCAGCTTGAACTTCTTACTTCATCACAACAGCCTCTTGCTAATACATGCTTTCGTGAAATAATTTGTTGTCAGCCTATTTGTTTTGGTAAATTGACTCTGTATACTCCTTCTACCTTCATTTAATGCTTCCTGGATCATTTAGTATTCAGCCCAAAGCTTGAATTTCTTTTTCAATTCCTTCAGCTTAACAAATGGTGAGCAAATTTTCTGACTCCAGCTCTTCGCACATTTGATTATAATACTTTACTTTGTCTTCTTGTGCTGCCCTTTGAAATAATCTATTAAGCTCCTTAATGTTTTGATTTCTTCCCTTTGCTATGGCTTCTCAGCACTCTAGCACAATATTTAGAGTCTATTCTGACATCCATCATGGTCTTTTCTTCCTCCATTGCCTTTGTAATAACATTCTGCATTCTTTATGGTGATATTCTCGATATCCTCCCGCAGCTTATCTGGTCTTCACTCATTGGTGTTTAAGACCTCAAAACTGTTCCTTAGATGGTTTTGGAATTCAAATGTGACAGACTAAAGGTAAAATTTTGATTCCTGTGGATTTGATTTAATTTTCTTTAACTTTAGCTTGAACTTGCATATGAGATCTGGTCTACAATCAGTACCTGGCCTAGTTTTCACAGCTGGTATTGAGCTTCTCCAGTATCCATGTGTATAGCTTGTGTTTATGTTTCTTATATATTTGCAATGAATAAATCATTGAATGTACAGAATTCTATCGTTCTATCTACAGCTCCTTTTTTGTCACCAAGTTCATGTTTTCTAAATACGTATCCTTCTTCTCTATTTGTAACTTTTGCATTTCTGTCACCCATTATTATTAATGAATATTGATTGCATGTTTGATGAGTTTCTGACTACAAATGTTGGTAGAAATCTCCGATTTCCTCCTCTTTGGCTCTAGTTGTTGGTGCGTATATTTGAATGGTGTTATTCACTAGACTTCCTTGTATGTGTATAGGTGTTATCTTGTCATTCACAATGTTTTATTTCAAGATAGATCTAGGAATGACTTTTTTAACTATAAAAGCATCCCCATTTTCCCTCATCTTTTCATCTCCAGCACAGTAGTAGTTATTGTTGTGGGCTATTGAGTTGCCTGTGACCCATAGTCACCATATGTACAGCAGCTCTGAATCCTGCACTGTCCTGAGCCAGTTTCACTAATTTTGACACACCAACCTCCATTGCCCCAGTCATTGTATCAATCCATCTCATTGGGGTCTTCCTCTCCTGTGCTGTCCCTCCACTGTTCCAAGCATGATATCCTCCTCCAAGGACATGTCTGTCCCGGCCACGTGCCTAAAATATGTGAGATGTAGCCTCCAAAGAGAAACTAGGTTTCACCCTTTCCAAGACAGACCTATTTGTTTTCTTAGCAGTCCATGGTAGGTTCAAGACTCTTCTCCAGCACCACAGTTTGAAGACACTAATTCTTCTTCTGTCATCCTTAGTCATTGTCCAACTTTCTGAAGCATACATAACAAGGAATTGCAAAGACCATGGCCTGTATTAGGCGTTCTTCAGTCTCTAGTCTGACATCATTGGTTTTCAGTACTCTGGAGAGGTCCCTGACAGCAAATTTTCCAAATGCAATTTGTCTTTTGATTTCTTGACTCCTCTTGTTAAGAGTGTTCATTGTGGGGCTGAGCAATCTGTAATTGTTTACAACTTCTATCTCTTCTCCATCTATCTTGGGGATTCCAATTGGCCCAGTTATGAAAATCTTTGTCTTCTTAATATTAAGCTTCTATCTATATTGAAGACTACAGTCTTTGACCTTCTGCAGCAAATGCTTTAGGTCTGCTTCAGTTTTAACAAACAAGGTAGTATCATCTGCATAACGTAGGTTGTTGATGAGTCTACTCCAATCCTGATGCCATGTTCCTCCTCATAAAGCCAGGCTTCCTGAATGATCTGTTCTCCATATAGACTGAAAAATAATCTTTTCTGCATATGGAGACAGGATGCATACCTGACGCACTTCTTTCCTGATTTTGAACCATGCAGTGTTTCCTTGCTCTGTCTAAGGACTTCTTCCTGGTCTCAGTACAGGTTTTGCATAAACACAATCAGATGTTCTGGGATTCCCATTTTCCTCAAGGTTAGCCACACATTGTTGTGATACACACAGTCAAATGTCATTGCATATTCAATGAAACCCAGACAGACATTTCTCTGGTACACTTTGCTTTCTGCCAAGATCCATCTGACATTGGCAATAATGTCTCTAGTATCACAACCTCGTTTAAGCTCAGTTTGTATTTCTGGTAGTTTTCTGTCAAAGTACTGTTCTAGTTGTTTCTGGATAATCTTCAGCAGGATTTTGCTAATGTGTGATATTGTTTGATAATTTCTACACTCTATCATGTCACCTTGTTTTGGAAAGGGAATAATACGAATCTCTTCCAGTCAGTTGGCCAAGTAGTTGTTCTCCAGATTTTTTTGTACAACTTGGTGATACAGGGAAGCATCTGTTTGTTGAAACACGTCAATTCCATCAATTCCTGGGGCTTTATTTTTTTGCCAAGTCCTTCAGAGCAGCCTGAACTTTCTCTATCATCTCCTTTGCCTCTTGATCATATGTTGTTTCTTGAAATTCTTCTGTGTCAGCCACTTCCTTTTAGTGCAATGACTGTATACTTCTCCCATTTTCTTTTAATGCTTCCCAAATCATCCAATATTCTTCCCATAGCATTACAACTTGTGGCTTGGATTTGTTCTTAATTCCTTCAGCTTAAGAAATGCTGAGTGAGTGTGGCTTTTTTTATTTTCAAACTCCACATTTCAAACTAGCACATTTCATTATAACATTGCCTTGTCTTCTGAGGTGTTCTTTCAAATCTTCTATTCAGCTGCTTAACTTCTTGATTTCTCCCCTTTGCTTTGGCATCTTGGCACTCTAGTGTAATATTCAGAGTCTCTTTTACATCTGTTTTGGTCTTTTCTTCTTCCTCTTTCTTTGTAATGACTTTCACATTCTTCATGAATGGTACTCTTGATTTCTTCACACAGCTCATCTGGTCTATGTTAATTAGTGTTTAAGGCCTCAAACCTATTCCTGAATTGGTTTTTAAATTCAAATGGGATAGACTCAAGATCAAATTTTTATTCATGCAGCTATGATTTAACCTTCTTTACCTTTAATCTGAACGTGCATATGAGCAGTTGATTGTTCCACAATCAGAACCTGACCTAGTTTTCACTGCTGATATTGAACTTTTCCAGTGATTTCTTCTACAGATGTAATAGATCTGATTTCTGTGCATCCCATCAGATGAAATTCATGTACATAGCCTGTGTTTATATTTATTATAAAGGATATTTCTTAAATCATATGACATATTCAATATTCTTGGCTCACACCATAATTCAAAGACAGCTATTTGACTAGCTTTTACTTGCACATGAAAAGATGGAAAATTCCCTGGTGCTCCCAAGTCCTTAAAATAGCATCTTTGCTCTGTCACATCTTAAAGAGATCTTTCCAGAAGATTTATGCAAGAAAACATCTTATTTAAATTCATGATTGCAACTTGTATGTGTATTTATTGTGATTCACGTAGAACAAAATTTTTGACAACCTCAGTGTTTTTTCCACTAATTATGATGTTAATTATTGGACCATTTGAAAATCATTTTTTTTCTCTTTGTATTGAGGTATAATACATACTGAAGGCTAACTTCTTCAACAATTAACACTTCATATCTTCTCCACTTTGCAAGCAGTGTTGTGTCTTTTGCATATAATACAGTTGTTAATTCATTTTCTTTCAATCTTGATGCCGTAGTCTTCCTCAAAAGACCTGTTTCATTTTCTTAGAAAATTGTATTGTTGTTATGTGCTGTCAAGTTGCATGCAACTCATAGAAAACCTTTGCACAATAGGTCTGAACCCTGCCCTATCCTGAGTTAGTCTCACCATCTCTGATACAACTACCCCTATTATGCCAATTACTGTGCTGTGTCACCTCATCCAGGGTTTTCTTCATCTGTGCTGTTCCTCTACCTTTCCAAGCATGATATCCTTTTCCAAGGACTGTTCCCCTCCTAGCAGCATGCCAAAAGTATTTGAGAAAAAGTTTAAAAATCCTTGCTTCTAAGGGGCAACTTGATTTCACACTCTCCAGGACAGATCTGTTTGTTCCCTTGGCAGTCCATGGTATGTTCAACACTCATCTCCAACACGACTACTCAAAAGCATTGATTCTTCTCTCAGTCTTTGTCCAGCTCTCTGATGCATAGCAATAAATTGCAAAGATCGTGGTATGGGTCAAGTGCACTTTAGTTTGAAGACTGGCATAATTTTTCTTCAGAATTCTGGTGAGGTCCTTGAAACAGAATTACATAATGCAATTCATCTTTCAATTTCCTGAATTCTGGTGCCATGAGTTTAATTGTGGAAAGGAGCAAAATAAACTGTATATATATATATATATATATATATATATATATGGTATAATGGTACAACTCTGACTCACCTTTCCTGATAACAAATCATGCAATATTCTCTTGTTCTGTTTAAATATCTATATTTTGGTTTATGTACAAGTTATGCATGTGCACAAGAAGATAGAATTTCCTTTTTTTTACAATAGTGCATATAGTATTTGCTGTTGGTTTCTGCAAACAGTTTAATGTGTTTGCATAGGCAGTAAAATAGAGGAAAACATCTCTTTCATATTCTCTGCTTTCAAGACTCCATCAATGGTGATATTTTTCTAAGTCTTTTCTGAGTCTGGCTTGAATTTATGGCAGTTTCTTGTTAATGTATTGTTAGAGCCATTTTCAATTTTCAAAAGAAAAATTTCATTTGCATACAATATTAATTATATTGTTTTATAATTTCCACATTCTGTTTTTCGCCTTTCTTTGGAATGGGCACAAATGTGAACCTTTTAACTTTCATTGATCGTACAGCTTTCTTCCAAAAGTTGGAAAAATCTTCAATTCCTTTTAGTTTGGCTTTAGTAGTTGGTGCACAAACTTAGATAATAGTGTTATTAACAGGCCTTCCTTATGGGCTTATGGATATTTTCCTATCACCAACAGTATTCTGCATCAGAGTAGCTCTTGAGGTGTTCTTTTTGATTGTAAATGCAATACCATTTCTGTTCATTTTGTCATTTACAGATTAGGAGACCATGTGATTGTCTGATTCAGAATAGTTGTGAATTTCAGCTGACTAATGCCTTGGAAATTGTTCTTATGCTTTCCATTTCTTTATAGCAACTTACAGTTTTCCAAAATTCATATGTTGTACATTCCAAAATACAATTGTTAATGTATATTTGCAGCTTTTTCTTCTTATTTTATGCTGTGCTACCTCAGGAAATGAATTCCTGAAAGCTTTCCTCTATGTCATTAAAGCTGGACCTACTTTTACAAAGTAACGCTTTGCCAGTTGTAGGAGGCTTATCTTCCAGTTACGACTCAGTCAATGTTCAGCTGCTATTCATAAGGTTTTCATTGGCTTATTTTTTTAACAGTAGATAATAAGTTCTTTTAAAAAATTAATAATAA
>NW_006399770.1:16099074-16183537 GCF_000299155.1 Elephantulus edwardii
ACAGGAGGAGATTGTCCCTCTTTCTCCAGAGAGAATCTGGTGGATTTGAACCACTCACCTCTGGGGTTGCAGTGAAGCTTCTTGCCACTAGGCCACCAGAGCTTGCCAATGATCAGTTTTTATACCTGGCTGTCAATTGTCTTAGTATAGAAGCTCTGCTAACTGTTATTTACAGTAAATGACCCTGCTGATATTTGAAATACTATTAGCCGAGCCCCCAGTATCACAGCACAAAAGAAATCACCACAGTTTGAAAAATGGACAAAGGGTGAGATTGAAACTCAACATCAAGAAAATGAAATTTCTCACCACTAATTAGGCTGACCAGAAGCTTCAAGATGGATGGGGAAGAAATTGAGGTTGTTGATAACTTTAGCTTGCTTTGTTCCATAATCAATACTCTTGGCCCCAGAAGTCATGAAATCAAAAGATGAATTGCAAAGGGAATGTCTGCTGTCAGTAACCTCTTGGAGTACTGAAGAACAGCAATGTCAGTCTGGAAACTTAGGTGTATCTGATCCAGGCCATGGTCTTTGCAGTTATTTGCTATGTATCTGGGAACTGGACAATGACTAAGGATGACAGACGAAGGATCAATGCCAATAAGTTGTAGTACTGGAGAAAAGTGTTGAATACACTGTGGATTGCCAGAGGAACAAAGAGGTCATGCTGGAGAGGGTGAAATCAGGCTGCTCCCTAGAGGTAAGGATTTTGAAGCTCCATCTCACATACTTTGGGCACGTGGCCAGGAGAGGGACATCATACTTGGAAAAGTGGAGCGACAGTGCAGGAGAAGACCCAGAATGAGATAGATTGACTCAGTGACAGGAGAAATGGGATTAGGTCTGTCAGAGATGATGAGATTGGCTCAAGATAGGGCAAGTTTCAGAGCTAATGTGCAGAAGGTTGCTATGAGTTGCAGATGACTCGATGGCACGTAACAGCAACAACAACATGTGAATGAAACATGTATTCTCCAAACAAGGTAAAAATTTTCAAGGGGAAAAACCCCCTTCATTATAATGCTTTATCAATGATGCAAATTATAAGAAGAAAATTCTATGTTATGAGTGACCGGGATTAATTGTTATTTATTAATAAGGAAAATTGTGTAGCAAGGAGATTGTGTAACACCTTAAACATTATTCCAATAGTAGCCAATATTTGGTAACTCCTTGAAGGTAAGGATAGTGTAACTCTGTCCCACATATTTTGGAAGTGTTGTTAGGAAAAGCTAGTTTTGAGAAAAGGATATCAGTCTTGGGAATATAGAGAGTCAGAGTAAGAGAAGAAGACCCTCAACAAGACCCTCATTGACACAGTGACTATGGCAGAGGTCTCAAGTGTGTCAGGGATGGTGAGGACAGCATAGCATAGAGCAAGGTGTAGATATGTTGCTTATTGAGTTGCTAAGAGTTTCAGTCAGCATGTAACAACAACCAGTAATTTGTTCAATATTTTTCCAAGAAAAATGTTCGTGATAGTTTCATAAAATATGGCACATATCAAAGGGGCCCTTTAGAGCAGTGAGAGAAGATCTTCACCCTGAAACCTACAGTGTCCCTTTTCAGCAAGAAGTAGCTAAGAGAATATGCTGTCCCCTTTTCCTTATGAATCAGGGTGAAGTCTCTCTCAGGGAGGAGTGATAGGGAATGGCAAAGGACACACTGACAAAGGAGATTAATCAGAACAGGCTTTGACAAGCACTGTGGCAATGCGACAATTTAAACAGACTTTAAAAGGGGGAAAAAAGAGGAACGAACTGGGGGGAAGTAGAGAAAATAGTGCAACAATGAATGAATGGAAACCCAAAATCTCTGTAAATGTTCATGAAAATTAATAAAATTTAAAAAAATATGACACATATCTAAATCAACCTTCCAATTGGATAAGACTATCATTTGATAATGTCATAGGTTCAATTAGTATTACTGTGTAGAGAGTGAGAAAGTAAGTGAACCGTCAGAACATTCCATCCATTAAGAAAGGAGATTCAAAACTGATCAAGAAGAAAAGTGGATGCATTTTCTTAGCTTTAGATATATTGAGATCATTAAATTGGACATGAAGGTTAAATTCTGATCTATCTCCCATTCTAGAAACCATCAAAGAAAAAGTCATGGTGATAGCTCATGCTAAAATATCTGTATACAGAGTAAATGCTCAAATGTGATATTTCCCGTAATAAAACATAGGAAATGTGACCATTATTTGTCAGTTCTTGGAGACTAGGACTGGTTTCTAATAGGAGACCTGGTGACGTATTATGTAGCAAAAAAGAAATAAATAAATAAAAATCTGCAGTTTGAATTCAGCATCTATTCCAAGGTAGAAAGTCAATCTCCTTCCACAAGATTTATAGCCTCAGAAAACTGACAGAGTTGCTATGAGTTGGAATTGACTCATTAGCAGTAAGTTTGGTTTGGTTTATAGACTAAAAGTTTGTGTATAAGCCTTGTATTAACCAACTCACTTAGTTAAGTCTGGAAGGAGACAAATATATGATGCCTTATTTTGAATGAGCACTTGATGTTGCTATTAGATAAAATTACATGTTAGAACACTACACCAAATCACTTTGTAATTAAGCTATTCTAATTGAATACTTTATCTTTTTTAATACTCACCCTTGCCTTCAGTTTATTAGTAAACATTATCTAATAAAGTATTTTAGTGTATAGGAAATTCTGAGCAAAAGGGACATTGTTTGGGGACATAAATAAGCAATGAATAAAATCTAAAAATAAAATGGCATCTTGTAACAGCCAAAGCAATTATGTTCTTCTGCAGACTAAGTGTTTAGTAACAACATTATGTGTAGTGTCTCTCCCCAGTTATTTAAAGGAGGTAGACTGACAGTTCTTGACATGTTCCAATATATAGGCATACAATTTTAATCTAACAGTGGCTTTGTGAGAACAAGATGGACAATCTCCAGTGTGATTAACTGCCCTGAAAACCTGCTGGAGGGTCAGCTATGGGCCAGTTCTGACTCAATGGCGCATACCAACAACCAATAACTTGTTTAAGTAATAAGTGATTTTATTTCCCCTTGTCATCCTGCCATTCTTTCCTCATTGCTTCCAACTTTTACATTCAAGATACCCATAATTATTAATCTATCTTGATTGCTTGTTTAGTCATTGTAAGACTGCAAAACTTGGTAGAAATTTAATAAATATTTTCATCTTTGTTTTAAGCTGTTGTTGCGTGTATTTGGATAATCGTCATATTTGCAGATATTGCTTGTATGTGAATGGATCGTATTCTATCACTCACAACATTATACTTTAGAATAGATTTTGAAATTGTCCTTTTCACTATGAGTGCAACAGCATTCTTCCTCAGTTGTTCAGCCAGAGCCAAAGAGGAGGAAATAGAAGATTTCTGTTGTTGTTGTTGCTGCTGCTACTGCTGCTGACTGCCGTCAGGTCAAGCACAACTCATAGTGACTCCATTAACAAAAGACTTAATGCCTTTCTTTAAGTTTCTCCAAGTACATTGAGTTTTCACAGGCATGTGGTTTAGGAAGTGGATGCCATTCCTGCTTCCAAACCTGTCCTACAAGTGGGAGCTCCATCAAATACAGTTCATATTGGTAAACCATTATGGTATTTGATACCCCAATGGTACAGGTTAAGCTTCACAGCAAACCCAGCTTACTTCAGTAAAATACAGAAAATTGACAAGAAGTGATATATAAAGTGAAAGAATGTTCCTCCAAAGTATAGCAACACTAATATCACTTATCAGTGGTTAAGTGTCATCAAGCTGAATACATAGCGACTCTGTGAACAAAAGACAAGAACTCTGTTCTATAATTAATATAATTTCTTTATGTTTATGGAGTTTATAGAGTTTCCAGAAGCATCTGGCTGAGGAAATGGATGTCATTCCTTCTTCCAAACCTGAATAAATCTGGAAGCTCCTTCAAACAGTGTCCATGACGGGTAATCATCATAGCATTTGACACAACTATGGCACAGTGATTGGTAACTCCATGTATCTCAGTACAGTAAATAGAAAAACAATTGCTTAAAAAACTTAAATAATGTTCATTTTCATATTAATAAATTTCCTATAAAGTTTTGTTTGATTTTTGGTGTGTTTAAAATTTGATTACATTGTTTGTCAGAACAGATTCTTCCAATTTTCCTCTTCTGCAATCAAACCTGCAATCTAGATGCATTAATAATAATGGGTGACTGAAATGCAAAAGTTGGGAATAGAGAAGGGTCAGTAGTTGAAAAACATGTTTTGTTTTGTTTTGTTTTTTTTGTAGAGCATGGTATGCTCAATACTCTTCTCTAATACAACAGGTCAAAGGCATTGATTCTTCTTCTGTCATCTTTATTCATTGTTCAGCTCTTAAATGCATAGCAAATGATTGAAAAATAACAAACTTAATCAGATGTGCCTTAGTCCTCAAACTGACATCACTGCTCATCAATAATTTGGAAAGCGGCAGACCTTCCCAGTGTAATACATCTCCTAATTTCCTGACTGCTGTTACCAAGGATGTTAATAGTGGATTCAAGTGAGGTGAAGTTGTTGACGGTTTCAATCTTTTCTCCAGCTCTCATAATGCTGTGTATTGGTCCAGCGGTAAGAATTTTTATTTTCTTAACGTTGAAGCAATCCATGTTTAAGGCTGTATTCATTGATCTTCTGCAACAATTACTTCACGTCCTCCTCACTTTTAGCAAGCAAGCTTGTGTCTGCATAACACGGGTTATTGATGAGTCTTGCTCTGATCTTGATGCCACATTCTTTTTCATAGTGTCTAGCTTCTCGAATAATTTGCTCACTATGTAGATTGAGTAGAGAGAGTACAACTGTGACACACAAACCCTTATTACAAAAGATAAAAGAATGCAGCCTTTAGTATGGATTGCATCTCAGTGTCAGGAAATGAAGATTCTTAGCACTGGACAAATTCATCTTGGAGAGGATGAATCTAGGCTGCTCTTCAGAGGCAAGGATTTTGAAGCTCTGTCTGATGTATTTTGAGAATGTTGCAAGGAGGGACCAGTCTTTGGGGAAAAACATCATGCTTGTAGAGGGCAACGCAAGAGAGGAAGGCCGTCAATGAGATGGATTGACTCAGTGACTGGGGTAATGTGGGTGGATGTCTCAGAGACAGTAAGGTTGTCTCAGGATAGAGCAGCATTAGGAGCTGTTGTACATAGGGTTGATATGAGTCACAGGCAACTTGACAGTACGTAATAATAACAACAACAACAGTAAAGACAACAACAATATCTCTTTATTCATACAATAGCCTCTTGGTCTAGGTATAGGTTTTACATAAGTACAATTAAACACTTGGCATTTCCATTCTTTTCAATGTTAGTCATAACTTGTCATGATACACACAGTCAAATGCCTTTGCATTGTCAATGAAGCATAAATAGACATTCTTCTTGTATTTTTTACTCATCAATGATCCATCTGACATAAGCAATGATATGTCTGGTGCCATGGCCTAAGAAGATTTGGAAGCCAAATCTTGCTTGAATTTCTGATTCTGGCAATTCCCTAACTATGTATTGTTCTAACCATCCCCTCCCTCCCCCAGCAACTTACTTAGTTTTTAGTTATTTAGCTGACACTCACAGAATAGCATTTACCAGTCCAGCAATTTTTACATGTATGATTCAGTGACATTAATTAAATTCTTTGAGTTGGGCAGTCGTTACTCTCCCATTAACAAACTCACTGTTCTCTCAGTTTCTCATATAATCTTATTCAGTTTCTTATGTAATCTTAAGAATTTCTATTGTCAATTTGATCTCATGTAGTCATTTTTAAATTATCTTCAGCAGTATTTTGTTCACATGTGATATCGATATTAATGATATTATTTTATAGTTTCCACATTCTATTGTATCACTTTTCTTGTTGTTGTGGTTATGTGCCTTTGAATCACCAGCGACTAATAGTAACCCTATGTACAATAGCTCTGAACCCTATCCTATCCAGAGCCAGCCTCACTCTCTCCAATTCACCTACCTCTATAATCCCAGGTACGGTGTCAGTCAATCTCATCTAGCATTTTCCTCTCCTGCACTGTCCCTCCACCCTTCCAAGCATGATATCCTTTTAGGACTGATCCCTCCTGGCCATGTGCCCAAAGCATGTGAGACAGAGTTTCAAAATCCTTGCTTCCGAGAAGAAACCTGGCTTCACCCTTTGCAGTACAGACTTGGGAAGGGGAACAAACATAGACCTCTTTCAATATATTGGCCAAATAGCTGCTCTACAAATTTCCTGGCATGGACTGGTGAGTGCATTCAGGACTGTGCCTGTTAATTGAAACAGATATATTTTTATTTCATTAGCATATGTTTTGGGGCCTGGGACTCTTGTATTTAAAACAATTAGAACCTAATAGGTGGGCCTTTGTGATTTATAGTTGTTTAGGGGCTGGGAGCTTTTAAATTTAAAACATTTGGACTCTGGAAGGTAGGTCTTTTTTATTTGATTAACATTTGGTTGCAAAGATCAGACCCTAGATGAGGCCCATCTTATTCTCTGACTGACAGCATTGCTCCTTACCACTCCGGAGAGGTTCCTGATAGTATGGCAGAGATGGATAATGACTAAAGATGACAATAGAAGAATTAAGGCCTTTGAGTCATGATGCTGGAGAAAATACCATACCACACTATGAACTACCATGGAATGCCAGGAAAACAAATATGTCTGTCTTGGCACGTGGTTAACAGGAAAACACTCCTTGGAAAAGGACATCATGCTCAGAATTGTAGAGGGTCCAGCACATGAGAGGAAGATCCTAGACGAAATGGATTGACATGATAACAGAAGCAAAGGGATTAGGTGTATTGGAGTCAACGAGACTGGCTTAGGATAGGGCAGCATTTAGAGCTGTTTTATATAGGGTTGATATGAGTTGCAGCAACAACATTTAGTTGGAATCTGGGTGTCTTATTTAAAGAGACAGAGGAGAAAGAATAAAAGAATTGAAATGGATGCCAGAAGAGACTCTGAAAATTGCACTAGAGCAAAGCATTCTGATGTAAAAAAGCTGAACAGAGGATTTCAAAGGACAAGTAGAGAAGACAAAGCAGAGTATTATGATGGAATGTGTAGACAGCTGACAAGGAAGGAATTTGTCCTGCATTTCTCAAGCTGAGCTAACTGAAAAGCAATTTTGTCTTTAGCCTCAATATTGAAAGATGCTGTGGAAAATATGACCCAGGATCTATCCAAAGAAAATGCAGAGAATACTCTATCATTGTACCAAAAAGAAATGACTAATGTTCAAAGATGTACCATATGAGCAAGAGCCAATGGTAACAAAGGAGGAAGTTGAAGCTGCATTGAAGGCCTTAGCAAAATATAAGGCCCCAGGAACTGATGAGGTATCAATTGACTTGATCATTCATGGGAAATAGATATTAGGCTTGGAAAGGTAGAGTATTAGCAAAACAGAGGAAGATGCCAATAAGATTGATTGGCATAGTGACTGCAGCAATGGCCTCAGTGTGTCACAGTTGATGAGGATGGCACCAAGAAAGAACAGGGTCTTGGTCTCATGTTCATAGAGTCACTATGAGTCATACACAACTCAATCTCTAACAACAACAACTCATCCTACAATCATGATTTAGTAGTTCTTATGATTTGTGGCTTTGTTGTTGTTGTTATGTGCCATCGAGTCATTTCCGACTCATAGTGACCCTATGCACAACAGCTCTAAACCCTGCTCTCTCCTGCGCCAACCGCACCGCCTCTGACACACCCATCCTGATTACCCCACTCACCGAATCAATCCATCTCATAGAGGGTCTTCCCCTCCTGCGCTGTCCCTCCACCCTCCCAAGCATGATGTCCCTCTCCAAGGACACATCCCTCCTGGCAACATGTCCAAAGTATGTCAGACGAAGCCCCAAAATCCTTGCCTCCAAGGAGTAGCTTGGTTTAATCCTCTCCAAGATGAGTCTGTTTATTTTCCTGGCAGTCCATGGTACATTCAGTACCCTTCTCCAGCACCACAGCTCAAAAGCATCCACTCTCCTTCTGTCCTCCCTAGTCATTGTCCAACTCTCTGATGCATAACCAGCGATTGCAAATACCATGACCTGTATCAGGCGCACCTTAGTCTCCAGAGAGACACTGTTGCTCCAGAGTACCTTTGAGAGGTCCCTAACGGCAGACTTTCCCATCGCGATACGCTTTTTGATTTCCTGACTGCTGGTACCAAGAGTGTTGACTGTGGAGCCGAGCAAACTGAAGCTGTGAACACTCTCAATCTCTTCGTCATCCATGCTGACGCTGCCAATTGGTCCAGTGGCGAGTATCTTTGTCTTCTTGATGTTGAGCCTTAGTCCATACTGAAGGCTGCAGTCCTTGACCCTTTGCAGCAAGTGTATGAGGTCCTCCTCAGTTTCAGCAAGCAAGGTTGTGTCATCTGCATAACGGAGATTGTTAATAGATCTTCCACCAATCCTGATGCCACAATTCTCCTCATAGAGCCCAGCCTCTCGAATAATCTGCTCTGCATACATGTTGAAAAGGTATGGAGACAGGATGCATCCCTGGCGTACACCCTTCCCTATTTTGAACCATGCAGTGTTTCCCTGCTCTGTTCTGGTCCAAGTATAGGTTTCGTATTAGCACAATTAAATGTTCTGGGATTCCCATTCTTCTCAGAGTCAGCCACAGTTTGTTATGATCCACACAGTCAAATGCCTCTGCATAATCAATGAAACACAGATAGACATTCTTCTGGTATTCCCTGCTTTCAGCCAAGATCCATCTAACATCAGCAACGATATCCCTAGTACTACGACCCCTTCTAAACCCAGCCTGGACTTCCGGCAGTTCTCTGCTGATGTGCTGTTCTAATAGTTTTTGGATGATCTTCAGTAGAATCTTGCTTGTGGCCTTAGGTAGATTATTTTAAGATAAATTTTAGCTATATTCTCCTCTATTGGCTTTTTCTGAAAGGGAAAGGACCAAGGCCTTGTTTATCAAGATTTGCTCCCTGAGTTGAGTCACCCAAAATAGCCCTTAGCTTCTGGTACAGTTGTCTCCAAATTTATCTAATAATCTCTGTGCTCTTATTCAACATACGAAAGTGAAGGGAAATGTTTTGAAAACTAAGCATTTACTTGATATTAGATATGGGATTAAGCTGTACATTAGTTACTAGTTATTAAGTTAGCTTATTTATTAGTTTTTAGTTAACTAGTTATTAGCTAGCTAGCTCTGGTGGCCTATTGGTAAGATGTTACACTTTCAACTTGAAGGCATAAGTTTTGAATTGACAAGCCGATGTGAGGGAGAAAGACGAGCAATATCCTCCTGTGTGATTCACAGCCTTTGAAAACTCACTGGAGGGTTAGTTATGAGTCAGATCTGACTTGACAGTACATAATAACATTTTTTATATATGGAAGCACTATACATGGGAGGTGGTGTAATACATAGAGAGTTGCATCACAACCCAAAGGTGGAGTCTATGACAGTTAAAATATGCTAGAAGCTCCACCTGAGAAAGATGGACAATCTCTCTGTGTGCTATTGGCAACCTCTGAAAACCCACTAAAGAGTCAGCAATGAGTCAGTGCTGATTTCGAAACAATTAGCTGAGTTTATTACTGAATAGAAAATTACCTCCCAAGTTGGTGACTTAAAACAATTAGTATTTATTATGTCACAACTTCTGTGGGAGGAATCTTAACATGGTTTAACAGAGCATCTCTGGTCCAAGCGTTTTTACAAAGCTAAAATCAAAGTGAGAGCTAGACTTTCAGAGACAAAGACAGAAAAAGAGGGAGATGAAAGATATAATTTCTTTGTAACCTTATCTAGAAGTGGCATCCCATTCCATTTGCTATATTCAGTTTGTGAAAAAGTTGCTAGCAGAGATTACACTCACATTCAAGAAGGTGAATTACACAAGGCCGAGGATACTAGGAGTTAGGAATTATTAGGGAGACATCTCAGAAGAAAGCTTGGAAAGTATGACTCTTCTTTTAAATCCTATCTCTTTTAGTGTAAGAATCCTTCAATCAAAAGTCTTGCCAATCTCCACTGGGATCCCAGTCCTGACTTTGTCAATTTCTTAATATTTTAGAAAACCTCCCACTGGAACTGCCATTATTTACACTTTAAAGTAATTAATAACAACTAAAAACAAAACAAACCACATCACTCGTAGCTATTCTTCTCCTGTGTTCCTGAGGCTGTATATCTCATGGGAGGAGATTGCTTATCTTCTCTTGAGGAGCCACAGGTGGATTCAAACAACCAGAGATGCATGACCTTTGAGCTATCAGTACAATCTCCTGCAGGTTATGCTACTAGAGTGACCTCAGAGATGTGTATGTTGTTCTGGTGGTTGTTATGTGCCGTCGAGTGGCTGGAGACTCATAGCGACCTTATTACAACATCCATAAACTCTGCTCTGTCATGTGCCAATTGCACCATCTCCGACACACCCATCACAATTACCCCAGTCACTGAATCAATCCACCTCATAGGGGGCCTTCCCTCTTCTGCGCTGTCCCTCCACCCTCCCAAGCATGATGTCCCTCTCCAAAGACCTGTCCCTCCTTGCACCATGCCCAAAGTATGTTAGATGGAGCCTTAGAATCCTTGCCTCCGAGGAGCAGCTCAGTTTGACCCTTTCCAGGATGAATCTGTTTGTTTTTCTAGCAGCCCATGGTACCCTCAATACTCTTCTCCAGCACCACAGCTCAAAGGCACTAATTCTCCTTCTATCCTCCTTAGTCATTGTCCAACTCTCTGATGCATAATAAGTGATAGCAATGACCATGGCCTGTATCAGACGCACCATTGCTCTTAAGTACTTTGGAGAGGTTCTGAACAGCAGACTTTTCCATGGCAATGTGTCTTCTAATTTCCTGACTAATGGTGCCAAGAGTGTTGACTGTGGAGCCAAGAAAACTGAAGCTATGAATAATCTCAATTTCTTCACCATCCATCCTGATGCTGCCAATTGGTCCAGTGGTGAGAATCTTTGTTATCTTGACATTGAGCCTCAATCCATATTGGAGGCTGCAGTTCTTGACCATCTGCAGCAAGCACTTCAGGTCCTCGTCAGTTAAAGCAAGCAGGGTTGTATCATCTGCATATCGCAGATTGTTGATAGATCTTCCACCAATCTGGACCCCACATTTCTCCTCATAGAGCCCAGCCTCCTGGATAATCTGTTCTGCGTACAGGTTGAAAAGGTATGGAGACAGGACACATCCCTGGTGTACGCCCTTCCCAATTTTGAACCATGCCGTGTTCCTTGCTCTGTTCTGATGATTGCCTCTTGGTCCAAGTGTAGGTTTCTCATTAGCACGACCAAGTGTTCCTGTATTCCCATTCTTCTCAGAGTCAGCCACAGTTTGTTATGATCCACACAGTCAAACACCTTTGCATAGTCAATGAAACACAGATAGACATTCCTCTGGTACTCCCTGCTTTCAGCTAAGATCCATCTAACATTAGCTACAACATCCCTAGTACCACGACCCCTTCTAAACCCAGCCTGGACTTCTGGCAGTTCTCTGCTGATGTGCTGTTCCAGTTGTTTTTGGATAATCTTCAGTAGAATCTTGCTTGCATGTGAAATTAATGATATTGTTCTATAGTTTCCACACTCTGTGGGTCACTCTTCTTTGGGATTGGAACAAATATAGATCTCTTCCAGTCAGTTGGCCAGGTGGCTGTTCTCCAGATTTCTTGGCACAACTTGGTGAGCACGTCCAGGGCAGCATCTGTTAGTTGAAATATGTCACTTGGTATACCATCTATTCCTGGGGCCTTATTTTTTGCTATTTCCTTCAAAGCAGTTTGAACTTCTTCCTTCATCACCATAGGCTCTTGCTCATATGTTGTTTCATGAAATTCTTCTGTGTCTGCCAATTCTTTTCGATACAGTGACTCAGTATATTCTTTCCATCTTCTTTTAATACTTTTAATACTTCCTGGATAATTTTATATTCTGCCTAAAGCATCCTTGATTATAGCAACTCGAGATTTGTATTTGTTCTTCAGTTCCTTGAACTTAAGAAATGCTGAGCAAGTTCGGCCCTTTTGATTTTCTGACTCTAACTCCTTACACATTTCATTGTAATATTTTACTTTGTCATCCTGTGCTGCCTTTTGAAATCTTCTATTCAACTCTTTAGTATCTTGAATTCTTCCCTCTGCTTTGGCTTCTCTGTACTCCAGTGCAATTTTCAGAGTCTCTTCTGACATCCATTTTGGTCTTCTCTTTCTCTTCTGTCTTTGCAAAGACTGTTTGCACTCTTCTTGGATGATACCCTTATATCGTCCCACAACTCATCTGGTCTTCGCTCATTGGTGTTCAAGGCCTCAAATCTGTTCCTGAGTTGGTTCTGAAATAGCTTCATAAAATACGTTTCATAGATGTAGAAATTTTGAAGAGAGAAAAACCTTGGAAGGACCCTAAAATGTTTAAAAGTTCATTATCAATTTTAAATACAGGCCATGTATAGTTGTAGTTAAGACTTCAGACCTGAGAATTTGGAAGATTTGACCTCTGTGCCACATTTGGATACAAATCATTCTCCTCTAGCCATACAGTCATTGATTTTGAAACCTGCTTTATGGGAGGAATGCAGATGAAGAAAGAAAGGGAAAAAAAGTCTTGGGCTTGCCACCCTCCAGGCTGCTATAACTTTCTGATAAATATCAGGCTGTGGTGACTTGAGAACATTTCCCTCATAAGGTTTCAGTTATTAATTGCCTAGTCTTGCTGCCTTCCTTTGAGAAAAAGGCAGTATATAAAATGTGTTTTCTAAATAAAACTATGTCTGTCGCATCAGTTTTAAGAATAAATGATCAGCTTTAGAATTGCAGTTTTTCACTGGCTTTTAAATTTGTCTACCCTGTTATAAATAGAACAAGGTCAACCGTTTAATTGATTCAGCATTCATCTAGCACCAAACACTGCCAAACTTTTTGTGCCAGACCATGAGAGTATGAAGATGAGTTATACATATGCCTATTCAAGTGGGTTTCTCAGGTATAATCAAGTAAACCAACAATGATAATATAGTGGTATAATGTGGTACATGATATAATGGAGTGAAATCATATTTCTGAGAAGGATAACGATTCTCTGTGAATCGTCTTCTATGTTATCACTTAGCATAAAACTCTCAAATTGTATTGTTCTTTATGTTTATGAGGAGAAATGTGTATATTGTGTAAGGAAAATTGTGTCTTCATTGAATTTTCAAGTTTTTCATAATTACTTAAATTGTATCTTTAGATAGAAAAAAGAGCTTTTTTGTTGACATGGTGAGTCTATCTTTGAAATCAACATCTAAATGGCAAACTGACTTTCCTAATGAACTATTAACAAGGAGTTTTTTTCTCTGTCTCACATACTTTGGGCATGTTGCCAGGAAGGAGTAGTTTCAGGAGAAGGACATTATGCTTGAAAGAGCAGTGGGTCAGCATAGGAGAGGAAGACCCAAATAAGAATTGACACAGTGATTGTAGCAATTTGGGCTGGTGTGCCAGAGGCAGTGAGATTGACTCATGATGGGGGGCGGTTCAGAGATATTGTTCAAAGGGTCACTACGAGTTGTAGTTGACTCAGTGACAAACAACAACAACTACCACCTTTCCCTCAGAGAAACTATGGAAATCTCTTACCATGATCCTGTAAGAGAGTTGTTGTTGTTGTGTGCCATCAAGTCGGAACTAACTCATTGTTGACATCTAGAGTGTTCTCAGAAGTAACAAATCACACAGGAAGAGAGTGCCCATCCTTCTCCCATGGAGCACCTGGTGGATCTGAACCATGTACCTTTGGGATTGTAGCAGAGGTTCTTATCCCTAGGTCACCAGAGTTCCTTTGCAGACATTAGAGGTTATGTTAGGAATACTTTGTGCTTAGCAGTTTGCTCTGTGTTGTCATTTGTGTTTGCTGCAGAAGGACAAGGACTGACTGCAAGCCTTTGATATGGAATGTTTCTCAATTTCAAGAAAACAAAGATATTCACTACTGAGCCAACAGTCAGTACCATGGCAGATGGATAAAAGACTGAAGTAGTCAATGATTTTATCTTTCTCGGATTCACAATCAACAAAGACGAGTTGCATCAGGAAAATCTCCTGTTAATGACCTCTCCAGTGTGTTAAAGAGCAACTATTTCAGTCTAGAGATTAAGGTGTACCTGATCCAGGCCATGGTCTTCTCAATGGCTTGCTATGCATTTGAGAGCTGTACAATGACTAAGGATGACAGATGAATTGATGCCTTTGAGTTGTGGTACCGGAGAAGAATATTGAATATATCATGGACTTCCAAGAGAACAAACAAGTCTATCCTGGAAAGGGTAAAACCAAGTCATACATTGGAGGCAAGGATTTTGAAGCTTCATCTCACGTATTTTATGCATGTTGTCAAGAGGGACCAGTCCTTGGAGAAGGACATCATGCTTGGAAGGATAGGAGGTCAGCACAGGAAAGAAAGATCCTTGATAATATAAATGGACATGGTGACTGTGACAATGGGGTCAGCTCTGTGAGATGAGGAGGTTGTCTGAGGACAGGACAAGATTCAGAGCTGTTATTCATAGGTTTGCTTTCAGTTGTAGTAGACTTGACAGCACATAACAACAACTGTTAATATCTATATTAAGCATTTCCTATTCAAATTTCCATATGGTTTCTGTCTCTTGGTAAGACCTTGAGTGATCTAAATGACATCTAATTTTGTTAGACATCTGTACTTAAACATTTTCCACATGCCTCTTTATTTGAAGATATAAAAATTTATGTGCTGGAGTCAAAGAAGGCCACATGATTACTTATATTTTTGTCTCTGTCTTGCTGCTGAGAAACTGGAAAGACTGCATAATACATGATTTTAAAGATTCCAAACAATATATTTCTAGGAAAAGTTCTATATAAGTAGAAAACAACTTTTATTTTAATAATTTAATACATGATTAAATTATTTGGGAAGTATTTCTTGTGGTTCATAACAGGGTAATAGAGGTTTTATTTATTAATACTTCTAGTCATTGATTCAGTTCTTTTCTGTAACTAAGTGACATTTTTATGTTATTCCTATTATACATCTGATATTATGACACTGGTGGTTCTATCATTAAAATATATCTCCATAAACTTACTGTAGGCATTTTAGCAGCAAAATGCCAGGTACTGAATTTTCATATACTTGATAGCATTTATTTAGACCTTAAGTCCTGGAATTGTCAAGAAAGAGTTCTCATTTAACTCATTTTGTTCATGGACTTATGCTTAAAGATACATTTTTCCCACTTGAAAATTACTGACTAGCTGCAAACAGTACAGATGAGGACATGTTGGAAATATAAGTATACTTACTAAGTGTGTATTACTATATTAAGTGTCTATTAGTTAGGTGGAAAGCTCATGAAGGAAGTGGTGTTTCCTCTCTTGCCACTTTAATGACAAAAAAGATCCCAAAGTGCTTTACATGTTGCTCTGCTCCCTCAAAATTCTGCAGTGTGATTTCATCAGTTTCTCAATAGGTTGAAGATTGACAGCTTTCTCCCTTAAATATTTTTAGAAACCTATGGAGGGTCATTATGAGCTGAATAGGAGAGGCTATACCTTTATTAAGAATTGTTGTTGTTGTGTACCAGAAAGTTGGAACTGACCCATATAGCTGACTCTCCGGTTGCATTTCCGGAGGCAGTTAATTTCATGGGAGGAGATTGCCTATCCTTCTCCCAAATAGAATGATATAAATTCCTTCATAAAGATGAAGACACATTATCAAATTTATAATTATATTACATGCATCAAGTCAGCACTGACTCATAGTGGCCCTAAATACAGCAGAATTATATACTGCCCTTCTTGTGCCATATTCACAATCCCTACTGTGTTTGAACTCATTGTTGTAGCCACTGTGCCAATGCATCTCATTGAGGCCTTTATATTTTTGCTAACTTTATGTTTTCCAAGCATGAGGTCCTTCACCAGGGACTGTCCTTTCCGGATAACATGACCAAAATATGTGAGGTGAACCCTTTCCCTCCTTCTCAGAAGCACTCTGATAACACTTTTTCCAAGACAGATGTATTTGTTCCTTTGACAGTCCATTGTACACTCAATAAACTTTGCCATCAAAACAACTCAAAGTCATCCACTCTTCTTCATTTTGTTTTGAAGCAGAGTGCTCCCTGAGGACAAATATACCCAAGTTTCATCTGATATACTTTAGGCATTTTGTTAGGAGAGGTTATTTCATACTTGGAAACGTGGCCAGTCTGTGAAAGAGAGGAAAACCCTCAGCCAAATGGTTTGACGCAGAGACTGAAGCAATGGGCTCAAGTACATCAGAGATCATAAGGCTGGTATAGATTAGGGCAGGCCTGAGATCTGCTGTTTATAGGGTCAGTATGAGTCATGCTCAACCTGATGACACATAACATTAACAAGAAATTCATTGTTCAACTTTCAATGTATGTGTGGTAATTGATGGTGCTTATCCATTGCCTAGACACTTTTTTATATGAGCTCTTATATACTAACAAAGGATGGAAGAAACCCAAGTGCCCACCAACAAACAAATGTATAATAAAATTATGATACATTCACACAATGGAATAGTATGCATAGTAAAACAATGAACTCATATAATACTACACAATGTTGGTGAGCTTGGAGGACATTATTCTGAGTGAAACAGTTTAGTCACAAAAAAGATAAATACTGCATAACGTTGTTACAAAATAGGGCTGACATGGGGAGTTAGGGGGAGAATAGGCAAAGAGTGGATAGATAATGAACACTACATTAGAACAGATGAGGGGAATAATTGTCCAAAAGGGGGGTATGACTAGGTATTATAAATATGACAACAATCTGTAACATGCAGTGCATTGCAAAATGGATTGGGGGTCTGGGGAGGGAGAAGGAGGAAACAAAATGTGCTACGATGAATTTAAAAAAAAAAGGTTTTACTGGAAGCAGAAAAACAAAATATTTTCTCTTCTCTCCTTTAAAGGTGGCTTAGTGGTAAGAAGATGTGCTGCAATCCTGAAAGCACATGGTTCAAGTCCACCAGCAGCTACCTCTGAAAACCCACAAGAAGGTCAGCCACGGGTCGGTTCAGACTCTAGGGTACACAACAACAACATCCTTTAAAGGAATGTGTATCAGGTTTAGCATTTTGGAGGGTTTAAGAAATACACAAATGGAATTTCTAAGGTTAACAATCTATAGATAATTCAAGGACTCTTAGCTTTTTGTATCTGAACAATGAATGCTAGCAATGTTACCCAGCATATATGCTAGATGGCACTAGAGTTCATCTCTCTTATCTATAGCTCTAGCTTCAAACCTCTTTCTGTATAAACATATTTGGAGAGCAGTCTTTTATTTTTAAAGAGCCATTATTGGATTTGAACACTACCATTAAATATTATTTAGGTGTCTGCAGAGTGTTACTTTGTCTAAAATTATTTACACCAGTAATTTTCCTCTAGTCTTTATGTGAAAAGATATGCTAGCAAAATACAAATGTGTTTTCTTTCACTATTAATGTATAGAGAGTAGAACAGTAAACAGGTTCTGAAGCAGCTTTATTGGGGGGAAAAAAGTCTTGTTGAAAACTGAGCTTTCACTATGTGAGTATTCTTAAAAATTGGACAGGAGTATTGGTATTGGGCATAAGATACATGCTCATAACCAGGCTAGAAAATGTTTGCCTCAGATATGGCATGCTTCAGCTGAAGGGCCACTATCATCTCTGTATTTATGTCTATAATAGTCTCATCTGACTATGAGGAATTAGAAATTTTAATAAGCCAAGTTACCTATAAGATAGAGTGTTTTTATTTAAAAGTTACAAATAAGCAAATGTTATCCTTTCAAAGAGGTTAAATCTTATGTGTATTTGTTTGCCATTTATTTCAGTTATATTATGGAAAATTCATATATGTGTGTGTGTCTGTGTTGTTGTTGTTGGATGCCATCAAGTATGATTCCTAGGAACTCTATGAACAATAAATGTCTACCTTGTCCTACACTGTGCCATCTTCACCATCTGATTCACTTGAGCGAATGGCTGCAGTCATCCTGTCAATCTATCTCAATGGGGTCTTCCTACTTTTCACTTACCTTCTACCTTTCCAAGCATGTTATCCCTTTTCAAGAAATAACTTCACCTAGCAGTACGTTGTTATTATGTGCCATCGAGTCACTTGTGACCCAAGCAATCCTTTGTACAACAGCTCTTAATGCTGCTCTATCCTGGGCCTACCTTATCATCCCTGACACACATGCCTCCATTACCCCAGTCACTCAGTCAATCTATCTCATTGAGGGTCTTCCTCTCTTGCATTGTCCCTCCACCCTCCTATGCATGATGTCCCACTCTAAGGATTGATCCTCCTTGCAATGTGCCCAAAGTATGTCAGATGGAGCTTCAGAATCATTGCCTTCAAAAAGCAGCCTGGTTTCATCCTCTCTCAGTCAAACCTGTTAGTTCTCCTAGCAGTCCACAGTATATTCAGTACTCTTCTCTAGTACTATAGCTCAAAGGAATCAATTCTCTTTCTATCATCCTTAGTCATTGTCCAGCTTTCTGATGTATGGCAAGTAATTGCAAAGACAATGGCCTGAATCAGGTGCATCTTAGTCTTCAGACTGATATTCTTGCTCTTCAGTACTCTGGAGAGGTCCCTCATAGCAGACTTTCCCAATATAATTCATCTTTTGATTTCCTGGCTGCTAGTGCCAAGGTGTTTGTAGAGCCAAACAAACGGAAGCTATTAACAATCTCAATCTCTCCTGTCTATCATGATGCTGCCAATTGGCCCACTGGTGAGAAATCAAGAAATTAAGGAGTTAAACAGAAGATTTCAAAAGGCAGCATGGAAAGACAAAGCAAAGTATTATAAAGAATTGTGCAAAGATCTGGAGTTAGAAAATCAAGAGGGCCCTGCAACACTTCCATGATACATCTTCAAGGATATGAACATGTACGGCTAAGCACAATTGATAACAGTGCATCTAAATTCCAAAATCAATCTCCATAATAGTCTATGTGTTTCCTACTGCCAAAGGGGCCCTTTAGAGTAGTGAGAGAAGACCTTCACCCTGAAACCCACAGCATCCCTTTTCAGCAGGAAGTAGCTAAGAGAATACACCATCCCCTTTTCCTTATGAATCAGGGTGAAGTCTCTCTCAGGGAGGAGTGATAGGGAATGGCAAGGGACACACTGACAAAGGAGATTAATCAGAACTGGCTTTGACAAGGACTGTGGCAACTGGACAATTAAAACAGACATTGGGGGGGGCAAAGAAGAAGGAACTGGGGAAGAGGGTGGAGAAAACAGTGCAACA
The DNA here is from genome assembly GCF_000299155.1 of Elephantulus edwardii. NCBI lineage: Eukaryota > Metazoa > Chordata > Mammalia > Macroscelidea > Macroscelididae > Elephantulus > Elephantulus edwardii. The sequence continues at coordinate 16,118,443 of NW_006399770.1, forward strand.
ATGAATGAATGAAAACCCAAAATCTCTGTAAATGTTCATTAAAACTAATAAAATTTAATAATAATAAAAAAATAATACCTAAAAAAAAGAAAGAAAATCAAGAGGGCCAAACTTTCTTGGCATTTTTTTCTTTTTCTTCTTATTATTAATTTTAATGAAAATTTACAGAGACTTTGGATTTCCATTCATTCATTGTTGCACTTTTCTCTCTGCCTACTCTTCCTCCCCCTCTCCCCAGTTCACTCTTCTCTTAGAAAAGTAAGGGGAAAGAAACCTTCATTGTTACATAATCCCTCCCCCCAAGGCCACTCCACTATGGAGCCTTCATTCTGGACTCCCATCATAACAATAATACCTAATCAAATATCCCTTTTAAACAGTTATCTCCCTCATCTGCTTCAATGCATTATACATTATTTATCCTGTCTTTTCTTAATTTACCCACAACCCCAATGGCAGTCCCACTTTACAACAGTGGCATTATGTAGTATTTTTCCTTTTGTGACTGAGATAGTTCACTCAGCATAACGTCCTCCAGGGTCACTCATTTTGTATAATAATTCATGAGTTCCTTGCTTTTCCATGCAGCATAGTATTCCATGGTGTGAATGTACCACAGCTTCTCTATCCATTCATTTTTTTCATGGACACTTGCGTTGTTTCCAACTCCTTGCTATTGTGAACAAAGCTGCAATAAACATGAGTGAGCATATATCTGCTTGGGTGGCAGTTCTGGTTTCTTTAGTAGTTTGATAATTCCCAGTAGTGGAATTGCTGAGTCAAATGGTATTTCTTTTTTTTTTTAAGCTTTATTTTTTTTAATAATTTTAATGAGCATTTACAGAGATTTAGGATTTCCATTCATTCATTCATTCATTGCTGCACTTTTTAAGCTGAAGGAAATGAAAAACAAATTCAAGCCTCACTTTCAATAACGACGCCTTGGGCAGAATAGTAAATGATCCAGGAAGCATTAAAAGAAGATGGAATGAATATATATAGTCACTGTACCAAAAGGAATTGGCTGTCACAGAAGAATTTAGTGAAACAATGTATGAGCAAGAGCCTGCGGTGATAATGAGGAAGTTCAAGCTGCTTTGAAAGAATTGGCAAAAAAAAAAAAAAAAAAAAAGGTCCCAGGAATTGATGGCATGCCAATTGACATATTTTAACAAGTAGCTTCTGCCCTGGACACACTCACCAAATTGTGCTAAGAAATCTGGAGGACACCAACCTGCCCAATTGACTGGAAGATCCATGTTTGGTCCCATCCCAAAGAAAATTGACCTGAGTATGGAAATTACTGAACAATATCATTAATATCACAATCAAGCAAGATTCTGGTAAAAATTATCTAAAAATGGCTTGAAAATATGTCAACTGATTATTGTCAGATGTAAAGGCTGGGTTTAGAAGAGGCCATGGTACTAGGGATATTATAGCAAATATTAAATGGATATTGTCTGAAAGCAGAGAGTACCAGAGGAATGTCTATCTGTGTTTCATTGACTATGCAAAGGCATTTAACTGTGTGGGTAATAACAAACTGTGGCTCACTCTGAGAAGAAGGGGAATACCAGACACTTGATTGTGCTTATGCAAAATCTAGAAATATGTCCTTTGGTTTTTTGATCTTGAGATGCAATCCATACCAAATACTGTAGTCCTTGATCTTCTTCAGCAAGCATTTCATATCTTTCTCACTTTCAGTATGCATGATTGGGTCATCTGAATAATGCAGGTTATTTATGAGTCCTCTTCCTATCCTGTCCTCACCACAGGACTGATGATTAACATTATGATAGAAAGGATTGAGGCTGTCAATCATTTCATCTTGCTTGAATTAACAACCAACCCTCTTGGTATCAGTAGTGTGGAAGTCAGGAGACATATTGCATTTGGCAAATCTGCTGTCAGGGCCCTGCCCAAAATGCTGAAGATCAATGATGCCAGTTTAAAGAGTAAGGTGCTCCTTATTCAGTCCATGCTATTTTCAGTCAACTGCTATGCATCAAGAGCTGGAAAATTACCAAGGATGATAGAATAAGAATTGATGACTTTGAGTTGTGGTGCTAGAGAAGAGTACTGAATAGTCCATGGTGTGTCAAAAGAACAAACAGACATGTCTTGGTGAAAGCATAACCAGAGTTTTCTTGGAGGCAAGGTTTCGTCTTTCATACTTTGAATATGTAGCTAGGTGAAGATATTGCTCAGAAAGAGACATTATGCTTGGAAAGATGGAGGATCAGAAAAGGCGAGGAAGATCCCAACAAGAAGCATTTATATAGTGATTTCAGCAATGGACCTAGTGTGTCAGAGATGATGAGGCTGGCACAGGAAACGTCAAGGTTCAAATCAACTCTTCATAGGGTCTTGATGAGTCATATTACACTTGATGGCACCTAACAACAACAGCAACATGTCCAAAATATGAGAAATGAAGCTTTGCCATCCTTTCCTCCAAGGAGCACTCTGGTTGCACCTTTTCAAAGATGTACCTGTTTGTTCTTTAGGCAATTCAAGGGATATTCAGCACTCTTCTCCAGTACCCTAATTCAAAGGCATCAATCCCTTATCATATCTTTTATTTGTTTCAACTTTGAATAGATAACAGATGTGAGCAGTTTGGTGTCTGATCTTTTATTTCTTTTTCTAAACATAAAAGCATGAACATATGTTTATGTATTTGTAGATTTTTCCCTTCTATCTTTATATCTACCATCTTGTGTTTATAACTGCAACTATAGAATAGCCAACTGTTCCGTGATATAGTCATTTTAAGGAAAATTTACAGGCCAAAAATTAAACACTATAAATCTTATCAAAGTCCCCTACAATAAACTACCAAAAGAGAATTCTCCCAGTGTACAACAAAGCTAGTGTCAAAGTTCCAAGACCTAATTGGTTGTCAATATCTCTCACAACCATAGCAATGCTTTAAAGTTCCAAAATTTTCCTAAATTCCCTTTCTAAGTCACCCCAATTTAATCATATTTTTCTCTGCTCTTCTCCCTATTTTGTATGATATAAATTAATTTTTCCCTAATTTCTCTCTTTTTCAATACCTAGGTTCTGCATAACTAGAAGAGTCTTAGAGTTAATTGAGCAAATAAGAGCTCTTTATTTTTAGAATAAGGTAAAGATGGAGAGAGAAGATTGCAAACATTTATAAAACCTTTTTTTGTTTAATCCCTGTCAACATATACACACATACACACACAAGGAGAGAGATTGGAGAGGAAAGAGATGAGAAAAAGAAGAAAAAACATTCATATTCAAATTATCTTTCTGATTTTTATTTACATATTTTTAAAAATCACATTATATATATTATTTTGTAGCTTGCCTTTTCCATTCAATTCAGCAATTTTTCCTGGCTATCTTTTCCTATCAATACAGATACATCAATGTCAGTTCCCTAAAGTGGTGAAACTCTGACATGCAAAGTAAAGCAAGAGACCTGGGCAACATTATACACTCTATAGAATTTTCAAGAGAGATTCCTGAAACGATGCAGGTAGTGGCTTACTTGCTGACCATTATAAGGAGAATCCATACTGGTTTTTAAAAGAATATTTTACATAGACCTTTTCCCAAAATATTTTATTTAACTAAAAATATTTTTTAAAAATTAAAATAACTTGGCTATTACCCTGTTTAGGTTTTTTCCAGTTCTTTGGAGATTTAATTTCTTCTTCATGGTTTAATGTGGGTAACATTTGCTCCTATAGTATGGCTGATTACAAACATGGGCCACTGTCCTTCAGTTAATATTTGTTCAGTGCTCAAACATGTGATGTTTACAATCTTAAATATTGAGGGGCAGTCACTGACCCACTGAATGAATCCATAAATGAACTTCCAACCGAAGATGACAGGTGTTTTGTGCATGATTGAGTCTTCTCTGGAAGGCTCTAAAGAAAACTAATTCATCTTCTAATGCTGAGTCTGAGAAATTGTCCCAGCCACACAACTTGCTTTATCGTTCACTCTTATGTACTTATGCTTCCTAATCTCCTTCCTTTCTTTTTAACCTACTATCTTTTTACTTAGTACCCCAGAGAGTAAAAAAACTGTTTAAAAGGATCCATCTGAATCTTTCTGTTTCAGATTGACAATTATGTTTAGTATTTGGGAATATATGGGGTTTCCTCTCTTATTGATGTGAGTGGCTCAATGTTGTCTGTACAAAGTAGGAAGTGGTTGAACAAGAAGGGAAGAGGCCCTCGGAGAAATATTCACATTAACACTTCAAAATGTTCTCTACTATATTTACTTTTTCTATCATACTATTTCTTCTTTCTTTGCTGAGCATGCTGAGCACAGTTGATCCATGTAAGTTTAATAGTTCTGTGTATTTTCTTTTCCCACCTGAAACAAAATTTTAAATAACTTTATTTTAAAAGAATTAGATTTATAGAAAAAAATTAAGCTAGTACTGAGAGTTCTCAAGGTTACACCCAGTTTCTCCTATTGCACATTGTTTTTAACTAAAGTCTACATTCTGAATTCCTAGCATCCTTTTTGTTGTTGTTGTTATTGTTGTTGTTTTAGCATTCTATCCTGTAAAACTGCTACTATTCCACATTGTATTTCTTTGTCATATCTCTTTAAACTCCTCCCGGCTGGGCCAGTTTCTCAACCTTTTCTTGTTTTTGACAACCTTGACAGTTCTCAAGAGTATTGTTTAGATACTATGTAGAAGAGTGACTATGAATAGAAATTTGTCTAAACTTTTGGGATTTTTTTAATCATTAGATTGTTTTGTTATCAGGGGTTTTATTTCCTTCTAAGAAGAATAAGGCAAAGTGTCATTTTCATTACTGTTTATAATAGGGCTTGTGTGGTGCACTTTTTTGGGAGAAAGTAACTATCTATAGTTCACAAGTAAGCAGTGGAGATTTTTGTTGCACCTCTGGGAGAGTAGAGAATTGCGATACAGTGAACTGATGTGTCACTTTCATATAAAGCCTCCTACTTTGTGAAGTATTTATTGGATTAAGGAGATAGGATTAGGGTGAGATAAAACACCTACCTTTCTTGAAACCTATATAAACTCACTGAAGCTCAATTCTTACTCAGTCTTAGGATGTTTGCTCTCCCACGATGCACATTACCCAGCTCCCACAGCTGAAAGTCTACAGGATCCTGAAACATTGCTCACCAGTCTCCACACCCCTGGCTTGTATTGCTCATAGTCATGTGAGTCATTTTCCCGACAGGTTTTGAGTTTCTGTGAGACCTTACAGTGAACCACAGAGCCCAAAGACACAGAGTGGAGTAGGGGAACTGAATAGAAGAGGAACAGTTAACTTCAGAAATGATTGAGTAATACAGAAGATTTAGTTTGGCTTATTTTTTTACCTCTACTGTTTTATAGTGACTAATAGAACAATATCATTGATTTCACATGCAAACAAGATTCTACTGAAGATTATCCAAAAGTGACTGGAACAAAACATCAGTAGAGAACTTCCAGAAGTCCAGGCTGTGTTTAGAAGGGGTATTAGGAATATTGTAGTATAGGGATATCACGGTACTAGGGATATCGTAGCTGATACAAGATTGATCTTAGCTGAAAGCGGGGCATACCAGAGGAATGTCTATCTGTGCTTCACTGGTTAGGTTATGTAAAGGCATTTGACTGTGTGGACCATAACAAACTGTGGCTGACTCTGAGAAGAAGGGGAATCCCAGAACACTTGATCATGTTAATGAGAAACCTATACTTGGACCAAGAGGCAGTTGTCAGAACAGAGCAGGGTAACACTGCATGGTTCAAAATTGGGAAAGGTGTATGCCAGGGATGTGTCCTATCTCCATGCCTTTTCAACCTGTATGCAGAACAGATTATATGAGAGGCTGGGCTGTAGGAGGAGAAGTGTGGCGTCAGGATTGGTGGAAGATCTATTAACAATCTGTGTCATGCAGATGACACAACCCTGCTTGCGGAAACTGAGGAGGACCTGAAATGCTTGCTACAAACACTTGTGTCACTCTGACATGATCACGTTTTTATTTTGCACTTTCTTATAGGAGAAACTCTAGGCTCATTCTACATAGTCCCTGAATATTCTTTTTAATTTAAAAAAGAGCTATTTTGGACATTTGGTAGCCAAGTGGCAAGAAACTGCAGGGCAATCCTGAAGGTATGTACTTTGAGGACACCAGTAGCCGATATTTTGTTCTCTCTTCCTTCTCTTTTAAGGTATTTGTATATAATATGAATACTAATGTCATTTTTTGAATATGCTAAATCAAGGTGGGGCCACTTTAAAAATTAGGAATCTAGATGAATCTGGTATGTTCTCCTGTGAGTCCTAGGTGAGATATACTACCCACGTCTGGCTTTGAATAGTTTTTAAAAATCTATCACTGACTCATTGTTACCATGTCAGTACAGTCCCCCTTATCAACATAAGATAGCAAGTCCTGCTTTCATATATATATATAATTGTATATAAAAAATGTCTTCTTTGGGGCAAAAGTGAGCCTAGTGTGCTGGTGAAAGATGGGATCCTATGTTGGATTCATGAAACATTAAGAAATTGAAGTCCCCATTGTAAACAAAGACAGGCATAAGTTATATAATATAAATAATTAAATCTAAAAAGCAAGAATTAATTATAACTTAGTCTATAAACAAAACAGAACAAAAAGTGAGAAGATTTTGGTAGTGAGGCTTGGAGACATTCTTATATCAACAATATGGAGTGGGGGAAAATTTGTGTCAGGTATCTGCTGCCAAGTCTTTTGACAAAAAAAAAAGCTCTTTTAAAAATAAACAAATAAAGAAATGGACAATGAACTTGTTCTGGGAGTAGAAGAGAGTAAATTGGTGTCTAGAGAGCTGATTACTCTACTTGCTGTTACTGAAATATGCCCTTAAGTTGACTAATACTCATAGCAACCCTGTAAACAACAGCTCTGAACCTTGTGCCATCCTGAGCCAACCTCACCATCCCAGCTACACTTGATGCCATGGCCACAGCCATTGTGTGAAATCCATGTCATCCAGGACTCCTACCTATCTTCTTTGACCCTTGGTTTCTCCATATGTCCAAAGTGAGAAAATATTGAAACCTCAATATTTAGTCATGATATTATTAGTCAGATTTAGTCTTAATATTATTGAAAGCAATAAGATAAAATTACAGAATGCTTAACAAAGGATTGGACATCTAATAAGCTCTCAGTAGGTTAGCTATTGCTTTGACTGCTGTTACTATGTGGAGTTTGAGTCTCTTCATACTAGTCCTGAGAATTAGGTATCTCATTGCCGGAAAATCACAGTACCTAGAACTAAATATGATTAAATTTTTAAATTATTCTGGCCATTGTTGGCATAAATGTATTTGAAATGTAATGAGAAACTAAGTCTGGAGACTAAGCTACGCCTGATACATGCCATGGTCTTTGCAATCACTTGCTATGCATCAGAGAGTTGGACAAAGACTAGGGAAGATAGAAGGAGAATCGATGCCTTTCAGTTGTGGTGCTGGAGAAGAGTATTGAATGTAGCATGGACTGCTAAGAAAAAGAACAGGTTCATCCTGGAGAGGGTTAAACCAGAAAGCCCCTTGGAGGCAAGGATTCTGAGGCTTCATCTGACATACTTTGGACATGTTGCAAGGAGGGACCAGCCTTGGGAAGGGACAGCATGCTTGGGAGGGTGGAGGGACAGCGCAGGAGAGGAAGACCTTCTATGAGGTGGACTGATACAGTGACTGGGATAATCAGGGTGGGTGTATCAGAGAGAGTGTGATTGGCACAGGACAGAGCAGGGTTTAGGACTGTTGTACATATGGTCTCTGAGTCGCAAGCAACTCAACGGCACATAACAACAACAACAATAGGAAATAAACTTTCTCTAACATCAGAGGAACAGTCTCTGGACTATACAAATTTTTAGTACATGCGGCTGCTTACTGAAATGCTGGGAATCATGAGCCATCTTGGCAGAAGGTTCTTGACATTTACATCTCTGCAGAGCACCCTATGCGACGCAGTTTTACTCTGACATACATGAGGCTGATGTGAGGAGTTGACTGGATGCCAGTTGCTCTTTAGTTTGTATTGCCATGTAACAAATTACTTACAGATTTGATAGCTACAGATTTATGATCTTACTTATGATCTTATTCATGATCTTTCTGAAGCTTGGGCATCTGGGAATGGCATAGCTAGTTTGTTCTAACACAGGTCTTTCATGATGTTGCAGTAGAGATGCTGTTTTGAGTTGTAGTCATTTAAAGAGCTTTGAGATGAGACTTCATCTCATATGCTTTGGACACTTTGTCAGGAGGGGCTAATTCTTAAAAAAAATAACATCATTTTTGGAAAATAGAGGGTTAGTGAAAGAGAAGGAGACCCTCAACAAGATGGATTCACACAGTGACTCCATGGGTTCAAACATTTTGGAGATTACGAAGATGCCACACAGCATAGGGCAAGGTTCAGATCTGTTGTCCACAGGGTAACTAAGAGTCGTAGTTGACAGGACTTCACCTAACAACAATAAGAAGCAGGAGAATTGCCTTCCAAACTCACTCACATTGTTGCTGTTAGATGTTTGCATTCTTCACCACTGTCCATCGCCATTGTCTTTTATCTGAGGTTTCTAAAATAAAATTGCAACTCACTTCTTGCAAAGGAAATGATCTGATAGAATAAGAGAAGCTCAAAAGAGAAGTTTCAATATTTTTATAAAATAGTGTTTAAATTAAAATGTCTTTGCTTTATTACGTTCATTAGAAATACGTCACACTAGTAGCTCATATTTGAAGGATAGGAAATTCGGTTCCATAAGAGGAGAATTCCTTTCTCCTGAGGATTTGTTGATGTTTTCTAACCACATGAGACCTTCTGAGTTAGCAATTCAACTCCCGGGGCACTTCACCACTTGTCATTGCTCCCTAAAGGAATATTTGCAGTATTTTTAAGTATTTTTTAAACTACCAGAATTATTATTTAATCCCTGTGATATTGTGGTGTTCAAGATTTCTTGATATAAATGAAATAACCTTGCACATAGATTTAATCATTTCCTGAGAAAGCTACAAAGGAAATATTAATCATTTCCTTGGAAAGACACAAAATAAGTGAAATTCCATTTAGAGATGATGGATATTCTTACTGTATTTGAGTCTTCTCTGGTTGCTAATGAGGAGAACTGACTCTCTTTCTATTTTGAAGGATGAAGAATTGTCCCAGATCCCAGATTTTTTTCCTCACAATCTATGACATACTGATGGTGCAGCCTTGCTTGCTTAAACTGGAGATCTTGTACTTACTAATAAAGATCAGCCTCCCATCTTCAGTATAGATTATACCCCAACATGAAATAAAAATTCTCACAACTAGGTCAATAAACAACATCATGATAAGGGGAGAAAAAAAATTGAAGTTGTCAAGTATTCCTTTTACTCAGAGCCACAATCAATGCTAATGGAAGAAGGCCAGATATTAAATGATATCTTGCATTAGGAGAACTCTCTAGAAAATGCCTCTTTAAAGTGTTATAAAGCAAAAATGTAACTTTGAAGACTAAAGTGTGCCTGACTCAAGCCATGATTTTTTCAATCTCATAATATGAATGTGAAAGCCAGACAATGAGAAAGGAAGACTGAAGCATTGATGAATTTGAATCATGATTCTGGTGAAGAATATTGAATGTAGCCATGATTGCCAGAAAAAAATGAACACTACATCTTGGGATGAAATGCAGTCAGAATGCTCCAGAGAATGGGAATTGAGAGACTTAGTCTCATGTACTTTGAACATGTTATTAGAAGGGACTAGTCTACAAGAAGATATTATGTTTAGTAAAATAGATAATAAGTAAATAAAATAAAAGAGAGAGAAAAAAAAAACGGCCCCCCATGAGATGGACTGACATAGTGCCTGCAATGACAGGCTCATATAAAGCACTACTTGTAAGGATAATGCAAGACTGATCTGTGCTTCATTCTATTGTAAATAAGGTCTCTTTGTGTCAGCACCAACTTGATGGAACTTAAGAACAGTATCACGCAGTTTATTTAATATTTGATATGACACTTGTTATTGTTATGTGATTTTGAGTTGACTACAATTCATAGTGATCCTATAGCTCTGAACCCTACCCTGTCCTGACCCAGTCTCACTGTCTCTGACACACTTCACCCCATTATTCCTGTAACTGTGTCAGTCTATCTCATCCAGGGTCTTCCTCTCCTCTGCTGTCCCTCCACCCTTCCAAACATGATTCCCTTCTATTTTTTCTCTTGAAAGTTCACCACAACACAAAGACATTAATTCTTCTGTAATTGTTAGTCATTGTCCAGCTTTTTGATGCACAGTAAGTAATTGCAAAGACCATGCCCTGGATAAGGTGAACCTTAGTCTCTAGACTGACATCATTGCTCTTCGGCACTCTTGCAAGGTCTCTGACAGCTGACTTTCTCAGTGCAATTTATCTTTTGATTTCCTGACTGTTGGTATCAAGAGTGTTGATTGTAGACCTGAATAAGCTGAAATTGTTAGCAATCTCAATCTCTTCTCCATGTATCATGGTGCTGCCAAATGACCAGTGATGAGAATCGTTGTTTTCTTGATGTTGAGCTTCAATCTATATTGTAATCCTTGACCTGTTAGCAATGCTTTAGATCTTCTTCAGATTCAGCAAGCAAGGTTCTGTCATCAGCATAACACAGATTTTTTAATGAGTCTTCCTCCAATCCTGATGCTACATTCCTCCTCATAAAGTTCAGCCTCCAAAATTATTTGTTCTGCGTATAGAATGAAAAAGGTGTGGAGACAGAATGCATTCCTGATGCACTCTTTTCTTTATTTTGAAGCATTTAGGGTTTCCTTGCTTTGTTCTGACTACTGCTTCCTGGTGAAAGTATAGGTTTCACATGAGCCCAATCAAGCATTCTGGGATTCCCATTCTCCTCAAAGTTACTCACACTTTGTTATGATCTACATGATAAAATGTATTTGCATAGTCAATGAAACGCAAGCATATTCTTCTAAATGTGATATTAATAAAGGTATTTTTATTTTTTACTTCTATTTTTTTGTTACAAAGGTTTTTAATTATCATTACAATAGCACTCTTGAAGTAAAAGCTCTATTAAAGTGCATTAAAATTATTATGTTTATAAAGGACTTTGAACTTTACTATTTTCAGACATCAGCAATAATATCTCTCATTTTGTAGCCTCTTCTGAATCCAGTTTGAATTTCTATTATTCTAGTTATTTTAAAATCATTTTCATCAAGATTTTACTAGAGTTTGATATTAATTATATTGTTCTATAATTTCCATACTCTGCTAGACCACCGTTTTTTGGAATAGAAACAAATATGAATCTCTTTTCAGCATTGGCCAAATTTCTTGGCATAGATTAGGGAGCAGATCCATGACTGCATCTTTTAGCTAAAATATCTCAATTGGTATTTTATAAATTATTGGGAACTTGCATTTTAATTGTGTTTATTTGTATTTTATTGACTATGCAAAGACATTCAGTCATGGTAACTAAAATAATAAATAACACTGAGAAGAATAGGAATCCCAGAACAATTAAACGTTCTCATGTGAAACCTATACATAGTCAGTCCAAGGAGTTGTTTATCGAACAGAATAAGGGGAAACTGCGTGGTTTTAAAACTGGAAAGGTGCCTGTCAGAATTGTATCATTCTCTACACTTATTTAATATATGTACTCAGAAAACCATTCAAGAAATGTTATACAGAACATAGCATCAGGATTGGAGGAAAAATCAAAGATCATGGAGATAATATAACCTGCCCTGCAGAAAATTAAGAAGTAGATAAAAGACTACTTCATATCAAAAGTAGATATACTTTACTGAAGTAGATAAAAGATTATAGTCTTAAATATAGATTATATCTAAACAAAAGAAAACAAAATTTCTTAATACTGGCCTAATAGGCAACAACGTGATATTGTTATTGTTGTTAAGTGCTGTGGAGTCATAGACAACTCATAGTGACCCTAACAACGAAAGACCTGAACAACTGTATAACATTCATGGGTTCTCAGAGCTCATAGGATTACTGGAGGTAAGCTATTTTGGAAGTGGATGCCACTCCTGCTTCCAAGTTTGTTTTAATCAGGAGCTCCACCAAACATTGTCCACCATGGGTAACCATTATCACATTTAACACAACAGTGCCACAATGTTCAGCATCACAATAACCACCGGTTACCTCTGCACAGCAAATGGACAGACCAGTGCCATGCCACTTATAAGAATGTTTGACCAAAACCAACTAAAACCGGCCTGAGGGCCACAGACTAAAATCACTCATCCTTGGCTTGGTAGCATCACTTTCTGTCCACTAGGCCAACTGAGCCCCCTCTATTGTCAAGGATTTAATTTACTTGGACCTATAATCCCAACCAGTTCAAATCCAGCAGATCCTCCACTGGAGAAGGATAAGCAATCTCCTCCTGTTCCAGTTGTATCTGACTCAACAGTATACAACCAGACTAAAAGCTGTACTTAAGAAATTTTAAAAAAAAGTTGTATTGAGAAAACCTGCTTTCAGTGACTTCTCCAAAATGTTAAAAAGCAGGGATGTCACTGTAAAGACAAAGATGTTCCTCAGTTTAAAGACTAAGATCTAAGCATGGAATCTTCAGCTCTTTGTATGCTCTTCAATACTGGATAATGAATAAGGAAGATCAAAGCAGAATCAACACCTTTGAATTATGTTGGAGAAGAGTATTAACTATACCAAGGGCTGCCAAAAGAACAGACAAATATATGTTTGAGGAGGTGCAACTAGGGTGCTCCTTAGATGCAAAGATAGTGACACTTTATCTTACACACTTTGGACAAGTTGTTAGGAGGGACTAGTCCTTGGAAGAAAACCATTATGCTGGGAAAGATAGTGAGTTAATGGAAGACAAGAAGACCTTCAATGAGATGGATTTACATAGTGACTCCAAAAAGGAGTTTGAGCTTGACAAAGATTGTTAGAATGGCATAGAATAGGCCAAGGTTTCTATCTGTTTTTCATAGAATCACTATCATTACTAGTTCTCTGAACAGCATCTAATGATAATAGCTATTTTTAAAATACCTTTATGACAAGCAACCTTCATATCTGAGAAAGAATGAATGAAAATGGAAGAATGTATCTTTTAAAAATTGCTATACAGATTTAATTGCAAAATCTGAATTCCAATTCTTTTTCTTATAATAGATTTTATCAGATCATAGCTTCAAATATCACAGAAACTAAAATATAATCTGTAAGCAATATGATAAAGAACCATAACCAGAGCCTAATCCTTCCCTTGTTCAATGTTGGTAGAAAATAGAACAACCAAGCCAGCAGAGAGTTGGCTGAAATGTTATTATTTGAAATTTGACTTTTAGCAAAGTAAAATATTCTTAATTGGCTCCTGTGGAGTCTGTTGTGAAGTGGAGATTCTTCATCTCCATGACATTTGGGATTTAGGACAGTAATTGCAAAAATAGTGCTCCATGATTATTTGCCTTATAATGAAGCCTGATGGATTTATTCACTTCATAAGAGTATTTTATACACTGTGAGCTAAAGCCCAGTAAGCTCATAAGATGAGCCCCACATTTCCCTTAGTTTCACCATCTCTACACTACTCTTCTTTGCTCTATTAATTGAATTAACAGAAATCAAATATTACATAAGGCATTAGAATGTCCCTTATCATTCACTCCTAAATCTCTGTTTACCTCTAGCTTTTAATCTTTTCTAGGTTCAAGACTTTGTACTCAACATCTCACTCTTTCTTATGACACTTTATTCTGATTATTTATATAATATAGTGATCCTTAATTAGATAAATTCTTTGATTAGGAAGACTTGGGATATTGTCATGCACTGGAGTCTTGAGTTTCTCTTTAGGGAAATCTTTAATTTGTTCTAGGAGAAAATAAGCACAAACTCCAGTGTTTGGAGTAGGTAATTTTATTTTGAGCACATTCTGAGGTCATCACCCTCAATGATTTATGGCCCTTTATAATTCTTTCATTTTTTGTGATAGTTGAAAACATGCTTCTACTTAATAGAAAGTGGCAAAGATGACACAGTATATCTCCCACTCCAAGGATATTTTTATTTCAAAAATAACATTCCATCACACATAATCTATTTTATAGGAGAAACAAGTGATATGTTGTAAACTGGGCATGGGGGTCACATGGCAAGGACTGTAGGTGGCATCTAGAGCTGTTCATGATCTCTTGCCAAATGCCCCCCAAAACAGGGCCATCAGTCCTATGAACACAAATACATAGGCTGTACCAACCCAAAGTGGCTAACAAGAAAATTTTTCACAATGAAGCCTCCTGATGACAATGAAGGTCAGTTCAAACTTGATCACAGTCTGTGAAACCATGAGCGGACAGCCCAACTAAGCTGTGCTGAACTCTTGACTATGAAATTAGTAAGATAGGAACAGTGCTGTAAAATCTATTATGCAGCAATAAAAACAAATACATGTGTAGAATGTTAAAGGTATTAAATGCCTACTGGTTAAATCACTGACATTTAAATACAGAAAAGCATTATATAAATCATACAAACACAACTCAGTAAAGGTTCCTAAACTGCATATACCAGTACCTAATCTGGAAAAACAACACCCTCGAAACCCCATCTAAATGCTGGAACTGGTGGCAAGTGATCTTTCAGTCTCAGAATTTAAATGCTATGCATATCACAGCAACTTAAGTACAGTTTATAGTTCATAGGCACCTATGACAGGCATTGTAGCAGAACTTACATTAACATATTGGACTCCTCACTGAAAGGTTGGTGATTTGAAGCCATCAGTTGCTCTACAGAAGAAAGATGAATCAGGGGATTTTTGTTTGTTTGTTTTTTCTAAATAAAGGTTTAGTCAGACTATGGTAGCATAGTCTGTGGAGAGTTGTACTGCTAACACAAAAGCCTGCACTCTCCGTCTAAAGAGAAAGATGAGCAATCTCCTCCAGTGCAATTTACAGCCGCAACAACCTGCAGGAAAGTCAGCTCTGAGTCTACTCCCAAGGCAGTGAGTTAGAGGGTTGTTTTGCTTTGCTTTGCTTTTGAAAAGATATATTTTTATATCTAATAGGGCTTTTCTTGTTTGTTTTGAGGAAGTGTATGTGCTTGGGAGGCCCTCTTGAATGCTATAAAAGGTTTCGTGCTTGTCCAGTAACGAAAAGTTTAGTAACTCAAATCCACTCAGAGGCATCTCTGAAAAGAAACTTAGTGATTTGCTTTCAGAAAGTCAGAGCCTTTGAAACTTACAGACCACGGTTTTACTTTAAAACACATAGAGTCTGTTAGAGTTGGAATTCAAGTTGGCATCAAATTATACAGTGTTTAGTAAAGGATAAAGTTTTATTTTCACCAAACGCAACCATGATTTACAACATTCTCTTAATATGAATATGTTTCTCCATGGAAAACCAAAGGGGGCTTTCAGCAGTTGATTCTGAGTTTGGTAAAGGTCAATGAAAAGCACACTAACCAGATACAACATATCTTGACTTTCCGGAATTTTGGAAATACAAGCCAAAAGTTAGAGAAATGATACTGAAATAATTCTAAACAAGCAAAAGCCACTTCTGTCTCCTGTCAGCTTTTACTGTCTTTGATGTGCAGAAGGCTTATTTCTCTCTGCTCAAATGTACTCAGACTCCAAGTGCCTGAAATAATATGGAGAGTAAAATTGGAGGAGCACCCCAATTCCCAAAGTGCCTTGCATCTCTCAGTTTAGGAGGAAGCCATGATACTGCTTTAACATCCTGCATGTATGCATTTGTGCTGGAGTCTGCGCCTGCACCCACTTTTATTAAACATATGTTCCCAGCAATATTCCACTTGGCAGGCTTACAAGTGCCTAAGAGCTACAAGTTATAATGTAAAAAAAAAAAAAAAAGAAAAACTAGGTTTTTTTTTTAATAAATAAAACCTCCCAAGCCACTGTAGGTACTCATTTACACATTCTTCAAGTTCTGAGCAGTAACTTTTTTATCTATCTCTTACTCTCTATTTACTCACTTCTGCATAAAGATGAATATTGCAATTGTATGTGATACAAACATTGGAAATCTGTGTTTACATTCTGGTTTCCAAATGGATATGCTAATAGTGTTTAATCAACAGTGATGCCGCTTTATACCATGTTTTGTGTAGTGTACAGCCTCAATGATAATGCTGTGATAACTGAATCTTTCCCCACATCAAAACTTGGAGACCATCCCAGTTTTAGGAACAGTCCTTCGATTCTAGAGCACAGTGAAATCCCTTAATCTTTCTCGGGATTATTTCTGTGTTTGCAGGAAGCGTTAAATATCTGCTTTGTCTCATAAAGAGTGCTGGTGGTAGGGAGTTGGGACACATTTGTTCTTGTAATAATGTAGAGGCTTGGCATTCCAAATCAATTCCCACACTGACCAGTGGAATATGCAGGAGCAAATGCAAATGCTGAGTGCACTGCAGGAAGCAAAGGCTACAGGCTGTGAGGAGCTCGATTCGGGAATGTTCTGTGGAGAAACTCAGCTGTATATTGGCCAGTAAAACACAAATAAAGCAGCAGTTGTGTGCAAAGAAGTAAAGTGACTGGATTTTAGTAATAAATTTAAAAAAAAAAGATTGCATGCAGTTCACAAACAATCACATTAAAGGATGTTTGACTGTTGTGTGGGTTTTTCAGGGCCCACACAAGACCCACTGAGTATATTGCTATTATTTGCTACCTATTCTGATTCATGGCAAGAGAGAAAGGCCCTGTAGGGTTTCGAGCAGGTCACCAGGTTTGCCTTCCAAGGTGCCTCTGGGTGAATTTCAACAGCTAGCCTTCTAGGTAGCAGTCAGCTGTTCATTTAAGGCTTTGTGGCACCCAGGATCTCATGAAACACTTAATAGTGGGGGAAAAAATCATGCTGTGGAGTTGAGGCCAACTCATAGCTGATCCTCCATTGGTTTCCAAGGCTGCGGTATGGGAAGAGATTTGCTGGTCTTTCTGTCATGGTGCTGCTAGTGGATTTGAACTGGCAGAGAGGTGTGGCCATTGAGTTAGCATCATAACTTAAAAAAACAAAAACACTCTTCTCTTCTCAAACCAACAAAAGGATCATGTAAAAATAACACTAAACATTCTTATAATGGTGGTATTTTGCATTCTTTGTGTGTGTTTAAAGTTGGGAATCCTTTTATTCCTGTTAGTCTGTGAGAACCCAGCAAGTTTTTTTGACAGAAACTTTACACATTTTCTAAGGGATACTGTCATATGAAAAACAATCTCAACTTTGTATTTTAACCTTGTTAAATTGTATTCAAATTTCTCTCTGATGCTGTTTCTCTCCTAGGACATAACACATTCGGGTTCTTAAACACTTATGGGAGGTAATGCTCTTGAAATACACAGATAGCTTCCATTAGCACTAATAGGAGTTATGCTGCCGCAACAGGACAGAATAGACCTGTAGACTTTAAATTATGCTTGATGCAAATCTTGCTTGATGGAATAAATTATGAGTGCTGCTTAGTGAGTAAATGTCTAAATATCCCCTAAAGCCATAGTTTAATAGCAATGCAATACTTATGAGTAATGGAAGTGGAGTCAACAGTAATGGTTTCACTGCTATCACCATACTAAGTAGCATATATTGACCCTTGAACATTCTTGTTGAATTTGTACTGCACTGGAATTTCATTATTTTTCCAAAGGACTTGGGAGATAGTTCTATATTTTGAATAACCTACTAAAGAGAAGGAATTTTACTCAGTTTTCAAGACCATTTAACTTAAATTTAGTAAATTTCTACAGAGCAGCAATATGCCAAAGATAACTTTGTTTTTGCTTCATATTAATATTTTGTGTGATCTGTTGCCATTTGTGTAGCGTGACCCTGTCTTTCTTGTATTGTTTTTGCTGTTAAATGTTAGCTTCTAGATAACCCTTCAATGAATTTTCAGAGGCAGTTAATCACACAGGAGGAGAATGCCCATCTTTCTCCCACCGAGCCGCTGCTGCATTAGAACTGTGTTCCTTTGAGATTACAGCACAGTTTCTTACCAATAGGCCACCAGAGCCCTTTGAAAATACTATTCTTTATAGGTTTCATTCTAGGATGTATATTTCCTTTTTCGTTTCATTTTGAACAATTTTACATTTTCCTTTAATTTAAGAGTTATTATCTGCATATCTGAGCTAATTTGATTTATAAACTTTCATTTTGTGGCATGTTATTTATTTTCTTTTTACAGTTAGTTGTATTTCATTTGAGACTTTTTTGATTGGAGGAACACTGTCCCTATACCAAGATAATTGAAACAAACAGCTAGAAGTTTGTTCTCCTCTCTCCTCCCCTTCTATTAAACTAAAGGATTATCTCTTGTGAGGGTATTGTCTCAAAACATTCCAACTTCACCTTTACTTACTCATTTTTGTCAAGCCTCAGGAGACTCATAGCTGACCCTCCAGCAGATTATTGGAGGGTATACATTGCTTGAGAAGAAACTACCTGTCTTTTTTTCACTGAGCTGTTGGTAGATTCAAACCAACTGCCATAAGCCTAGCAGTGTAATTCTCTATGTACTACATGGTCAGCCTTCACATACCAATATCATTAAGTATCAAAACAGTGGGACATAAGAATAATGAGAGGCAAGCAAAATGTCACCAAAAAGATTAAAGGACTTCTAAATTATTTAACTGACTGATATCACTCCGTGATTTAACTGTGATTCAGATCACTTGCAAAATGTTCATTATCTCTGTGTTCACTGTGCTTTGAGAAGCTAATGCCAAACAAGACCAAAAGATACTAACATAAATAACCTAATGATTTATGACTATGCAATAGGATTTATTCCGCCCCCCCCCCCAGAGTAAAATGATAGCACTTGCTGCGGAAGACATTTTTTCGAAACCTGAATTCAACATAATCTGAAGTCAAGTGGGCCAGAAAGTGTTTTGGAAATATTGGAACCCTTATTCACTGTTGGTGGGAGTGTAAAATGGTGCAACCACTATGGAAGGTGATATGGCCGTTTTTCAAAGAGTTAGAAATAGAAATATTTTTGACTTAGCAATTCTACTACTAGGAATATACATTAAAGAAATCAGAGCTTCCATCCAAACAGGTGTATGCACACTCATGTTTATTGCTGAATTATTCACAATAGCAAAGAGATGGAAGCAACCAAAATGACCATCAACAAATGGATGGATAGAAAAACTATGATATGTCCACACAATAGAATACTACCCAGCATTGAGAAACAAATAGCTCATAAAATATGACACAACTTTGGTGACCTTGGAGGACAGTATGCTGAGTGAAATATCTCAGTCACAAAAGGACAAATACTGGATAATACCACTATTACAGAAAAAAGACTGACATGAGTATTGGGGGAAAACTGAGAAAAGAGGAGATAATGAACAATGAATTGGAACAAATGAAGGAAAGAATTATTTAAAAGAAATATATGATTAGGCATTATTTGTATAATAACAGTCCAGAATAAGAGGTGCATAGCAAAGTTGACTGGAGGTGTGTGTGACGCAACAATGAATGATTTTTTTTAAAGTTAACTGCAGGAGTAGTGAGGAAAATGTACAAAAATGAGTTAATGAAAATCCAACTTTTCTGTAAACGTACATTAAAATAGCCAAAAAGCAGGGGGAGGGGGATAAACACTATGTTGTTGTTGTTATGTGATGTCAAGTCACAGGTGACTCAGAGTGACACTATGTAACATTACGGGCAAAGGAAAGAAAGTGTTTTGGTAAGCATACAATTAATGCAGATGATAGGAGAACTTTAAGGGACGTTTATTTCATCTAGAACAGATGACAACTGATAAACGATGCCTGTTCTACAGTAGGTTGCCCTAGCTGTAAAGTTCACACCCTGAAGACGTCTTATTTTCCTCAGCGTAGTCTGGAAAGTCACTTCCATTTTTTTTTCCCTCTACATAGATATAATTTTTTCTTTCTCATTTGATTCTTCTCTTTCTTTTTTAAGTTAGTCCTTCTTTATTGTTGTTATATCCCCTCCAGTTGGAGACAGCTCACAGCTGACCCTCCATCACATTTTCAGAGGCTGTGAATTGTTGTTGTTGTTTGTTTTTATGTGCCGTCGAGTCGCTTGCAACTCATAGCGACCCTCTGTACAACAACCCTAAACCCTGCTCTATCCTGTGCCAATCTCACTGCCTCTGACACATCTATCCCGATTACCCCAGTCACTGAATCAATCCACCTCATAGAGGGTCTTCCCCTCCTGCGCTGTCCCTCCACTCTGCCCAGCATGATGTCCCTCTCCAAAGACCTGTCTCTCCTTACAACATGTCCAAAGTATGTCAGGCGAAGCCCCAGAATCCTTGCCTTCAAGCAGCAGCCTGGTTTAACCCTCTCTAGGATGAATCTATTTGTTTTCTTGGCAGTCCATGGTACATTCAGTACTCTTCTCCAGCACCACAGCTCAAAGGTGTCAATTCTCCTTCTATCCTCCCTAGTCATTGTCCAACTCTCTGATGCATAACAAGTGATTGCAAAAACCATGGCCTGTATCAGGCAGGCGCACCTTAGTCTCCAGAGACACACCGTTGCTCTTGAGTACTTTAGAGAGGTCCCTAACAGCAGACTTTCCCATCGCAATACGTTTTTTGATTCCTGGCTACTGGTGCCAAGAGTGTTGACTGTGGAGCCGAGCAAACTGAAGCTGTGAACAATCTCAATCTCTTCACCATCCATCCTGATGCTACCGATTGGTCCAGTAGTGAGAATTTTTGTCTTCTTGACATTGAGCCTCAGTCCATATTGAAAGCTGCAGTCCTTGACCCTCTGCAGTAAGTGCATGAGGTCCTCCTCAGTTTCAGTGAGCAGGGTTGTGTCATCTGCATAACGCAAATTGTTGATAGATCGTCCACCAATCCTAATGCCACGCTTCTCTTCATAGAGCCCTGCCTCTCGGATAATCTGCTTTGCATACAGGTTGAAAAGGTATGGAGACAGGACACATCCCTGGCGTACACCCTTCCCAATTTTGAACCATGCAGTGTTGCCCTGATCTGTTCTGACTACTGCCTATTGTTCCAAGTATAGGTTTCGCATTAGCACTATTAAATGTTCTGGGATTCCCATTCTTCTCAGAGTCAGCCACAGTTTGTTATGATCCACGCAGTCATATGCCTTTGCATAATCAATGAAACACAGATAGACATTCTTCTGGTATTCTTTGCTTTCAGCTGAGATCCATCTAACATCAGCTACAATATCCCTAGTACCACGACCCCTTTTAAACCCAGCCTGTGAATAGCATAAGAAATTTCTCACGTTTCTCCCCTATAACAAACAGTTGGTAGATTCAAACTGCATGTCTTTAGGTCAGCAGTACAATTCCTTGCCATCAGGTTACCAATCCTTCTTTAGGCAAGCTGAAATCTAGCCAAAATGTCTTCTTTACAAAATTGAAGTAATTTTTACTTCAATGCAGAGTTTTGTCCAACTCCTCAAAATTCTTAGTTTATATCCACAGACAGTTATGACAATAGGCATGCATGTATCTTTATAGAGATATGGCATTTATTTTTGGCATGCATATATTTTTGTAGAGAAAGGGCATTTATTTTCTTCATGTTCATGCTCACGTTCATGTTTCTTCAACCTCAGTGCTTGCTTTCATACATAGTCACAAATCTGTAAAATGATACTAGCAATTTTTATTTTATGTATCAGGTACTTAGCAAGTATTGTTACTAACATTAAAACATTTTTTCAAATTATAAAAATGTAATAGCTGAGGAAATTGTAGGTCCAAAAGGTTAAACAGTTCTCCAAAGTCTTCGGTAATCAATGGTAGAAATGAGGATTCACAGTCACATTTTTCTGAGTCTTCTGAAGTACCCCTCAGGCTCCATGGTTTTGGGTTTTTAAAGTTTTTGTTTGCAATCACTTCAGTAGCAGATGGCATTAGAGGCAGAGGAAGAGACTGTTTTAGCTTCCCTCCTAGTGTTTACTTGAGAAATTTATGTAATCTACTCCCTGAACTCTAGGTTTTCTTTACTCTTTTCTTGGATTGGGTTAGGATTCACAGCTACTCTAGAAGAATGTTGCTGAGGACAGCAAGAAAGTGATGGATATTTTTTAGAAATGATGTCTAATTTCTCTGTGAGTAGTAGCTACTACATATTCATTTTTTTTTCTACCGTTGAGTTGGAACCAACTCATAGGTGACCTTCCAGTGGGTTTTCAGAGACAGTTAAGTGCATGGAAGGAGATTGCCCACCTTAATTCCCATAGAGCAGCTGGTGGATTTGAACTTTGCGCCTTCAGGATTGAAGCACAGCTTCATACCACTAGGTCAGCAGCATTTACACTCTTTAAATCCTGTAAAGGGAGCTCTGTATGGAGTTGCACTGTTAATCCAAAGGCTGTGACTCTCTGAAGATTCTAATCTTCCAACAGCTCCACAGGAGACAGATGGACCATTTCCTTATATGAAATCTACAAACCCTCTGAGGAGTCAGCGATGAGTTAGTTCAGACTCATTCGCTATGAGCTAGTTTACTCCCATAAGCCTCGTTTCTCTTCTCACTCATTCTCCGTTTCCCCCATAAAGCCTTAAGCAGAAAGTGAAACCTTTTGTGTGTTTGTGCATATGTGTATTTATCTGCTGCTATAAGAAGAGAAATGTAACTTAACTACCAATAGAACTGAATAAAGGAAGTAATATTTTCAGTTTTGCTTCTCTCACTGCTTCAAGACTTTATTTCCTGGGGTGGGATTTGGGAAATATTGGTATTTGTGGGCCAGGTAGATTAAAAATAAAATTTCTCCAAAACAAATGAAGATCTTCATTTTAGTCATCTGTTATTTTTCCATATAATAGTTCTTTTTCATGAGCATTAATCACCAAGAAATACAACCACTGGGAACGTGCCCCACATAACTCAGCCCTAGGATTTAAAGGCTCTGTAAGACATTTTATATGTCAAAGATTGCAGCTTCAAAAATCCATCAAACCAAACAGCTCATACAGTTGCTGGAAAGGCGTACTTGGATATATGGGCAAGTCTAATGGCCTCACTTGCCTTTTAAGAATATAAATGGACCATTCTTCACATACACACTGCTGGAATCAAATGAGCAGCAGGGGATGGTGAATGGCAAAATAATGACCTGAAATGCCTAGGGTGTCTACTCCTAACAGTGGGGAAGTGAAGGCTCCATGGGAAGCAGAGTGAAAATTAGGCCAGATGGGTCAAGATGGTGTTCTTTGGATGGCACAGGACAAGCAGTTGGACATCACTGACAGCTGGACTATGAGGTGAAGAGGATGGGAAAGTGAGAGGACAGGCAGGTTTGACTTCAAGCTGTGACATTTGCATGTGGCTCACAGACTGGCTCCCTGTCAGTCTCACCTTCTGCTCTCCTCTGTGAAACCCATGAAGTGGCAGTTCTCCATGTAATCTGTCAGCCACCGTCACATGACACTGGGCACTTGATCTGCTCAGGAAGAATTTTTTGTAAGGATAACATTTTTTTTTAAAGTAAATGAGTAAGTAAGTAAATACCTAGTGGGTTTTGGAGATTTGGGGGTACTGTATATTCTATTTCCAATTACTTTCTCACTGTTTCTTACTTTTGCTTCCAGTCACCAGTTATCATTAACACGTCTTGATTGTATGCTTGGTCAATTTTGGACAGCAAGGTTTGATAAAAATTCTCAATTTCTTCCTCTTTGGCTCTAGAAGTAAGAGAATATATTTGAATAATAGTCCTGTTAATGGGTCTTCATTATATGAATATGGATATTATCCTTTCACTAAAAACATTGTATTTCAGGATAGAACTTGAAATTGACTTTTGACTATGAATGCAACACCATATGCTTATCTGATTCAAAGTGGTCTAAAGCTTATCCATCTCATCTCAGTGAATGCATAGTATGTTAATATTCATGTGTTACATTTCATTTGAAACAATTCTCAGGTTTCTAACATTCAAGCTACATACATTCCATATTCCAATTACTAAATGATGTTTGTTATTGTTTTTCCTAATTGAAATTGACATCCAATCTGGACTCTACCAATACAATACTATTTTTCTATTCTTTCTGGTGGAAGGCCCTTTGTATTTAAAAGTTGATTTGGTCCTGTCTGATTGTGAGTCTTCAGGTCGGAGCAGTTGCATTATGGAGGGTGATTTTTCATTTACTTGAAAGCTAGGTGTAATCTGTTTAGCTGTTTTTAATTTTTTAATCAAGTGTAAGCTGACTGGCTGTTCCTGATTTTGTGACCAATCAGCTATAGTCTGGAAGCCTTTTGTTTAAGCAAGTAGGAGCTAGTGGGCAAGCCTTTGTAATTAAAATATCAAATAGAAAGAAAAAGTCAAAATGAATATCTAAAGAAACTCTTAAGAATGTTCTGGAGCAACAGGAAGCCAAAAAAATAAAAGAAGGAAAACATGTCAAAGTGCAAATTGAAAGAGCTGAACAGATTTCAAAGGTCAACTCGGGAGGACAAAGCAAAGTATTATAATGGAATATGAAGAGAGCAGGAATTGAGGAATTAAAAAAAAAGGAAGAACTCACTCTTACTAATTTCTCAAACTAAAAGAGAAAAAAAACAAATTTAAGCTTCATGTGGCAATATGGAAAGATGATGCATTAATAATAATGGGTGATGAATGCAAAAGTTAGGAACAGAGGTAAAAATAAGTAGTTGGAAAATATGAACTTGGTGACAGAAATAAAGCTGGATATAGAATGACAGAATTTGGCACACAGATTTATTCATTGCAAATAGAATTTATAAAAAACATAAACAGAGGCTATACAGATGGATTTCCCTGATGATATGTATAGGAATCAGATAGATTACATCTGTGAGGGGGGAACAAAAATCACTGGAGAAGCTCAATATCAGCTGTAAAAGCTAGGCCAGGTACTGATTGTGGAACACTACCAACTATTTACATAGAAGTTCAAGCTGAAGCTAAGGAAAATGAAATCAAATCCACAGGTACTGAAATATGACCTTGAGTCTATCCCACCTAAATTTCAAAACCATCTCAGGAACAGGTTTGAAGTGTTGAACACTAAAATGTGAATACCACATGAGCTATGGGAGGATATCAAGAGTATCATCTAGGAAGAATGCAGGGGGTCGTTACAAAGATAGAGGAGGAAGAAAAGACCAATATGGATATCAGGAAAGACTCTGAATATTGCACTAGAGTGTTGAGAAGCCAAAGCAAAGAAAAGAAATCAAGATATTAAGGAGCTGAACAGAAGGTTTCAAAGGGGAGAGCAGGAAGACAAAGTAAAGTAAATGTGTAAAGAGCTGGAGTCAGAAAAATCAAGGGGGGTGAAGTCACTCAGCATTTCTTAAGCTCAAAGAACTGAAGAACAATTTCAAGTGTCAAGTTGAAATACTTAAGGATGCTTTGGGGAAAGTATTGAATGATCCAGACAGCATTAAAAGAAGATGGAAAGGGTTTACAGAGTCATTGTACCAAAAGGAATTGGCAGACACAGAAGAATTTTATGAAAAAAAATGTATGATCAAGAGTTTGTGGCAATGAAGGAAATTCAAGTTTCTCTGAAAGAATTGGCAAAAAACAAGGCCCCAGGAATTGACGTTATAGCAATTAACATATTTCAACAAACAGATTCTGCCCTGCATGTGCTCACCAAGTTGTGCCAAGAAATCTAGAGGACAATCACCTGGCCAACTGATAAGAAGAGATCTATATTTGTTCCCATTCTAAAGAAAGGTGATCTGACAGAGAGCGGAAATTATCAAACAATATCATTAATATCACATGCAAGCAAGATTCTGCTAAAAATTATCCAAAAATGACTGGAAGTGCACATCAACAGAGAACTGCCAGATGTGCTGGCTGGGTTTAAAAGAGGCCATGATACTAAGGGTATTATTACTAATGTTAGATGGATCATTCCTGAAAGCAGAGAGTACCAGAGGAATGTCTATCTGTGTTTCATTGACTGTGAAAAGGCTTTTGACTGTGTGGACCACAGCACACTGTGGCTAAGTCTGGGAATCTCAGAACACTTGATCATGCTTATATGAAGCCTATACTTGGACCAGGAATCAGTCATCAGAATAGAGCAGGGAAATTCTGCATGATTCAAAGTTGTGAAGGGTGTATGCCAGGCTTGTGTCCTATCTCCATACCTTTTCAATCTATATGCAGAACAGATTATCCAGGAAGCTGGTCTCTAAAAGGAGAAATGTGACATCAGAATTGGAGGAAGATTTATCAACAATTTCCATTATGCAGATGACACAACCCTGCTTGCTGAAACTGAGGAAGATCTGAAGTGCTTGCTTCATGAAGCTCAATATCAAGAAAAAAAAGATTCTCACCACTGGGCCAATTGGCAATATCATGATAGGTGGTGAAGATATTGAGATTGTTAACAGCTTTAGTTTGCTTAGATACAGAATCAACACTCTTGGTACCAGCAGCCAGGAAATTAAAAGACAAATTCCATTGGGAAAGTCTGCAGTCAAAGAATTTTCCAACGTATTGAAGAGTAACAATGTCAGTCTTGAGACAAAGGTGTGCCTGATCCATGCCATAGTCTTTGCACTTACTTGCTATGCATCAGAGAGCTGAACAATTACTAGGGATGATAGAAGGAGAATTGATGCCTTTGAGCTGTGGTGCTGGAGAAGAGTATTGAATATACCACGGACTGCTAAAAGAACAAACGTATTTGACATAGAGAAGGTGAAACCAGGCTGCTCTTTGGAGGAAAGGATTCTGAAGCTTCATACTTTGGACATGTTGTAAGGAGGAACCAATCCTCTGAGAGGGACATTGTGCTTGGGAGGGTGGAAGGAGAGAACAAGAGAAGAAGGCCCTTGACCAGATGGATTGATCTGTGACTGGGATAATGTGGATTAATGTGTCAGAGACAATAAGATTGATAGATAGGATTGAGCAGGGTTTAGAGCTGTTGTATACAGGTTTGATATGAGTCACAGGCAATTTGGTGGCACATAACAACAGCATGGGCAATATATTGAATGACCCAGAAAGCATACAAAGGAAATGGAAGGAATACACAGAATCACTGTACCAGAAAGAATGAGGAGACACTGAACAAAATTTCAGGAAGGACCATATGAACAGGAGACAATGGTGATGAAGGAGAAAGTAGAAGCTATATTGAAGGCATTTGCAAAAAATAAAGCCCTTGGAATTGATGAAATACTATTTGACTTGTTTTGATTAACAGATGCAGCCAGAAAATTTGGAGGACAGCTGTCTGGCCAATGGATTGGAACAGGTCCATATTTGTTCCCATTCCCATGAAAGGTGATCCAAAAAAATGTGGAAACTATCAAACAGTATCATTGATATTGCATTCAAATAAAATAAATGATAAAACGGTATTCTGAATATCATTCAACAACAGCTGGAACAGTAGATAGATAGGGAACTGCCAGAAGTTCAAGTAGGATTTAGAAGAGGCCAAAGATATCATTGCTGATGTCAGATGGATCTTGGTTGAGAGCAGAGAATATCAGAAGAATGTCTATTTGTGCTTTACTGACCATGCAAAGGCATTTGGCTATGTGCATAACAAGCTTTGGTTGACGCTGAGAAAGATTAGAATCCCAGAGTACTTATGATTATGCTGTGGAACCTATTCCTAGACCAGGAAGCTATTGTATGAATGGAGCAGGGGAGTACTAAATGGTTGGTAACTGGGAAGAGAGTGCACCACAATTGTATTTTCTCCCCATACCTATTCAATCAGTAGACTGAGCAAATTATCTCAGAAGATGGACTCTCTAAGGACAAGTGTGACATCAGAATTGGAGGGAGACTTATCAATAACCTGTGTTATGCAGATGGCAAAACCTTGATTGCTGAAAATTAGGAGGATTTGAAGCACTTGTTGGAGAAGATCAAGGAATGCAGCCTTCAGTATGAATTGCATTTCAATGTCAAGGAAACAAAGATTTTTACCACTGGACCAATGAGCAGCATGATGATGGATGGAAAAGAAATTGAAACTGTCAACAGCTTCATCTTGCTTGGATCTACAATTAACACCCCCAGTGCCTGTAATCAGGGAAAAAGGAGACGCATTGCACTGTGAAAATCTACAGTTAGGAACCTTTTCAAATTATTGAAGAGTAGTGATATCAGTTTGAAGACTAAGGTATGTTTGACTCAGGCCATGGAGCTGAACAATGAACAAGGATGACAGGAAAGAATTGATCCCTTTAATTCATGGCATTGGAGAAGAGGACTGAACATCCAATGGTCAGCCAAGAGAACATGTTTTAGAGAGGGTGCCACTAGAGTGCTTTTTGGAGCATCATTCCTATGATGAGGCTTTGCCTCACATGCTTCAGGCATCTTGCTAGGGCGTGCTATTCCTTGAAGAAGGTCATGTTTCTTGCAATGGTTGAGGGTTGGTGAAGAAAACGACTCTCAACCAGGTGGATTGTTACAGGGACTGCTGCAATGGGCTCTGTGTCAGAGAGTGTGAGGATGACACAGGATAGAACAGGTTTCAGATCTTTTGCTCACCTACCAGTAACAATAACAATAACAATAAATATTCAACTTTCCATTTCAGTCTTGGTAAAATGATACTAACTACTCAGGTCAAAGCAGATGAAGAGCGTTTCAGGGGAGACGAAAACAGATCTAAGAAATGGCTAGAAACCTGAATTATGCCATGGGTTTTACTTACATAATTTTCTCTACCTCAGTTGTGTGCTAATATTTTGCTATGACATTTCTATACCCTGTTGCTGAACATTGGAAATCACTAGCAATATATTCTTTTCCTGTCAAACTTTCCTAACTCTGCCAAGGAGTCCCCTGAATTTTTCACAAGAGGATTTGAAACATTTGTTGAAAGTTATTTTATTCTTTTCTGTTAACAAGATTTAATAATAATTTTTAAAAATTACTAACATTTGCTCTATTTCTTCTTCTCTCTCTCTCTCTCTCTCCATACATACATGTATTATATGCTATTTGTATATTTTGTGAGATCATGGTGAAAAAAAACTGACCAAAATAAATATGATTTTAAGATTATGAAGTGTTTATTGAAAATATTTTTATTATGGTCTTATTTTAAAGAGAGTTAGCAACATTATTAAACTTTTGGAAACAAAACCCCATGATCCTGGCATTTGTATGACATGACATTTATAATATAGCCAATCCTCCACTCAAGGAGGGAGCTCTAGTGGCCTAGTGCATAGGAGGCTGTGCTGCTTACCCAAAAGGTAGGCATTTCTGGCAGTTCATATCCACCAGAGGCTCCATGGGAGAAAGATGGAAATCCCCTCTAGTGTGATTTATAGCATCTGGAAAATCACTGGAGGGTCAGCCCTGAGTGATTTCTGACTTGAGTGTAATGAGCTTGAGCTTTTTAAAAAATTCCATTCAGAAAGAAAAAAAAAGAGGATCATCCACCAATCAGAAGCCAAAATATAATTCATCTCACTTTTTAATGTAATGTTATATGTTATAATAATAGAAGAGATTCTTCTTGACACACACTCTAAGAATACTTATCCCCCCCCCATGCCACCTTCTCTCTAATATCTTTTCAGGTCTTGTTTTGAAAACTGCAGAAAGAGAATCTTCTTCTATATTCAGAAATAAACAGATTTACTATGCATGATTGGAAATATACTTTGAAAATATGGGATGAAACATAAGGAGTACAATATAGATATAAAGAGATAGAGAAACATACATTTTGAAAACTTGAGGAGTCACAGAAAACTAGACAAAGTGTTCTGATGTCGATCTGTATCTGACAAGTGTTCCTTCTGAAGGACTAAGGGATATGCCATTGAGGTTGTAAAACACTTGAAGATCGTTTTTGTTACTTGAGG
Source organism: Elephantulus edwardii (assembly GCF_000299155.1). Classification (NCBI taxonomy): domain Eukaryota; kingdom Metazoa; phylum Chordata; class Mammalia; order Macroscelidea; family Macroscelididae; genus Elephantulus; species Elephantulus edwardii. The sequence goes on from NW_006399770.1 coordinate 16,148,360, forward strand.
TTTGTCTTGTAACATCAAATACAATTGTACAATGCCATTATTTACCTCATCGGATTGATACCTTACCATACCTTTTCTTTCCCTTCACCCTACCCATATTGCTAATCTCTGCTTCTTTTCCCTCCTCTTCCAGAATCACACCTCCACAATGTGTTGCTATTTGTGTGCTCACTTTCCCCTTTTCCTTTCCCCTCTATTCACTTCATAACACATGTCCTGTTCCAGATTGTTAATTGCAAAACATTTAATACCTATCAATTTTTACTTTAGACTGTGTAGCATAGGGATGCAATAGTTATGATAAGTATCTAAAATATTTAGATGATTAGCTGAGTACATAATTTCTTCAGAGAAAAGAGAGAAAATAAAATACATATGGAAATAAATTATATAAATATGAAACTTATAATTATTTTGCTTATCAGTAGTAATCTTCTAAATTGATAATTACATTTAATATAGATATTTCAATAGTATCACATCCTTCAAGTTGCTATCATTGATGAAATAATTTTATCTTGTTTACTGTTTCTGTTTTCTGTAAGATTACTTATAATGTATAAAACACACTATAGAGTGGAGGATCTAAAACAGAGACGACAGCATGCATATTGTTTAGGTATATTTTTCCCTTATTGTTATATAGTCATCTCATTGAAGATTTACCTTGTTTTTACTGTCAGGTCCTAATCAACCCATACCTAACCCTCCACCAGGTTTTCAGAGGCAGTCAATCGCATGGGAGGAGATTGCCCATCCTTCTCCCATGAAGCAGCTGGTGGCCTCAAACCACATGCCTGTGGAATTGCAGCACAGTTTCTTGCCACTAGACCACCAAAGCTCCCTGCTTGCCTCTTAGGAACTCTATAAACAACAGATCTGAACCGTGCCTGCTCCTGGGAGATTATCATGATCTCCATCTTGTCCAAGCCCACTGGTGCATTGACTGTGTCAGTCTATTTTGCTGTGGATCTGTTTTTCCTTAACAAATCCTCTACTTTCTCCAATATAATGTCTCTCTCTAAGAACTGGATCCTTTTTGACAACATACTTAAAATGTAGGAGACCAGATTTTGTCATCTACCATCCTTTATTAGCAGCCAATCACAAATTGTGCTATTCAGGGATCAATGTCAGATATTGTACCTTGATAATGAACATAGAGTTATCTAAGAAGTCATGGTGTATTTTCCCAAATGTTATTCTTATTGTTAAAGACAAAATGCTGAAATGTGATGATATCATAAATGTGATATCATTATGCTTATTTGGAATATATAACATTTTGACAACTTAATTCTAAGAACTCCTGATGAGAAAGTTTTTTAGAGTCTCAGTGAAGAGGATGACTTTTCTAGTTAATTGATGCAGATACTACTGTAGGAATGTGTGAAAATAGCCACACAATAATGAACTAATCATTGGGAGGTTTTGTAATGCATGAACTCATCTGTAGCTTAAGCTATTCAACTGGTAATGAGGCAGCTGAATATTGCCTTAAATTTGCTCATTTAAAATGATCTACCTAATTTGCAGGATATCTAAGGGAAAACTGTAGAATTTACACTTATATTGCTTTAAAGATAAACTCAGGAGTCAGATAAATGTGGTGTGTTTGTACAGGGATGACTCAGCAGAGTATAGAGTGATTGCCTGTTCTCATACCTTCATTCATTGTATTGCTTCAAATGGAGGCCAGTGTACAATGAAATGTGTGAATTTAACAGGATTCCCTTCTTTTACCAAGTCTTACAAGTTTTCTGCCTTTGAGAAAGGCTGAATTGCAAGGCCAAGTTTTCCATACATTGCTCTCTATTGTTATTGGTTTAATGTACCATTAAATTTGAATCGACATGTAGGCAACCACCCATGAGTTTTCAGAGGCAGTAAATTGCAGAGGAGGAGATTGCCCATCTTTCTCACATGGAAGTGGAGCTGGAGATTCGAACAATTTGACTTCGGGGTTGCCAGGATGGCTCCTTTTTGCACTTTACTTCTCTGATAAATTTCCTCCCCACACAAGTGGCAGCTTTTGTAAGTTATAAAGTGCTCCCTAACCATTGTAAAAACAATAGCCAACATCTTCCAATAGTGTCTTATCTCATTTCTCTGTATGGAAAATTAGACCTTTTGAGTGCTTTCAAACTGTAAGGTTAGGGATAGAATGACCAGTGGAAAGACATGAAGTTGACTCCTGATTCATAGCGACCATAGGCAAAATGGAACAAAATACTGTCCAGTTCTGTGTTAGCCCCTGATTAGTTGTAGATTAGACTGTTGTAATCTTTAGGGTGTCCCCTGGCTGATTTTCATGAAAAGATCACCAGGCTTTTCTAGCTAATCTGTCTTAATCTGGAAACATCAGTGAAGCCTGTGCATCAATATAGGAACATGAAAGCCTCCACTGAAAGTGGATGGAAGCTTCACCTGGGATGTATTGGCCAGGAATTAAGCCAGTCTCCTACACAGAAAGTGCACATCCTACCACTGAAATGCTAGTGCCCTCACGAGCGGACTTAGTGACAACACAATTCTGGATTGATGACACTTTCTTGAACTTGGAGTATGTTTAAAGGGTGCATTTTTATGTGCAGATTTCAAAATTTTACATTTTTAAACAGAAAAGCCAAGTAGCTTTCATTATCAGTGATGTAAAGATCTTACTGAGCCAGAAAACATGCCTTGGGTGTTTTCATGACACATGTAATACCTGACCCACTTTCCAAGTTATTTTGATTTGTTTAGTCATTTAATGAAACAAGATTTCTGAAGAGATAATATACCACCGCTACCACATGTACAAAACAAGAAATCAATATCTAATTTTTCCTTCAGATACCTTATCACAAATTAATTTGTTCCATTCTAAAATAGTTATTTGTGTATTTGAAACGTGTTTCCTTTGCAGGTTAATAATTGGTTGTTTGAACAAGTACTAACTGTTATTTGGGCACAATTATTCCATCACTGTTGCCTTCTTCTTTGAAGTTGGAGCCTCAAGCAGTAAGAAATTGATTATTGTTTTATTTGTGTTTTGTTATTGACTGATTTCTCAAACTTCCACAATTAGGTTGTTAAGGGTTTTGTTGATTTATTTATTCTTAGAATTTCCTGATATCCTTAGACTGTCATAAGGAATGAGAGATTGTTTCTTTCACAGTTCAAAGGAAAATTGAGTTAATGCAAAAACATATTTAGAAACATTCCTGACACTATTTTTATTCAAGTCAATTCCAAATTGTGGTGATCTGATGAAGTGTCAGAGTAGAAATGTGCTCTAAAAATAAAGAACAATTGGAAAAACATAGTCCACAATGATAATTTTCTACATCCCACTTTGTTACGTAGCTTGGGTTTTAAAAGTTTTCCTACAGCAAACTAAAGTACAACCAGTAGTCTCTCTTCATCTGATGCAAAGAAGAGTATAAAAAATTTTTTAAAAACCCCACCAACAAAGAAACAAATAAAGACCCAACCCTCTTAATCCAAAAGACCAAAAGACTGTGTAAACCTCAACTTCTGGATCCTGAGACCAGAATTAATTTGTATGCAGCTACCACTGCTTACCTGTCTGAAAGAGATCATATGAAAATATTCCTCACAAGTGCAATAAAAATATGGAACAAAACTCACAGTCATAAAAAATTACCAGAGTTACTTTCCTAGTAGAGCATGGTAAGAGAACTCCAAGATTATAATCTTTAGTCACTCTTTAAACCTGGAACTGAAATCACTCTCATGTCATTAAATTTGACTTAAAATTAATTTGACTTAAAATTTAACCAAACAACAGACAAGTCTATACAATAAACAATAACACCAGGAAAGAACACTTTCCTTAAAATTAACATCCAATCCAAACAGCATGGTACTGGGACAATGACAGTCACATAGACCAAAGGAATAGAATTGAAAACTCATAGATGGACCCATCTATCTATCATCAACTCATATTCAACAAGAAAATAAAATTTATCAAATGGAGAAATGACAACTTCTTCAACAAATGGTGCTGGAAAAATTGGACCTGCAGAAAACTGAAGTAGGATAAACATCTCAGACCATACACAAAAATCAACTCAAAATGGATAAGACACCTGGAAGTAAAGTCCCAAACCATAACATTTCTGAGACAAACTGCAATCAAGCTTAGATGGCTTAGTCCATGGTATACAAAGACTGCCAAATACAGCCAGAAATGCACATTGAGGAGAGGATAAAACTGATGAATGAGACCTTCTAAAGATTAAATGTCTGAGCAAATAAAAAATATTTTCCAACAGAGTGAAAAGAAAAACTATTGACTAGAAAAAATAAAACATTTGGCAGTACCATTTCAGACAAGAGTCTCATACCAAAATTTAGAGTTGAATTCTGTCAACAGCTACATCTGGCTTAGATCCGCAACACCCTTGGTAAAAGCAGCAGGAAAAAAGGAGGTTCATTGTACTGGGAAAATCTGTAGTCAGGGACCTTTCCAAAGTACTGAAGAGTAGTGATGTTAATTTGAGGACTAAGATGTGTCTGATTCAGGCCATAGTCTTTCAGATTAGTAGCTATACATCTGACAATGAACAAAGATGACAGTAAAGAATCAATGCCTTTGAGCTATGGTGTTGGAGAAGAGCACTGAACATCCCATGAACAGCCAAGAGAACAAACAGATATGTTTTGGAGATTGTACAATCCTAGTTCTCTTTGGAGGCAAGAATGATGGGGCTTTGCCTCACATAATTCGTGTTGCAAGGAGAGACTATTCCTTGAAGAAGGACATGATGTTGGGAAAGGTCGAGGGTCAGCAAAGGAAAGGAAGACCCTCAACCAGGTGGACTGGCAAGGTAATAGCTGAAATGGGTGTCAGGATGTGTGAGGATGGCACAGGATAGAACAGGGTTCAGATCTTTTGCTTATAAGGTCACTATGAGTCATGCTCAATTCAGTGACACCTAACAACAATATAGGGCCTCCACAAGAAAAAAGATGGATAATGCAATTACAAAATGAGCAAAAGACATGGAAAGACTTTACAAAGAGGAAGATAGTTAGATGGCCAACAGAAACATGAAGAAATGCTCAAAATCACTGACAGGAAGAATGGTGCAAAACAAAACCACAATGTGATACCATCTCACCCCAGTAGCAGCAGTGAAGTTTAACAGGACAGCAAATAATAAATGTTGAAAAAGATGTGGAAAGATAGGAACTCTTATACACTGTTGGTGGTATTGTAAAATGGCCCAAACCACTCTGGAATGCAGTCTGGTGTTTCCTCAAAAACCTGAACATAGAAATTCCATTTGACCCAGCTATCCCACTGCTTGAAATATACCCCAAGAAAATTGGAACTGACCTGATTTGTACAACAATGTTAATAGCAGCATTATTCACCATCACAAAAACAGAAACAGTCTAAATGTTCAATCACAATAGAAATTATGAAATTGAGAAATTATGGTACATTCACACAATGGAATACTATGCAGCATGCAGGAACAAGGAATTTTTCTTTATTTATTAATTTTTTGGAACAAGGATTTTTAAATCACTACCTAAATTGGGAGGAAATGGATAGTATTACGCTAAGTGAACTAATACAATCCCATAAGGACAAATACTGTGTAAGACCATTATTGTAGAAATAGACAACTAGTAAAATATATATGAAGTTCCAAGGAAAAGGGAGAGGAGAGGGGTGAAGATGGGTAGGTGGGCACTAATCATAGGATCACACAATTTGTTGGGTGGAAGGAGGGGTGGAGAAACAAAATGTGAAAGATCTGGTGTGAAAAACAATGTCTACAAACTTTGTAAATAACCCAGTAGAAAATAAAAATTTTATTTCAAAAAAACCAAACAAAAACCTACTATCCAATAAATACTACATAGGACCATTATTGTAAAAACAGAAAGATAACTGGTACAATGTGTGTGGGGATTCAAGAGGGGCAAAGGATGGGAACAGAGGCGTGAGTGTGGGCAGAGTGGAAATTATAGGGTCCCACAATTTGATGAATGAGGAGGGTTAAAGAAGTAGGAAAGATCTGGCATGGATCTGGAAAGACAGAGTAACAAAAGGCATAGTTTAATGATGATAGAGTTTGTAAAACATAATGAATAAGAATGAAACACAATGTGAATGAAGGATAGTGTGAATGAAACACAATGTATATGAACCTTGTATGCAAATTAACTAACTTTTTAAAAGTACAATAAAAAAATTTAACGCCCCCCCCCCGCCCCTAAACTACCATACAAAATCAACGTGGGTAGTGATTGTTTAGGGGTAAAATCAGAAGGCAGAAAGGTACAGAAAAGAAGAAAGAATGGAAATGGGAAACACAAGAAGAAAGTGGGAAGTGTGCTCTTACACTATATAATAAAATCTTGAAACATACATGAATTGTTGCATGGAAATGTAATGTATTTTGCTTATGGGGAAAAAAAAATCAGTGGCTGATTTTCCAGGTGAGGAGTGTAGGGTTTCTTCTGACACACTTCTGAGTGACTACTTTTTGATTAGCAGCTGAACACTAAGTTGAAGGGCAGCATAAGACTGGCTCAGTATAAACTGGTTGTAGTCATTATTTTAGAGCTTTAGTATTGATCACCACTATATTTCACTTGTGTCAGGTGTTGTTAAGTACATCTCATAGTGACCCTATAACAACACATTTGAACTCTTTGCTATCTTGCCCATCTCACAATCTCTGACACCCTCAAGCTCACTGCTGCAGTCATTGTGTCAATTCATCTTGTTTAGGATCTTTCTATCCCATGCCATCCCTCCACCTTTCTAAGTACGATGTCTGTCTCCAAGGAATAGCCTTTTCTAGAAACACACTCGAAGTATTTGAGACAAAGCTTTATCATCTTTCCTTTCATGGAACACTCTGACTGCACCTTCTCCAAGATATGTATATATGTTGGTTTGTTCGACTCCATGAGATATTCAGTATTCTCCTCCAACACCAAAGTTCAAAGGCTTCAACTCTTTTTCTGTCATCCTTAGTCACTGTTCAGCTCTTACATGCATAGCAAATGACTAAAAATATCCTGGCCTGAATCAAGTGCTCCTTAGTTCCACAAACTAACATTGTTGCTTCTCAATAATTTGGCAAGGTCCTGAGTGCAGACTTTCTCAGTGCAATACATATCTTGATCTCCTGACAATTGGTATTGATTATGAAAAGAGTATTGATTATAGATCCAAGTAAGATTAAACTGTTGAGAATTTCTACATTTTCTCCAAACTCTCTAAACTCCATAAATGTACAGAAATACTATTTGTTATAGAACAGAGTTCAGGTCTTTTGTGCAAAGATTATTCTGAGTCGTATTTGACTCAACAACACTTAACCACTGCTAAATGAGACTAGTGTTGTTATATCTGGAGGAACATTACTCCACTTTGTACATCACCCTTTGTAAATGTGCTGTATGAAGTAATCTGGGTTTGCTGTGATGCTGAACTTTGTGCCATTGTGGTGTCATATACCATAATGGTTTCCCATTGTGGACAGTGTTTAGCTCCCAGTTGAGTGTTGAGCTCCCAGTTGTAAGAAGGGTTTGGAAGCAGGATTGACATTGACTTCCTAAACCACATGTCTCTGGAAACTGTGAGCTAAGAGAAATGACAACAGTTATGGAAGGAGTTAGGTCTTTAGTTCATTGAGTTGCTATGAGTCATACTTGATTCGATGGCAATCAACAACAACAACGTCATGATGTTACTTATCAGTCCAGTGGCAAGAATTTTGTCTTCTTGGTGTTGAGATACAATTCTTTGGCATTCTTTGATAATGAAGCTCTGGAAGTATAGTCCTTAGAGAATTTCACTGCTAATCCAAAAGTGTTTTTCTTGTGGTTTGTAGCCATCAGAATCCATGTTACTCTATGAGTAATTACTATTTTACCACCTCTGAAAAGTTGCTGGAGGGTCGGTTGTGATTTGATAGCAGTGAATTTGACTTTTTTTTAACACTAATAACTTATTGACTAATTTTTATTTCATCTATCTATCTATCTATCTATCTATCCTCTGCTTAATTCCTCTTTTACACAAAACAATCTAGAATAATCATTTTAAAGGTCTAAGTCTACTCATCCTATAGTTGAAGGTTCTCAATATCGTAAAGGACTCATACTGACTCATGGACTTATGTTGTCTGGGATTCATCATAGTGACTCTATGAACAGCAGGTATGAACCTTACCCTATCTTGTACTATGCTCACGATCTCTGTCATACTCAAAGTTATTGTGGTAGTCACTGTGTCGATCTCTCTTGTGGATGATCTTTCTTTTGCTGTCCCTCTCCTTATCAATAACAGGAAATAATTAAAACTTATTGTGATCTGTTTTCTCCTTAACTCTTCTAATACAGCTCTAAGAAATTTGAACTCAAAGTCTAAATCATTTTATTTTATTTTTAAATCTAATATTATAACTAAAACCTAATTTTTTCACTAAAAAGAATTTTTAATAAATTGCTGTTGTTATGTGCTGTTGAGTCACATGAAACTCACAGCGACTCTTGGGTACACCAGCTCTGGACCCTACCCTCTCCTGAGCTAGTCTCACTGACTCTAGCACACCTACCCCCACTGTCTCAGTTAAGGTGTCAATCTGTCTTATCCAGGGTTTCCCTCTTCTGTGCCACCCCTCCACCCCTCAGAGTACGATGTCCTTCTCCAAGTACTAGTCCCACCTAATCATATGCCAAAGAATGTGAGATGGAGCTTCAAAACCCTAGCCTCCAAGAAGAAACTTGATTTTACTCTCTCCAAGACAAACTCATTTTTTTTTTTTAGCTTCAGGGTATGGTCTAGGCTCTTTTCCACCACCAGAGCTCAAAGGCATCAATTCTTTTAATGCCATCCTTAGTCATTGTCCAGCTCTCTGGACATAACAATTACTAACAAGTAATTACAAAGACCATGGCCTAAATCAGTTGCACCTTAGTCTCTAGACTAACATCGTTGCTTCTCAGTACTCTGGAGAGATCACTGACAGCAGATTTTCCTGATGAAATTTGTCTTTTGATTGCTGGTGCTAAGAGTGTTTATCGTGGAGCTGAGCAAGCTGTAATTGTTAACAACCCAATCTCCATCTATTATGGTGATGCCAGTTGGCCCATTTTCTTCTTGATGTTGTGCTTCAATTCATATTGATGACTACAGTCTTTGACCTTCCGCAGCAAGTACTTAAGGTCTTCTTCAGCTTCAGCAGGCAAGGTTGTGTCATCAGCATAATGTAAGTCGTTGATGAGTCTTCCTCCACATTCCTCCTCATAAAGCCCAGGTTCCCAAATGGTCTGTTCTGCATATAGATTAAAAAGGGATGGAGACAGGACGCATCCCTGATGCACTCCTTTCTTATTTTGAACCATGCAGTGTTTCCTTGCTCTGATCTGAGGACTGCTTCCTGGTCCAAATTTTCTTCAGCAATTTGCTTTATTTAAAAAATGTCTTAAATTCCCTTAAATAATTTGAACTTTTAAAATGTAAAATGTCTTATTATCGCACTTAAAAAGCAAGTAAGTATATGTGCTCTTAAAGTTTTAAAAATAATGCCTAAGCATGTAAGCAAATTTGATAAATCTTTAATAAAAACTATAAATAACATAAATAGGTTCTTCCCACATCTATGTCCAGTTTAAAAACTTTCATTATTTAATATTATTTAAATTGAAATAAAAGTATCAATTAATGGTTTAAATGAAAAAAAAAAGACTATTTTGTGATATTTCTTAAATATCTGGAACATCTTAAATGTTATAAAAGGAATATTTTGGCCAATTTAGCCGTGTCCAAGTGAATTATATTAACACACAGCTAGTGCTGGTTAAGTTTGAAAGAAGCACATTTTTTAAATCCAAATAAATGGAGGTTTGAAAAGCCAAGGTGTGTGGATTTTGATAGCAGCCCAACTCAGTAAGACTATTATCACCAGAGCTACCTCTACAAATCGATAGCTTTATGCAAATTTAAGTGAAATATGTGAGAAACTGTCTTTTCCATCTTGTTACTTGATAACATGTGATGTCCAAAATTACTTGATAAATGGGTGCATTTTTTTTTTTTACCATGGTATTCTGTGTCCTACTTTTTAGCCTCCTTGGCAGATACCTGGTATATCTCTTCCCTCTGGAGTACATTTTTAAATGTGTTTGCTGTTGTTTTGTGTGTTGAGTTGCCTGCAACTCATAGCAACCCGATACATAATAGCTCTAAACCCTGTCCTGCTTGATCCAATATCACTGACTCTGATTCATCTAGGTCTGTCACCACAATTATGGTGTCAATCCATTTCATCTGGCGTCTTCCTCTCCCATGCTGTCCCTTCATCTTCCAAGCTTTTTTGCTCTAAGGACTGGCTCCTCTGGGCAACATCCCCAAAGTGTATGAGACAGAGCTTCAGAATCATTGCCTCCAAGGACAACTTGGTTTCATCCTTTTCTGGACAAACCTGTTTGTTCTCTTGACAGTCCATGTTCATTTACTCTTCTCTGGCACCACACTTAAAGGCCTAGATTAGTTTTTATATCTTTTCTACCTTTTCTGTCTAACAACTTTGGTACTTTGCTGTTGGAATAAATATAATTATTTTACCCAACAATGCATTCAGCTTTGTTTTCAAAAGGCATGCCACTTCTTAATAACCTTTTATATTAGACAATTAAGAATATAATAGTCATTAGCCAGAATAATTTTTATTTTCAAGTACTTTCAGTTTTTTCTCAATTTTTATTTACATTTCATTTTATCTTCATGGCTTTGTTAATGATGTAAAATTTACACTCTATTTATATTGTAATAAAACAAACATTGTCTCTTTCTACGTTATTTCAATTTGTAGTATTTGTGTGCTCATTTTCATCAGGTAACTAATTAATCAATAAAGTTTGATTGGCTCCTAAAAAAAAAGTTGATTATCACCTTAAAACAAATTAAAAAGGTTCTTGTAGATCAATTAAGACATTATTTTTCTATAGTGACATTATATAGGAAAATTATTAAATAACTAAGGTAAGAGTACTTTGGAGAGGTCCCTAACAGCAGACTTTCCCAGGTCAATACGCCTTTTAATTTCCTGTCTACGGGTGCTAGAGTGTTGACTGTGGAGCAAAGCAAATTAAAGCTGTGAACAATCTCAATCTCTTCACCATCCATCCTGATGCTGCCAATTGGTCCAGTGGTGAGAATCTTTGTCTTCTTGTCATTGAGCCTCAATCCATATTGAAGGCTGCAGTCCTTGACCCTCTGCAGCAAGCACTTCAGGTCCTCCTCAGTTTCAGCAAGCAGGGTTGTGTCATCTGCATAACACAGATTGTTGATAGATCATCCACCAATATTGACCCCACATTTCTCCTCATAGAGCCCAGCCTCCTGGATAATCTGTTCTGCATACAGGTTGAAAAGGTATGGAGCTAGGACGCATCCCTGGCATACACCCTTCCCAATTTTGAACCATGCAGTGTTTCCCTGCTCTGTTCTGACAACTGCCTCTTGGTCCAAGTACAGGTTTCGCATTAGAACGATCAAGTGTTCTGGGATTCTCATTCTTCTCAGAGTCAGCCACAGTTTGTTATGATCCACACAGTCAAACGCCTTTGCATAATCAATGAAACACAGATAGACATTCCTAAGGTGCGTCTGATACAGGCTATGGTCTTTGCAATCACTTGCTATGCATCAGAGAGTTGGACAATGACCAAGGAGGATAGAAGGAGAATTGATACCTTTGAGCTGTGGTGCTGGAGAAGAATATTGAAAATACCATGGACTGCTAGGAAAACAAACAGATTCATCCTGGAAAGGGTTAAACCGGGTGGCTCTTTGGAGGCAAGGTTTCTGAGGCTCTGTCTAACGTACTTTGGACGTGTAAGGAGAGACCGGTCCTTGGAGAAGGGCATTATGCTTGGGAGGGTGGAGGGACATTGCAGGAGGGGAAGGCCTTCTATGAGGTGGATTGATTCAGTGATTGGGTTAATCTGGATGGGAGTGTCAGAGACAGTGCAATTGGCACAGAACAGAGCAGAGTTTAGGGCTATTGTACATAGGGTCGCTATGAGTCGCAAGCGACTCGATGGCACATAACAACAAACAACAGGGTTAGCGTTGCCAAGAAAAAACAATTAAGAGATGGGCAAAAGAGACTGCTGTTCTTTGTCTGAAGGGTTGGAATCGTTTTGCAGGTTGTGTGATCCTTGTGCAATGTGCTTCTTTGATAGTCTTTCTATGATGAGGCTATTTTTACAAGTCTGTAAGGATAGAAATTAAATTGTAGAAAACAGTATGCAAATGATTTTAATTCATAGCATTACAAATGAGATTTATCCCATTGAGACTCAATTAATTTTCACTGTTTAGAAAAAAAATGATCTCAAGCATTAAATTTAAGGTTATTAACCAGTTTTACATCTTTTAGAAAAAAAATTAGTTTTAGTAGTACTGATTGCCCATAAATAATTTACATAATGTTGTGTAGTTCGCCACTGTACAGGTAACTACGATGATCCTATGAACAGATAGGAATCTTAGCCCATCCTCTTCCATTCTCATGATCTCTGCCATCCATAAGCTCATTGTTACAATCACTGTCAGTCAATCTTGTTAAATGTCTTTCTCTCTTTTTCTGACCTTTATCTTTCTCAGTATGTTGTCTTTTTCCAAGGACTGGCGTCTCCTTACAACATAGCTAAAGTATGTGACAGAAATTTCACCATCTTTGCCTCTAAACGGCATTCTGGTTGCTCTTCCTCCAAGACAGATTTGTCCATGCTTTTAACAGTCAATGGGATATCCAATACCATAATTCAAATATTGGTTCTTCCTTGGTCATCCTTATTCACTGTGCAGATTTCAGTTGCAAACAAAACAAATGAAAATACCATGGCTTGGATCACGGACACCTTAGTATTTCTTTAACCTGACACCTTTTTTCTTTATTTGTGTTATATTGACTAAGCAATGACATTTGACTATGTGGATCAAAACAAACTATGGATAACATTAAGAAGAATGGGAATACTAGAACATTTAATTGTGCTAATATATCTATAACAAGAAACTGTTGTAAGACAACAAGACAAACTGTTATAAGAGCAAGGAAACACTGCCTGGTTTAAAATCAGAAAGGATTGTATCAGAGTTTTATCCGTTCTCTATATATATTTACTCCATGTTGAGCAAATAATTTGCAAAGCCAGATTCTATGAAGAAGAATATGGCATCAGGATTGGAGGAAGGCTTATTATCAACAATCTGCATTACTCAGAGAGCACAATTTTGCTTGTTGACAGTGAGGAAGATATGAAATGCTTGCTGTAGAAGATCAAGGGCTACAACCTTTTGTATGAATTCCATCTCAGCATCAAGAAAACCAAGGTCCTCACTACAGGATCAATAGTCAACATTATGACATATGGAGAAAGGATTGAATTTGGCAATGATTTCATCTTCCTTGATTCATTTATGGATCAACAATCAATACTTTTGGCATCATTAGTCATGAAATAAGCAGACATATTGTATTGAGCAACTCTACTGTCAAGGGCCTTTCAAAAATGCTGGAGACTAATGATGTAAGTTTGAAGACTAAAGTGTACCTAATTAAGGCCATGGTCATCTTAATCATCTGTTACGCATCAGAGAGCTGAACAATGAACAAGTGTAGGGAAGAATTGATGCCTTTGCATTGTGGTGCTTGAGAAGACTATTGAACATCCATGGACTGCCAAAAGAGCAATTACATCTTAGGAAAAAAAATGCAGCCAGAGTGCTCCTTGGAGGCAAAGCTTTCATCTTTCATACTTTGGTCAAATAGCTAGGCAAGGCTATTCCTTGGGAAGAACATCATGTTTGGGAAGATTGAATGTACGCAAAGGACATGAAGACTCTCAATGAGATGGATTTGACACAGTGACTTTGGCAGTGGGCTCTAATGTGTCAGAGCTAGTAAGGATAGGGCAGGGTTCAGGTAGGCACTTCATAGGGTTACTATGAGTTGAACTCTACTTGACTGAAGCAAAGAACAAAGTAAAATATCACCTATTCCAAAAAAATCTTAATTACAATTTACTTAGAACCTTATAGTTGACCCGTTAGTGGGTTTTTAGAAGCTGTAAATTACAAAAGAGGAGATTGTTGCACAGCTGATAGTGGATTTAAACCCACAGATTGTTGCCACTTTTAACAGCACAATCATCTATTAATAAGCCACCAGAGTTCTATTTTCACATGTTGTTGTAAGTGTTTAAGTGTCCTCAATTCAAGTATGACTCCTAGTGACCCTGTGAATAACAGGTATAAACCCTATCCTAGTCTGTGCCCTCATCATTTCTAGAACACCTAAAACCATGCTGCAGTCACTGTGTCAGTTCATCTATTACAGGGCCTCCCTCTATTTTACTGATCCTATACCTTCTAAATATGATGACACTTTCCAAGGAAAAGCCTCACTTAGCAACATGCACAAAGTATGTGAGGTGAAGCTTTGTTGTCTTTGCTTCCAAGGAACATTCTGGCTGCATTTTCTTTAAGACATATTTGTTTGTTCTTCAGGTGGTATATTTAACACTCTTCTCTAACATGACAACTCAAAGGAATGGATTCTTCTTCTACCAGCCTTATTGATTGTCAGTATTTCAGATGCACAACATTATTAAAAAAGATGTGATTTGACTCAGAGACACCTTAGTCTTCAAATGAGTATCATTGTTCCTCAGTAATTTGGAGAGGACTCTGATAGAAGAGTTACTCAGTGCAATACGTCTCATGATCTCCGGACTTCTGGAACCAAGTGTATTGATTATGGGAACAAGCAAGAGTAAATCATTGTGAATTTATATCTTTTTTTCCATATAACATGACATTGCTTATTGATTCAGTGAAGAAGATTTTTTTCTTCTTGATAGTGAGATATTATACATATTGGCGGCTGTGTTCTTTGGTCTTCTGCAGGAAGGAATTCAAGTCTTCCTCACTTTCAACAAGAAAGGTTGTGTCAGCAGCATAACACAGGTTATTGGTGAATCTTTTTCCAATCCTGAAGCCACATTTTTTTCTTGGAGTCCAGATTCTCCAGTGATTTGTTTAGTGTAAAGATTGAATAGGTATGGAGAAAGGATACAACTTTGATGCACACCTTTCTTGATTTTAAGCTATAGAGTGTTCTCTTACACAGTTGGCACAACAGCTTCTTGGTGTAGGTACAGGTTTTATATCAGCATAATTAAGTGTTCTTGGATTCTTAATGTTAACCTTAATTTGTTATGATGCACATTGTCAAATACCTTTGCATAGTCAATAAAACACAAATAGATTTTCTTGTGGTATTCTCTACTCTCAGCCAGGAACTTCTGACATAGCAAAGATATCATTATTGCCTATCTGTGCTTCGTTGATTATGCAAAGGCATTTGACTGTGTGGATCATAACAAACTGTGCCTGACTCTGAGAAGAATGGGAATCCCAGAACACTTGATCGTTCTAATACGAAACCTATACTTGGACCAAGAGACAGTTGTCAGAACAGAGCAAGGAAACACTGCATATTTCAAAATTGGGAAAGGCGTATGCCAGGGATGTGTCCTATCTCCATACCTTTTCAACTTGTATGCAGAACAGATTATCCAAGAGGCTGGGCTCTATGAGGAGAAGTGTTGCATCAAGATTGGTGGAAGACCTATTAACAATCTACATTATGCAGATGACACAACCTGCGTGCTGAGACTGAGGAGGACCTGAAATGCTTGCTGCAGAGGGTCAAGGACTGCACCCTTCAGTATGGGTTGAGGGACGATGTCAAGACAAAGATTCTCACCGCTGGACCAATTGGCAGCATCAGGATGAATGGTGAAAAGATTGAGATTGTTAACAACTTTAGTCTGTTTGGCTCCACAGTCAACACTCTTGGCACCAGTAGCCAGGAAATAAAAAAACGTATTGCGATGGGAAAGTGTGCTATTAGGGACCTCTCTAAAGTACTCAAGAGCAACGGTGTCTCTCTGAAGACTAAGGTCCGCCTGATACAGGCCATGGTCTTTGTAATCACTTGTTATGCGTCAGAGAGTTGGACAATGACTAGGGAGGATAGAAGGAGAATTGACGCCTTTGAGCTGTGGTGCTGGAGAAGAGTATTGAATGTACCAGGGGCTGCCAAGAAAACAAATAGATTCATCTTAGAGAGGGTTAAACCAGGCTGCTCCTTGGAGGCAAGGATTCTGAGGCTTCCTCTGACATATTTTGGACATGTTGTAAGGAGGGAGAGGCCCTTGGAGAGGGACATCATGCTTGGGAGGGTGGAAGGATGGTGCAGAAGGGGCCCTCTATTAGGTGGATTGATTCTGTGACTGGGGTAATTGGGATGGGTGTGTCAGAGGCAGTGAGATTGGCACAGGATAGAGCAGGGTTTAGGGCTGTTGTACATAGGGTTGCGATGAGTCGCAAGCGACTCGTTGGAACATAACAACAACAACAACATCCTTATTGCCACAACCTCTTCTAAACTAAACTGGATTTCTGTTAGTTCTCTTTCAATGTCCTATTCTAGTGACTTTTGAATGATCTTCAGCAATATTTTGCTTGCATGTGATATTAATGGCATTGTTGGATAATATCTATATTCTATTTGATCACCTTCCTTGGGAAAGGGAACAAATATGGATATCTTCCTGTTAGTTTGCCAAGAAGTTGTCCTCCAAAGTTCCTGACTATTTGCATCTATCTAACTCAGAAGAATGAATGTCAGAACACTTGATTCTGTTCTTGTGAAATCTATACTTGGAGGTAGTCATCAGAAGAGAGCAAGGACACACTGCATGATTTAAATTGAGTAATGATGTACACCATGGATGTTTCCTATCTCCACACCCTTTCAATTTATATGCAGAACAGATCATCCAGGAAGCTGAGCTTTACTGGGAAGAATGTGGCATCAGGATTTGAGAAAGACTCATCATTACCTGCATTTTGTAGATGACACAACCCTGTTTGCCATAACTGAGGAGGACTTGGGACATTTGCTGCAGACAGTCAAAATGCACCACATTCAATATTGGATTGAGGCTCAACATCAAGAAAAGAACGATTCTTACCACTGGGCCAATTGGCAGCATCATGATAGATGGTGAAGAGATTAAAATTGTTAACAGCTTCAGTTTTCTTGGCTCCACAATCAACACTCTTGATACCAGCCACCAAGAAATAAAAAGATGAATTACATTGGGAAAATCTTATTTCAGGGACCTCTCCAGAGTACTGAAGAGCAATGATGTCAGCCTAGGGACTAAGGTCTACCTGATTCAGGCCATAATATTTGCAATTACATGCTATGTACCAGAGAGCTGGTCAATGACTAAAGATGAGTGACGAAGAACTGATGACTTTGAATTGTGGTGCTGGAGAAGATTATTGAATGATTCCATGGAATGCCAGGAGAACAAAACAGATTTGTCCTACAGATTTTTCCTTGGAGTCAAGGATTCTGAAGCTTCATCTGACATACTTTGGGCATGTTACAAGGAGGGACCAGTCCTTGGAGAGGGGAATTATGCTTGAAAGGGTGGAGGGACGGGACACTACAGAGGAAGACTCTCAATGAGATGGATCGATTCTGTGATTGGGGTAGTGGAAGTAAGTGTGTCAGAGATAATGAAGTTGGTACGGGATAGAGCAGGGTTTAGGGCTCTTGTACATAGGGTCGCAAGCAACTCGATGGCACACAACAAAAACAACAACAAGAGGGTGAAAACAGCCTGCTCCTTGAAGGCAAGGATTTAGAAACTTCTGACATACTTTGGACATGCTGCAAGGAGAGACCAGTCCTTGAAGAGGGACATCATGCTTGAAAGTGTGGAGAGACAGCACTAAAGAGGAGATTGACTGATTCAGTGACTGGAATAATGTTGTTGGAGAGTGTCAGAGACAATGAGTTTGGCTCAAGATAGAGTAGGGTTCAAGGCTATTGTATATAGTGTTGCTATGAGTATTGCATGCAGCTCAAAAGTACATAATAACAACAACAATCTACTTAGATATGTTCTTCAAATTATCTTTCAGACCAATTTCAACACCTTACTAATTAATTAATAAGTAAAATATGTTCTCTCATTCATTCTGTATTTTGAGGAGTCATGTTGTTACAGTTTTGAACATTCTGCACTGCCATCCTGAAGACATGTAGTTTCAATTCACCAGCTGGATTCTAATAGAAGAAGGATGGGTAATCTCTTTCCATACAGTATACTGCCTCTGAAAAACCTGATGGCGAGTCAGCTATGGGCTCTGACTCAATAGTACTCAACAACAACAGTGCTTCTTTATTACCTATCTACCCATTGTTTGTTGTTATATATCATTACACAGAAATAAACTTATAACTAACCCTCCCATGGATTTTCAGAGGCAGTAAATCATGTGAGAGGAGGTTTGCTCATCTTTTGCCCATAGAGCAGCTGATGGATTTGAATTGCATGTAATTGAGTTGTCAACACAGAGCATTACTCCCAGTCCGTAATGGAAGGAAGGAGGGTAGTCTCCCCTTATGCAATTTACGGTCCCTGAAAATCCATTGGAGGGTCAACTCTGAGTCCATTTAAACTTTACTTATACCTTTAACTATTAAAAAATGTGTGTGCATTATGCTGCAAACTTCTTGACTGAAAGTTTACAGGAAACATGACTAGAAATAAGTAGTTACCAGTGTAACTTTCCTTTATAAGTTAATTTAAAAAGGCGTATTTATTTTATATAGAGTGAATATGTTGCTGAAAAGAGGTAGTGAATTGCAACACGGGTTATTTCTGTTTCACATCAGCTATGGGGGAAAAAATTCAAGAAGTTATAATGATTCAAAATATTTATCTTTGAGGTTGTAAAACCTCTTATCTATCTCTGGCAGTGTGGGGATCAGTGGTGCAGTACAGGGACAGGGTAATTAAACTGCAAGTAATTTCTTTCCAGGGAATTTTTAAAAGTCATTTCTTGCTTGTGCTTACATGTGTTCTGTATATCATCTATGTCATTGTTTTGCTTTTATTTATTTAAGTAGATTTATATTTTACATCTGTATGGAATTGATCACTCTCTGAGCTGTTAGCAGATAATCCATGCTCTACAAAGATGTTGTTGCTACAAAGATGTTGTTATTATTATATGCCCTTGAATCAGAACCAGATTGTCCATTTTTTTTTCTACTACTGGAACTATAGAGTTTCCATACTCCCTTTGCAAGAAGGATAGATTCACCAAACCTTTCTATCTATTGCATGATTGATTTGAATAGTCTCACTTTACTAATTGGACACATTTCTTTAATTGATATCATTCCTTACTGTGCTCCAGTTAATACAAGACTGGGTCCATTCTCATAACATCCTCAAGTCATATCTTTGTTCAGGCATACTTTGAAGATACTCTGGATGCACTTACAAATCACTGCAATAAAGCAAATACCAAAGAAAAATTAGTCATAGGGGATTTTTTTATTCCTTTTACAAATAAAAGTTCTTTTAATGCTCTTCCATACTGAATTAAGAGGAGGTCTGGTGGCCTAGTCCATAGGAAGTAACTCTGCTAAGGCAATGTGTGTGCTTCTCTTGCAATTTGGACCTACCAGTGGCTCCAGAGAAGAAAGACGGGCAATCTATCTTTTATAGGGAGAATTACAGCCTCAGAAACCCAATGCAGGGTCAGCTAAGAGTCTAATTCAATTAAGGTATTGAGTGTGTGACATTATTGTTGTTGTATATACCATCAAATCAGAACTCACCCATAGCTGACCCTCCAGGTGTTTTAATAGGCTGTACAAGAGGCAGTCGTAAGAACAGAGCAGGGCAACACTGCATGGTTCAAAATTGGGAAGGGTATATGTCAGGGATGTGTCCTGTCTCCATACCTTTTCAACCTGTATGCAGAGCAGAGTATCCGAGAGGCGGGGCTCTATGAGGAGAGGCGTGGCCTTAGGATTGGTGGAAGATCTATCAACAATCTGTGTTATGCAGATAACACAACCTTACTCACTGAAACTGAGGAGGACCTCATGCACTTACTGCAGAGGGTCAAGGACTGCAGCCTTCAATATGGACTGAGGCTCAATGTCAAGAACACAAAAATTCTCACCACTGGACCAATCGGTAGCATCAGGATGGATGGCGAAGAGATTGAGATTGTTCACAGCTTCAGTTTGCTCGGCTCCACGGTCAACAATCTTGGCACCAGTAGCCAGGAAATCAAAAAACGTATTGCGATGGGAAAGTCTGCGGTTAGGGACCTCTCTAAAGTACTGAAGAGCAACAGTGTCTTTCTGGAGACTAAAGTACGTCTGATACAGGCCATGGTCTTTGCAATCACTTGTTATGCATCAGAGAGTTGGACAATGACTAGGGAGGGCAGAAGGAGAATTGACGTCTTTGAGCTGTGGTGCTGGAGAAGAGTATTGAATGTACCAGGGGCTGCCAAGAAAACAAACAGATTCATCCTGGAGAGGGTTGAACCAGGCTGCTCCTTGGAGGCAAGGATTCTGGGGCTTCATCTGACATACTTTGGACATGTTGTAAGGAGAGACAGGTCTTTAGAGAGGGACATCATGCTGGGTAGAGTAGAGGGACAGCGCAGGAGGGGAAGACCCTCTATGAGGTGGATTGATTCAGTGACTGGGGTAATCGGGATGGGTGTGTCAGAGGCAATGCAATTGGCACAGGATAGAGCAGGGTTTAGGGCTGTTGCACACAGGGTCGCTATGAGTCGCAAACGACTCGACGGCACATAACAACAACAGCAACTTCACACTGGAGAAGATTGTCCATATTTCTCCCACAGAACGTATTTCAGAGCTAGAAAAGTTTCCTTTTAAAAAAAAAGAAGGCTGCGTGAGATAATTCCGTGCTTCAGTATGGGCACAACTTGCTTTATTGTGCTTTTCCTGTTGTGCTTCCCAGACACTGTGTTTTTTACAAACTGAAAGTTTGTGGTACTCTTATTTCAAGTAAGTCTATCTATCAGCCACATTTTCCCAACAGCATGTGCTTACTTCATGTCTTTTCTATCATTTGTTATGCATAAGAGAGTTGGACAATGACTAGGGAAGATAGAAGGAGAATTGATGTCTTTGAGCTGTGGTGCTGAAGAACAGTATTGAGGATACCATGGACGACTAATAACACAAACAGATTCATCCTAGAGAGGGCTAAACCGGGATGCTCCTTGGAGGCAAGGATTCTGAGGCTTCGTCTAACATACTTCGGACATGTTGTAAGGAGGGACCAGTCATTGTTGAAGGACACCATGCTTGATAGGGTGGAGGAACAGCGCAGGAGGGAAGGCCCTGTAAGAGATAGATTAATTTGGTGACTGGATTAATCAAGATGAGTGTGTCAGAGACAATGAGATTGGCATATGACAGAGCAGAGTTTAGGGCTGTTGTACATAGGGTCCTATGAGTCTCAAGTGACTCGATGGCACATAACAACAACAACCTTTCACAGCATTATAACTTTTCCACACACTAAACTCTCCTAGCATGTGTAAAGTATGTGAAACTAAGTTCAATATCCTAGTATCAAAGGAGTACCCTGGTTGCACTTTCTTCAAGATATCTTTTTGTTCTTTTGACAGTCATAGTATTACATTTAACATGCTTCACCAACACCATAGTTTAAGGTAATCAATTCCTATTCACTCTTATTCATTACCCAATTATAGATGCATAGGAAACAACTGAAAATATATTTCCAATGTGCTATAGATCGAGGATGTGAATTTAAAGACTAAGACGCATTCTGATCCAAATTTTGATATTTTAAATTTCTCCCCCATCTAACATATTAAACTAGATATGAACTGGAATCATTGCCATTGAATACATTATGACTCATAGAGACCACACAAGACAGAGTAGAACTTTACCATGGGTTTCTGGAATTGGAAATATTTATGGAAGCAAATGGCCTCATCTATCTAAATGAGTAACTAGTATATTTGAACTGCCTCACGCCTAATAGCCCTTTGCCCACATAATTTTTAGATTTGTTGCAAATAACTCTTTATTTGTTTATTATCTTTACCAGACTTTACTATTCTTTAAGGCAATGGCCATGTGTTGTTCAATGTTAGAATTTGTGCACTGGCATGAAAAGAAGTACATAGGTGTCTAATATATATATATATTAATTTCAATGAACATTTATAGAGATTTTGGATTTCCATTCATTCACTGTTGACTTTTCCCCCCCTACTCACCCCCCCCCAGTTCACTCTTCTCCTTGAAAAGCAAAAGAAAAAACTCCTTCATTGGTATACAATCCCCATGCACTCCCCGACCCCCACCCCGATTATACTCCACTCTGCAACTCTCATTCTGAACTCTTATGATAGGTGTCTAATATATGTTTTTGAGGAAAAAAAAAACCTGAAGTTTAGGGAGCAGGTCTGAGATACCATTATTATGTTCTGATTTTGTATATTAAAACAATTGTCACTGTAAAGGTATATCAGTGTTTTTGAAGCAACCAAAGAAACTAAGCAAAATTTACTAGGGCTTTGGTAGTGCAATGTATGTATTTACTTTACCTAATTTGTTTCTTCATCCCTAGTGGAGTAGAGTCACCACCTCTTTTATTTGAGTGCTCTGAAGGTACAGATGACAAAAGCACTCATAGCCTTGTTGACAATACTTTGGTTGATTCACTGGATGTAATCTAAAAATCTAAAATCAAATTTTGTTGTTGTCGAAAACTGCACCATACTCCCCACCCACACAGGCAAACGATTTATACCACAACATATGATGGATAATTTTAAGACCTCATATTTCAGCAGCTGCCGCTTTGATGGGCTCTGCAGCAGGAAGACATGTTTTCACACATAGTCTTTATTGTTAAAGGATAGCCCTGACTCAAGATGATTTCCATAGGTAAGAAATGGTTCCTGTTTTTATTTTCCGTTTTGGGGGAAAAAATTGATTTGTACAATCTAAGATTTCCAATATTTCTGCAGTAATACATTTGGCTACAGCCTGAAGACTCATAAAGAAATCAATTAGCATTTTATGTTTAACCATCATTTTCAATGTACCACGCACCTATGATTGTACCATCTTTCTTTTGAGTGACTCCCTGATTAGTGACAATCACAGATGCTGTTGCTGTGTTTTCAGAACCACTATATGAGCAAAGCTCAAGCTAATGTTCCCTCCTTTTAGTTATAATAAATTTCCAGGTACCACACAAATCATGAAAATAGTCAGTGACAGCAGATGTTACCAATTACTTTGTAGTTCTGTATGCGAAGGAAAAATAGAGTTGGATTTGAATACTAAATGGAATTTCTTTCTTTCATTTTAAATTTTGTGATTAACTTATTGCTGAAAGGATTGTAACAAAGTGGGAAATTATAATATTGCAGGTGAGCTGATGTTGCTAGCTGGAAACAATCAGCAGTAAATTTTGTAAAGATTGCAATTATAAAAAATGCTTTGTGAGAAATGTCATGTAGAAGATAATAACAATTTCAGTTTTGGGAAAGGATGGATATTGCCTTGAGTAATTATGACAAATGATGATTATGTTTTGAGGACATGATTTCCTTTGAGAGTTAGATGATGACACAAAACTATCTCCAAATAAAGAACATTCTGTAAAGTGTTCTGTCAACAACTGTGGCTTATTTGTTTGAACGTTGGGGATTCCTGGCACTCATTTTATCTATTCCTGTACCATCTCTCATCAGGCAACAAGGTTTCTCTTTTTAGTCCTGTAATCAGCCTGCTAAAGGTAATGCTTTAAAAGAAAAGAAAAAAAAATACAAAGCTCAATCAATGTTATTGTTGTTAGGTGTTAGCTGACACAAACTGATACAAAGTACAGCAGAATGAAATCTTGACCTATCCTGCGCCATCTTCATGTTTTTGTTATTGGTAGGTTCCACAGAATAGAGTATGACTCTTATCAACCCTATGAATAACAGACCTAAACCCTGTCCTATACTGTGCCATCTTCACACTTATTGACACACTAGAGTCATCCTCATAATCCTCCTCATCTCTACTATATTTAAATCCATTGTTGTAGTTACTGTTAATCTGTTTTGTTGAGTCTTCCTTTTTTTCTTCTTCTCTGACTTTCTACCTTTCTAAGCACGGTGGTCCCCTCCTGGATCTCGCCTCTCCTGAAAACATGTTCAAAATATGTAAGAAGTCTCATCATCCTTGCTTCAGAAGAAAAATACGGCTTCATTTCTTCCAAGACAGATTTTTTTTTTCCATTTTAGTAGTGAACTACTAAAATGTAAAAAAAAAAAAAAGATTGAGATTGTTCACAGCTTCAGTTTGCTCAGCTCCATGGTCAACACTCTTGGCACCAGCAGTCAGGAAATTAAAAAAAAATGTATTGCTATTGGAAAGTCTGCGGTTAGGGACCTCTCTAAAGTACTCAGGAGCAACGGTGTCTCTCTAGAGACTAAAGTGCGCCTGATACATGTCATACTCTTTGCAATCACTTTTTATGCATCAGAGAGTTGGATAATGACTAGGGAGGATAGAAAGAGAATTGATGCCTTTGAGCTGTGGTGCTGGAAAAGAGTATTGAATATACCCTGGACTTCCAAGAAAACAAACAGATTCATCCTCAAGAGGGTTAAACCAGGCTACTCCTTGGAGGCAAGGATTCTGGGGCTTCATCTGACATGCTTTGGACATGTTATAAGGAGATCCTTGGAGAGGGACATCATGCTTGGTAGGGTGGAGGGACAGCGCAGGAGGGGAAGACCCTCTATGAGTTGGATTGATTCAGTGACTGGGATAATCGGGAGGGGTGTGTCAGAGGCAATGCAATTGGCACAGGATAGAGCAGGGTTTAGGGCTGTTGTACATAGGGTCGCTATGAGTTGCAAATGACTTGACGGCACATAACAACAACAACAAGTTCTTATTATAGTCAACATTATTTCCACCACCACAATTCAAAGGCATTAATTCTTCTTCAGCCCTACTTATTTATTGTCCTTAAGTAATTGCGAATGCACAATCTCTTTTTCTAAACGAAGTCTGAAGATTAGGATTTTGGCTATATAACTGAATATAGAGCTATATCTATTTATTTATATAGATATAGTTATATCTATAGCTCTATATTTATATAGGAAGCAGGAGTGGCATCCACTTCCTAAACAATATGCCTCTGTAATCTCTAAGAACTTTGATAAACATAAATAGTTATAGAAAGGTTTCAGACCCTTTGTTCATAGGGTTACTATGAGTTGTGCTCGACTCAAAGGCAATCAACAACAACAACAACAACAACGTATCTATATATCTTGTTCTAATGTGTCATTGAATTATAACTGACTTATAACTGACCTTCCAGAGGGTTTTCAGAGGCAGTAAATTGCAGAGAAGAGATTAGTCATCTTTCTCCTATAGAATGGCCAGCAGATTTGAACATAGTGCCTTTGGGTTGGCAAAACAGCTGCTTTACATTGAGCCACTAGAATTCCCTATATATATATCTATATATCTGTATCATCCATATCTTTATCTACATCTACATTTAGATGTACATCAGCATATACTTCTATATATAATTTTTTCATAATTTCAAAATTGTTATGTGAAAACAGAAAGGGATTATGGTTTAAAATCAAGAAAGCTATGCCTCAAATTGCATCTTTTCTCCATACTGATTTAGTCTTCGTGCTGAGCAAATCATTTGAGAAGATTTTATGAAGATGTACATTGTCACCAGGCTAAGAGGAAGACATACCAACAACTTGCATTATGCTTGCTGAAGGACATGAAACACTTCCTGCAAAAGATGAAAAATTATAGCCTTTAGTATTAATTACATTTCAATGTCAAGAAAACAAACATACTCACCAACTAACTAATAAGCAACATCATAATAGATGGGCAAAAAATAGAAATTGTCAGTGATTTCATCTTACTTGGATTCACAAGAATGAACCTCGGTACCAGCAGTCAAAAGAAAATCAAAAGACAGGTCGCAACGGAAAGTTTACAGTCAGAACCTTTGAGATTAAATACCTTTGGGTTATGATGCTGGAGATCAGTACTAAATATTCCATGGAGAGCTAGGAGAACAAACAAAATATTTCCAGGAGCGAGTGCAACCAGGATGCCCCTTAGAGGGAATAATGGTGAAAATTTCTCTCATCTACCTTGGACATGTTGTTAGGAGGAACATATCTGTGGAAAAGAAGATCATGCTCAGAAAATTACAGGGTTAGCAAAAGTGAGAAATACCAACTAGAAGATATATTGATATAGAAACTTCATCAATAGGCTCAATTGTGACACAGATTATGAAAATGGCACAGAATAAGCCAGGGTTCAGATTCATAGTTCCATAGGTTCACTATGAGTAGTATTTGACTCCATGGTGTGTAACAACAGCAATGTCTCTGTATATATCTATATCTATATCTATAGCTATATCTATATCTATATCTATATCTATCTATATCTATATCTATATATCTATATCATCTATATCTATCTCTATATTTATATCTATATCATCTGTATCTCTGTCTCTGTCTCTGTCTCTCTATATCTATGTCTATCATCTATATTTTGTTTTCCTTCCTATACCTCCTCTTCCCTACTGCACTGTGTTCTGCCTCCTGGCCTTGTCCACAGAGACTTGCAGACTACACCTTGATCTGTGGTCTTTTGGGGGACGCATACCTGTTTCGGGCGGGCAAGTTACATCTCCACCTCCTGTGCTTGTTTTTCTTCCTAGACCTCCTCTTCCCTGCCCCATCACATTCACTGTGGCTAACTCTGAGAAGAATAGGAATCCCAGAACACTTGATCATGCTTAATCGAAACCTATACTTGGTCCAGGAGGCACTTGTTAGAGCAAAGAAACACTGCATGGTTCATAATCTATATGCAGAACAGGTTAGCTGGGTGGCTGGGCTGTATGAGGAGAAATGTGCCATCAGGATTGGAGGAAGACTCATCAACAATCTACTCTATGCAGATGATACAACCCTGCTTGCTGAAACTGAGGAGGACCTGAACCACTTGCTGAAGAAGGTCAAGGCCTGAAACCTTCAATATAGATTGAAACTCAACATCAAGAAGACAAAGATTCTCACCATGGGACCAATTGGCAGCATCATGATGGATGGTGAAGAGATTGAGATTATAAACAGCTTTAGTTTGCTTGGCTCCACAATCAACATGCTTGGTGCCAACAGCCAGGAAATTAAAAGATGTATTGTAATGGGAAAGTGTGTTGTTAGGGACCTTTCCAAAATACTGAAGAGCAAAGACATCAGTCTGGAGATTAAGGTGTGTCTGATACAGGCTATTATCTTTGCCATCACTTGCTATGCATCAGAGAGCTGGACAATTACTAGGGAAGAGGGAAGAATTATTGATGCCTTGAGCTGAGGTGTTAGAGAAGATTGTTGAATATACCAAGTACTGCTAAGAGAACAAACAGGCTTGTCCAGGAGGTTAAACCAGGCTGCTCCTAGGAGGTAAGGATTCTGAAACTTCATCTGACATACTTTGGACAAGTTCCAAGGAAGGATCCATCATTGAAGAGGGACATCAAGCTTGAGACGGTGGAGGAACAGTGCAGGAGAGGAAGAAGACACTTGATGAGATGGATTGGTTCAGTGACTGGAGTAGTGGGGTTGGGTGTGTCAGAGAAAATAAGACTGGCACAGGATAGAGGAGGGTTTAGGGCTGTTGTACATAGGGTCACTATGAGTGGCAGGCAACTCGATGACACATAACAAAAACAACAACATATCAACATCTATCTCTATCTCTTATCTATACCTATATCTAGATCCAATGAATTTGCAGAGGTTACTAATTGCATTGGAGGGGATTGCCTTTCTTTCTTCTCCCATGTATCAGCTGGTGGTTTCAACTGCTTGCTTTTGGGTTGGCAGTGCAACTTCTTACCCACTAGAATACCAGGGCTATTTTGTATTTTATTCAGTGGATGGTGTAAGTAATTAAATCTAACCTGCTTTAGAAAGCAAGCATGGGTTTCTTCATAAACTGACAGAGACTTCCTATGGATTGGTTGTCAATGAGGTCAAAACAGCATTGTTAGGTGGATTGCAGCTAACAAAAACAAAGGTGACTAAACATGTTTTGTATTTTGGGAAAACTTCTCTTACATATTCAGGAGTTATAATGTAAGGAGATTGTTGTTTTAGGTGTCATCGAGTGGAGTATGACTCATAGTGACCCTATGACCAACTAATTTGAACACTCTCCTATCCCGTGCTCCCCTCAAAACTTCTGAACCACTCAAACCCATTACTACAATCATCATGTCAACTCACCTGGCTGACAGTCTTCCAATGCTTAGCTCCCCCTCCACACTTTCAATGCTCGAGATTATTAATGGGAGGAGGAAATCACAATTTATAAGTCATTTAGCTATGATAAGCCATGAACTGAAGAGAGAAATTCTTATAATGAAGTTGAATAGTCGTATAACAATATTTTGAATAAATAAACCTGAATTTTTGCTTCTCAACAACATAAACCATGGAGAAGATAAAATTCTCTTTTATCACTTAAAGCAAAACTGTATGCAAGATGGCAAAGCTAAAATCTTGGATTAAAATTTATATGCAATTGGATATATTTAAACAAGCAATCAACCTACCTGATACACCCTACACAGGAATTTTATTTCTAAAAAAAATGGGAGCCATAATATCATATTATGATAATTGTTGTTGTTGTTGTTGTTATGTGCTGTCGAGTCGCTTGCGACTCATAGTGACCCTATGTACAATTATGATAATAGCATCATAATAATTATCATAATACTCATCGTAAAGTGATTACATTACAACCAATCTGTGGATTCAAATTCATATATGATTTTTAAAGTGAATTAGTGCTTTTTAATGGTACATTTTCACAAAATACATTTTACATTTTGTCAACTCCTCATGTTAACTCTGTGAAATGCATCTGATTAGCATAATATCTATTTCTTACAATGATGCCCTTAATAATTTCTCTCTTTCTTGGACTTGCAACAATTTTCAGTGTTACTTTCTGTAGGTAGTTGTACTGCTAGCCCAATGTTACTTCTTATCAAGAGGCAAATTTGTTCTCTACTTTTTATATGTGAGATGATCTTGGTTTGTTTTTGTTTTTTTGTTTTTTTCTTTGAGGAACAGAATGTAGTGGAAATAATGTTCTTTTACTTCTAAACCTGAGTCTCAAGAGGTTTTGACAGTTTTACTCTTGTCCTCTTAGAATGCCTCTTTGAAGAAGTTTAAGTATCCTGGGACAGTTGAGTCATGTGGTGGGTATGAGAGTCTCTCTAGATGACAATCAATCAATAAATAAGGAAAGTTGGTTATGGGCCCTTAAGTGTAGAAAAAAATAAACACCACAGTGTTTTTGAAGGAAAAGATCAGTAACTTTATTGAAGTAGCCTTAATTTTTTCCTGTGTGTGACTTGGAAATATAATTTATAAATTTATATATTTTGTTGCATAATTAATATTCATTTAAAACATGATGTTTCCAGTTGGTTCAGATAAAAAAATAAGGCCAATTATGATATCTTTCAGATGTAGGCTGCAAGTGTTCACATTGTGATGCAGAGGGTTAGTTTATTTTGCCAAATGAGTTTCCTAGCCATTGCTTCGACTTGCCACATAGCTGAGAGGGAACATGCTAATAATGTGATCGAGGTGAATAGTACCTTTTGGGTGAGAACATGCAAATAGAATGTGTCCACTACTAATGAGGAAACTGGCCAGTCTCCTGTTCGTCTGGCTTAAATTGAACAGATTTGGAAGCAGAAAAGGAATATCTCACCACTAGTAAGTAAGAAGTAGCAGAGAGTGCAGAACATATCTTTTGGGAGTAGTGAGATTCCTGTTCCAGACAGAGGCAGACAGCGATTGAGATTCTGTAAGAGTAGCATAAATGGGGAGAAGCAGATATCAACATGAGACACAGCTGCAGGTGAACTGGGAGGACTGCTGCCCCGTGGAGCAAGTGCCAAAGGCCTTTACCCAAACTTGTTGGATGACTAAGGAAAAGGCATTATAATTGGCAAAACTGAAAGAGTTTTATAGTGCTAAGAACTCTGATGGCCCAATAGTAAGAAGCTGCGCTGCAATCCCAAAGGCACATGGTTTGAATTCACTACCCTGCTCCAAGAGAGAAGGATGGGCAATCTCCTCCCATGAGATTTACCACCTCTGAAAACCATTCAGAGGGTCAGTTATGGATCAGTTTTGACTCAAAAGCTAACTATAATAACAACAATGTAGAACTAAAGCCAAGATACTAAATAAAGGTCTGAGGGCCTGTCAGTACATCTGAGAAGCTGTCCTGTCTGAAGAATTGTATGCTGTTTCAAAACTGTATTGTAAGCTTTTGTTGTTGTTACATGCTGTTGAGTCGCCTGTGACCCTATGCACTGTAGCTCTGAACTCGTTTTCTCCTTAGCCAATCTCATTGCCTCCAGCACCCTTTCTCCCATTACTGCAATCACTACGTAAATCCATCTTATTCAGGGATTTCCTCTTCTGTGTTACCTCTCCACCCCTCCAAGCATGATGCCCTTCTCCAAGGACTGACCCCTCTTGGCAACATGCCAAAAATATTTGCGCTGGAGCTTCAAATTCCTTGCCCCAGAATGCAAATAGGTTTTACCTTATCCAGAACAGACCTGTTTTTTCTCCTTGCAGTTCATGGCATGTTCAGTATTCCTCTCCAGCACAACTCAAAGGCATCAATTCTTCTTCTGTCTTCCTAAGTCTTTACTCAACTTTCTGATGAATAGCAAATATTGTGAAGACCATGGAGTGGATCAATTTCACCTTAGTCTCTAGACTGACATCTTTGCACTTTAGCATTCTGGAGAGGTCCCTGACAGCAGACTTTCCTAATCTGATTCATCTTTCACTTTCCTGAGGAGGAAACTCACATGGCAAAGTCTAATTCACTGGCTAAGGTAGAAATTTTGAACAATAAATCCTTAACACGACAGGGTTCAATTTCTAGAATAAATAAAGAATTCTCCCACAACTTCCAAACAAAAAGAAAATTCAATTCAGTAAATTAATGGTAAAGAATTTTTATGGATATTTCACAAAATAGATATACAAACTTCCTACAAGTATATAAGAAAATTGTCAGTTTAATTAATTATTGTTGTTGTTAGGTGCTATTAAGTAAAATATAACTCACAGTGACTCCATGAACAACAGATCTGAACCCTGTACTATCCTGTGTCATCCTCACAGTCTCTGATACACTCAAACCCATTGCTGCCATCAATATGTCAATCTACTTGTTTGAGGGTCTTCCTCTCTTTTGCCATCCTTCAACCTTTCCAAGCATAACTCTCTCCAAGCAATAGTGTTGTTGTTGTGTATTGTTGAGTTGGAATTGACCCACAGTTGACTCTCTGGTGGGTTTTCAGAGCCAGTAAATCTCATGGAAGGAGATTGTCCAACCTTCTCCCTCAGAGAAGCAGATGAATGCAAATGTGTGGTTTTAGAATTGCATCATAGTTTCTTACCATTAGGCCACCATAGCTCTCTTCCCCAAGTTATAACCTCTCCTAACAATATGTCCAGAATATGTGAGATGAAGCTTCATCATCTTTTCCTCCAAGCCAGCACTCTGGCTGCACCTTCTCCAAGGCATGTCCTGTTCGTTCCTTTGTTAGTTCATGAGATATTCAGTACTCTTCTCCAATACCACAATTCAAAAGCATCAATTCTTCTTCTCTCATCTTTACTCATTGTCTAGCTCTCAGCTTCATATCAAGTGATTGAAAAGATCATGACCTAAATCAGAGACAACTTAGTCCTCAAACTGACATCATTGTTACTCACTGATTTGGAGAGGTCCCTGGCTGCAGAATTTTCCAGTCAACACGTCTTCTGGTCTCCTGACTGCTAATATCAAGTATATTGATTATGGAGCCAACTAAGATAAAGTCTTTCGTGGTTTCAATCATTTCTGCAAATATCTTGATGTTACCTATCGGTACAGTGGTAAGAACTTTTGTTTTGTTGATACTGAGATACAATCCATATTAAAAGCTGCACTGCTTGATAGTCTGCAATAAGAACTTCAAGTCCTCCTCATTTTTAGCAGTAAGATTGTGTTATCTGCTTAACAAAAGTTATTGATGAGTCTTCCTACAGTACTGATGCCACATTCATCTTCATATATTGCAACTTCTTGAATACAGGTTGAATAGGCATGGATAAAGGATACAATTGTGATAAACGATGCAGTGTTCCCTTACTACTAGGGAAAAATATTTAAAAATTATGATGAGATACCATTTAACAACATGATGCTGAAAGGTGATGGGTCAGCAAAGGAAAGGAAGATCCTCAACCAGGTGGATTGACACAGTGACTATTGCAGTGTGCTCTTGTGTGTCAGGAAGTGTGAGGATGGCACAAGATAGAACAGGGTTCAGATCTTTGGTTCATAGGGTCACAATGAATTATGCTCGACTTGAGGGCACCTAACAACAACAACAGGCTAATATCAGAAAATTAGAAATCAACAAATACTGAGAAACTGGAAATCTCATTTATTTTTGATGAAATAGTAAAACTGGCAGTCATTATACAAACAGTTCAGAAAATCTTAAAAAAAGTTAAATAAAGAATTAGCATTGTTGTTGTTGGTAATTACCTTCAAGTTGGCTCCAAGTCATTGTGATATATACTGGATTGAAACAGATGAGGGACAGAACTGTTTAAAAGGGATGTATGATTGGGTATTATTGTCATGTCAAGAGTCCAGAATGATGTCTGCATTGTGGAGCGCACTTGAGGGGAGGGATTGCAAAACAACGAGTTTTTCTTCTTTCTACTTTTCAAGGATAAGAGTGAATTGGGGAGGTAGGGGATGGGCAGGGAAAACAGGGCACCAATGAATAAATGGAAATCCTAAGCCTCTGTAAATGTTCATTAAAATAAATAAAAAAGAACAAAACATTACCTGATCCTTTCTCATCCTCAGGATTGCTGTTATGCTCGAGCCCACTGTTGCACCTGAGTCAGTTCATCTCACTGAAGGTTTCCTTTTAATCTTTGCTGTAAGTATGATTTCTTTCTCCAGTTACATGCTCCGCTTGATAATCTGTCAAAGTGGATACAAAACTCTTGCCTCCCTTGCTTCTAAGGCACACTTTGGTTGTGCTTCATCCAAGACAGGGTTTTCATTTGTTCTTTTACTGAGGATTACCATTTGGCTCACTAATTCTGTTTCTAAGGAAATAATTAAGAAATTGAAGGCTAGAACTAAAAAAACATTTTGAACATCTCTGTTCATTGAGGACTAATTCAAGACTATCATAAGGTAGCATGCGATCACACTTGCAAAACATATAGCAAGCCTATGTACCTTCTTCCTTTCTTGTTCTGTCCCTCCACTCTTCCAGGCATGATGTCCTTCTTCAAGGACTGGTCCCTCCTTGCAACATTCCCAGAATATGTCAGGCTGAGTTTCATAATTCTTGCTTCCAAAGAACAGGTTGTTTTCACCCTCTCATGGATAAATCTGTTTGCTTTCTTAGCAGCCCATGGTATATTCAATACTCTTCTTCAGCATCACAATTTAAAGGCATCGATTCTTCTTCTATCATCCTTGGTCATTGTCCAGCTTTCTGATGTGTAGCAAGTAAGTGCAAAGACCATGCCCTGGATCAGAAGCACCTTAGTCTCCAGACAGACATCATTGGTATTCAGTACTCTGGAGAGGCCTCTGACAGCAGAAAATGAAAATTCTTTAAATATAAAAGGAAATGAAGTTCTCATATACATTTTGACAAATACGGACTTAGAAAAAAAACATGCTAAATGCAGGAAATCAAACACAAAAAAAACCCAAATATGGAACAACTGAATAATTCCACTTACATGAAGTGTCTCCAATAAGAAAATGTCTAGTAACAATGTGTATGAGTTGTTACTAAGAGTTAAGAGAAAACACTGGGGGCTCATGCTAATAAGCTGTACACTAATCCCAAAGGAATGTGGTTTGAATCCATTAGTTTTCCTGCAGAAGACCAAGGGAAAATCTCTTCCAAATAAAATTATTGTCTTTGAAAATTCACTGGAGGGTCAGTTCCAACTGAATAGCACACAACAAGGGTTTTAAGGAGCAGGGGAATAACAAGTTTTTCCTTAAGGGGTACTGAATTTCTATTTAGAATTATTAAAATAATTTTGAATATGTTAGTAGTAAATGTTGCAAAACATGGTATTTTTTCACTAATACCACTGGATTATATACTTAAAATGATTTCATTACCATTTAAAAAACATTGTTACAACACTAACAGGCTAAGTCTAGGGCTTTCAATTTATAATTAGGAGAAAAGAGAGCGTGTGTTCATGTACAGTGCCCGCATCTTATTAATTTTCGTTACTGATTGGATAGTATTAATAAGTACAGGATTATTAAGCGCATGGTATAGCTCTAAAAACTTGGATTCCCAAACTTCAAGACTAGTTGCGTTGTCTAAGATTTGCTTTGTCTTCAGACCACACTTAAAGTTTTCTGCGTGTATGCCAAGGATGTATCCTATCTCCATACCTTTTTAATCTACATGAAGAACAAATCATCTGGGAGGATATGCTCTAAGAGGGGGAATGTGATATCAGGATTGGAGGAAGACTAATTAACAACCTGTATTAGGCAGATGACACAACACTGCTTGCTGACTGAGGTGAACTGCATTGGTCAAGGACTGAAGTCTTTAATATGGATTGAAAATCAACATCAAGAAAACAAAGAGTCTCACCACTGGGCTGATTAGCAGCCTCATGATAACGGTGAAGAGATTGAGAATGCTAACAGCTTTAGTTTGCTTGGCTCCACAATCAACACACTTGGTACCAGCAGACAGGAAAGCAAAAGACAAATTGCACTGAGAAAGTCTGCTGTCAGGGACTTCTCCAGACTACTGAATAGTAATGATGTCAGTCTGGAGACCAAGGTGTGCCTGATCCAGGCCTTGGTCTTCGCAATTATGTGCTATGCTTCAGAATGCTGGAGAATGACTAGGGATGATAGGAGAATTGATGCCTTTGAGTAGTGGTGCTGGAGAAGAGTTTTGAATATACCATGGACTGCTAAGAAAATGAACACATTCTTCCTGGAGAGGGTGAAATTG
>NW_006399770.1:16184672-16187270 GCF_000299155.1 Elephantulus edwardii
AGCCAGTGAGATTGGCACAGGACAGAGCAAGGTTTAGGGCTGTTGTACATAGGGTCGCTATGAGTCACAAACGACTCGATGGCACCTAACAACAACAACAACATCAGTTGCAAGCAACTGAACAGCACATAACAACAACAACAACAACAACAAAGTCATGCAGATTACTTCAAGCTTCCTCTCTACTGAGAAAGGAACTGTATCTTTCCTGTACTAGCATTTGTCTTTTGAAAGACTATTTTTCTTAGTCATATGACCTTCCATTTCCTCCTTCATTACTATTGGCTCCTGTTCAGATGGTACTTCCTGAAAGTTTTCTTTGTCAGTCAGGTCTTTTGGGCACAATTATTCTTTGTGTTTCCTGAATCTTCTTTTGACATTTTCTTAATCATCCAATATATTTCCCATAGCATCTTTCAATGTTGCACCTTGAGGTTTACATTTGTTTTTCAGTTCTCTCAGCTTGAGAAATACAGAGTGAGTTCTTCACTTTTTATTTTCCAACTGCAGTCCTCTGCACATTCCATTATAATACTTTGCTTTGTCCTCTTGAGCTCACTTTGACATCTGTGAAGCTCTTTTACTTCGGCATGTTTTCCTTTTGTTTTGTCTTCTCAGTGTTCTAGTACAATTTTCAGAATCTCTTCTGACATCCATATTGGGTTGTGTTTTATATTTTTTTTTCTCTTCTGTCTTTGTAATGAACTTTTGCTCTCTTGGTGAATAATATCCTTGATATCATCCCACAACTCATCTAGTTTTCGATCATTGGTTTTCAGTGCCTCAAACTTAATCCTAAAATGATCTTGAAATTGAAGTGGAATGGATTTAAGATCATATCTTGGTTACTGTGGATTAACTTTAATTTTATTTAGCCTCAATTTGAACTTGCATTTGAGTAATTGATAGTCTGACTCACCGCCCACCCTTTGCCTAGTTTTGACTGCGGACATTGAGCTTCTCCAGTGATATCTTCCATAGATGTAGCCAGTCTGATTCCTATGCAGTCCTTCAGGAGAGATCCATGTGTAAATTTTCCATTTGTGTCTTTCCAAAAAGGTATTTGCAACAAGTAAATTGTTGATAGAGAAGTATTTGAAGTCATCAATGATTTAATTTTCCTTAGATCAAAAGTCAACTTCCTTGGTACTAGTAGTAAGGAGACAAGGAGACAAATTTTACTGGGCATATCTGCTATCAAGGACCTCTCTAAAATACCGCAGAGCAGTGATGTCAGACCAAAGACTAAAGTGCACCTGATTCAATCATGGTCTTGTCAATCACTTGCTAAAAGACTGAGAGCTGGACAAGGAATAAGGATGAGAGAAGAATTGATGCCTTTGAGTTGTGTTATTGGAGAAGTTGTATTTCTGAATATCCCTTAGACTTCCAAGAGAACAAACAGATGTGTCTTCTAAAAAGTGCAGCCAGAATGCTCATTGGAGGCAATGATGGCAAAGTTTTAGTTCTCATCCATTGGGCATATTGCCAGTAGAAGTATTTCTTGAAAAGGAAATGGTACTTGGAAAGATAAGAAACCCCTCCATGGGATAGATATACACAGTAATTAACACCAGTGAACTCATGTGTGTTAGATGATGAACACAACAAAACATAGCATAAGGGTCAAGTATGTTGTTTATAGATTTGCTATGAATCACATTCAACTTGATGAACACTAACAACAACAACCAATTAGAACTAAAACCATTGCTGTCAAATCGATTCCAAATCATATAAACCCAAATGGGCAGTGTAAATATCTAAAAATATGGTATTTGAAAGCTAAAATCTGAAAGCAGTCTTTCTCCCTTGGGGAAGCTAATAGGTTTGAACCACCAACCTTTCAGTTAGCAGAAGAGAGTTTTAATAACTGTGCCACCAGTACTCTAGCCCTGCTTGTATGGACCAACATGTTGAGAAGAAGAACTTTGCTGTTGTGTTTACTGTGTGCATTTGAACCAACTAAACACATGGAAACCCAATTAAAAACAGAGCTGAACCTTGTCCTATCCTGACCCATTGCCACAATCACCATCATGCTAGTCCCCTTGTTGTAGGCATTGTGTCAATTCATCTTGTGTATCTTCCTCTCTATCTCTGACTGCTTACTTTTTCTATGTTAGCTTAAAATCTGGCTTTTTCTAGTCATTATGTTAATCCATACTGGTATCAAACAGCATTCCCTGCAGACACATGGTCTTACAAATTATAAGCAGCTGTGGGACAAGGATAAGAGAAAGAGCATGCTTCCCCAACTGAGCAGTAAGATTTGAGGGACTGGAGTAAGACCCTGTTAAAAGTGAGAATCTGGTAAAAGCAAAACCTTTTGAGAATCATACCCTTGTGGTAAGTCCCTAGTGATGACTATGAGGCATTTCTGTGGAGAAACTGTGGCAAGATGTAACCAGAGGATCCCTGAGGTAAAGGCAACAGTTAGACATTTTGCTGGTTTTTTGTTTGTTTGTTTTTTTTAAGAGTTCTTTTTATTTATTTTTCATTTCAATGAACATCTACAGAGATTTTAGAATTCCATTCATTCATTGTTGCACCCTTCTCCCCACTCACCCGCCCTGTTTGCTCCTCTCCTTGAAAAGC
>NW_006399770.1:16189264-16205775 GCF_000299155.1 Elephantulus edwardii
TGAGAAGATACTTTGTATAATTTCTATGTTTTTTAGTTTGTTGATGCTTGCCTTGTGACCTAGAATGTGGTCTATTCTGGAGAACGTTCCATGCACGTTGGAAAAGAAGGTATATTGTGTTTTTTGGGGGTGCATTAGCCTATAAATATCTATGAGATCGAGTTGGTTAATTGTGTGATTTAATTCTTGAGTATCTTTGTCATACACATTTGTTCCCATTCCAAAAAAGCATGACACAACAGAGTGTGGAAAATGTTGAACAACACCATTGATATCACACAAGCAATCCTGCTGAAGATTATAAAAAAAAAATGACTGGAACATTAAATTGACAGAGAATTACCAGAAATACAGGCTGAGTTTAGAAGAGGCTTTGGAACCAGAAATATTATCGCAATGTCAGATTGATCTTGAACAAAACAAAAAGCACCAGAGGAGTATCTCTCTGTATTATATCCACTACAGAAAGGCATTTGACTGTGTGGATCACAACAAATTATGGCTAACCTTGAGATGAATGGGAATCCCAGAATACTTGATTGTGCTCAGGTGAAACCTATACTAGGACGTGCAATCAGACATCAAAATAGAGCAAGGAAACACCACATTGTTCAAAATCAGGAAATAAGTCAATCAGGGATGCATCCTGTTTTCATACATTTTCAATCTATATTCAGAGCAGATCATTTGGGAAGCTGGACTTTATGAGAAGTTATGTGACATCAGGATTGGAGGAAGAATCATCAACAACCGTTATATAGATGACACAACCTTGCTCTCAGAAACTAAGGATGACCTGAAGCATTTGCTGCAGGTCGAGAACTCTAGTCTTCAGTATGGTATGAAGCACCACATCAAAAAGACAAAGTTTTCACCACTGGGATAACTGGCAGCCCCATGATAGATAGAGAAGAGATTGAGTTTATTAACAATTTCATTTTGCTCGGCTCCACAATCAACACTCCTGGCACCAGCAGTCAAGAAAGCAAAAGATTAATTGCTTTAGTGAAAGCTGCTGTCAGGAACTTCTCAAAAGTGCTGAAGAGCAATGATGTCATTCTGAAAACTAAAGTGCACCTGATTCAGGCCACAGTCTTCACTATTACTTGCTATACATGAGAGAACTGGACAGTGACGAAAGATGACAGAGAAAAAAATTGATGCCTTAGGCTTAGAGTTTTGAACATACTATGGAC
This sequence comes from Elephantulus edwardii, assembly GCF_000299155.1. Classification (NCBI taxonomy): domain Eukaryota; kingdom Metazoa; phylum Chordata; class Mammalia; order Macroscelidea; family Macroscelididae; genus Elephantulus; species Elephantulus edwardii. The sequence goes on from NW_006399770.1 coordinate 16,190,461, forward strand.
TACCATGAGAACAAACAGGTTTCTCTTGGAGAAAGTGAAATCAGGCTTTCCTTGGAGGCAAGGATTTTGAAGCTCTGTCTCATATACTTTGGGCATGTAGCCAGGAGCTATTGTATTTAATATCACTATGAGTCACGAGCAAATCAATGACACATTAAAAAAAATAACATGAGCCTTTTCACTTATCTTTCTACTTATAATATTTCCTCAAATAATAATTTTGTTTTTGCACTAGCATAACTCCAATAACGAATGAAAAAGGGTTTAGAATATTAAGAATCACACTCTTTTATGATAGCATCAAATGTTAGGAAGCATTTTTCTACATAAGATGAAACACTATTACTACATCATATTCTTCTCTTTTCAAAGCAATAGTAATAGAAGGTAAACAGAGAAGTTGACCTTGAGCCCTTTGTTGTTGTTGCTTTGTGTCATCAAATGGGCTACAACTCATTTTGATGTGATGAACAACAGATTAGACCTTGCCTTGAAAGAAGGAAGGAATACACAGAGTCACTGTAACAAAACAAACTGGTTGAGATGGAACAATTTCAGGAAAATATACCATGCACTGTCCCCCAAACAAATATGTCTTAAAAAGTTTAGATAAAATAGTCCTTGGAAAAAAGGATAATGAGACTTTGCCTCACATGTTATTAGGAGGGCTCAGTCATTGGGATGGACTGATAATCGTATTCGGAAAAGTAGAGGGTCAGTGAAAGAGAGGAATTGACACAGTGACTTATTCAATTAATTTAAGCACAACAGAGATTAGATGATGGTGCGGGACAAGGGAAGGTTTCATTATGTAGAATATGAAGTCTTTTTAATCCAGAGCTTACTTGATGATACAGTATAATGACAACAGCTTCCTACTGTTGTTTAAGAGCCTCATAAGTTTAATCCTGTTTCCACAAGGACATTATCTTATATATTAACAAGTTTATAGACAGACTTGGCTCTTTCAAGCATTGCATAAATTCTACAGCTCCAGTTTCTTCTTGCTGTTTTGATTATGTTCCTCTAGACTTTCATCTACTTTTCAACATCTTTCTTAAAATATACTTAGAATGGAGCACAGAATTCCAAGATTGGTTTAATTAATGAAGAAGAAAAAATGGCCTTTTTTTCCTGAAGCTTATACTTCTAGTCATATAAATGGAAACTAATTATTTCTGAATTATTTCATCTAAACAACTTCTTTTTTGACACAAATACATTTTTTTCCTTTATCTGTTCTTTATCTGATATCTGTGGGCTTTATTTTTAACCCAGATTTTATTATGCATACATGGTCTATACTTACTGTGTCTTGAATTCACTCAGTATTTTTGGATACTGTGTTTGTCATACAGATTTATGTCTGGTAAAGATTTAATAAGGTTGCAAGCTGTATCTTCTTTCTTGTCAGTGTTCACGATACTGAAAAGAACAAGGCAGAGAACAGAACATTATGGCATGTCATTTGTTGGGCACAGTTATTCAACCAACTATGAGACACATAACCATAAAACATCTGGCCCTCATGTCTGTCTTTTTCATTCAGACATTATGAAGAAGACAGCGCCTTCCATGATTAATAGTTTTATATTAGATATTCCAAAATTTTAAATTTTAACTTATATAAAGATATTTATTTTTTAAAATGATAAAAAATTGTGATCTATTTAAAGATATTAAATATTTTACAAATGCTGTGAATTCAGAAACTTAAATTAGTACTTTTAAAAAGTAGACCTTTTGCCACATACTAGTTTACTAACTTAGAAATTAAGTATCTGGTTTTCTCCTATTTTTTTTAAACAAGAGATCTCACTTCTTTTGCCTGATTTGATAAGTGTTTCTTTCTTTGACCTAATTGTCATGAAATAATTCCTTCCTTTCTGTTTTCAAAACAATTCTGGGAAGAGAGATTCCTCTGTCCTATTATTACCTGGAAGAAAGTCTGCTATTCTAATGTTTTAAGAGCTAGGATATGATCACCCAGTTTCTTTATTTCCTTTTTTTAATTACACAGATATATATTTAAAAATATAGTCTTACACAGAATTCTTGGGACCCATTTCTTCATATTTTACAGAAGAGCGTGAACAATATGATTTTCAATATTCATAGCATGAATAACCAAATCTAACTTAAATTGGTGTGTTAATAGTTTGTATACTTTTTAAAGAAGGGAAAAGGTTATTTTACGTAACTGAATGACAATACATTCAAGAAACAATCAGTAGAATTTAGTATAGTCTTATACACTGGTAGCCTAGTGGCAAAAAACTGCATTACACATCTGGAGGAACCTGGTTCGAATACACCAGCTGCTCTGTGGGAGAAGGATGGTCAGTCTGCTACCATGTCATTAACTGCCTCTGAAAACCCGCTGGAGGTTCAGCTGTCAGAGCTTAAATGACAGTACACAACAACAACAACAACAACAACAACAGCATGCACTCAAGAGGCAGTTCTCAAATTGGAGGGGTGATTGCTATGTCCAGATAAAGTATTTAGAATTTTTCTTTCTGTAGTGACATGAATCATCAGTAACCTTTCTGCTAAACATGGTGCTGCCAATCTCCTCAGCTCAATGTTATTATTGTTACATGTCAACGAGTTGTCTACAACTCTTAGCAACTCTGTGAACAACAGCTCTGAACCCGCACTATTCTGAGCCAGTCTCACAGTCTTGATACACTTGCTCCCATTACCACAATCACTGTGTCAATCCATCTCAACCAGGGTCTTTCTCTCCTTCATTGATCCTCCAACCTTTCAAACATGATGTCCCTCTCCAAAGGATTGGTGCCCCTGGCTACATGCTCAAAGCTTGTGAGACAGAGTTTCAAAATCCTTAATTTCAAAGAGCAACATGGTTTCATCCTCTCTAAGACAGGAATATTTGTTCAGTTGGTAGTCCATACATAATATGTTCAATATTCTTCTCCAGCACCACACTCAAAGACATCTATCTTTCTCTTGTCTTTCTTAGTCATTGTACTGCTTCCCCATGCATAGCAAATAATTGTGAAGACCATAGCCCAAATCAGGTGCACCATAGTCTCTAGACTGACACTGTTACTCTTCAATGCTCTGGAGAGATCTATGACAGCAGGTTTACAAAAAGCAACTCAGCTTTTGATTTCTCAACTTCTACTGTCAAGAGTCAATGTACTGCTCCAGTCATTTTTGGATAATCTTCAGCAGGACTTAACTTGCTTGTGATAGTAGTGATATTGCTCAATAATTTCTACACTCTTTTGTGTCACCTTTATTTTTTAGAACGGGAACAAATATGCATCTCTTCTAATAAGTTGGCCAACTAGTGGTCCTCTAGATTTCTTGGCATAACTTGGTGAACACATCCGGGGCAACATCTGTTTTTTCAAATGTGTCAATTAGTATGTCAACATTTTCCTATTTATTTCTTATTTTTTGCTAGGTCCTTCAGTCAAAGCAGCCTACATTTCCTCTTCTGTGCCAGCCAATTCTTTTTGGCAAAGGGACTCTGTATATTTCTTCCTTCTTCTTTTTTCTTTTAATTCTGCCTAAATAATTTGATATTATCCCCAAGGAATCCCTAAGTATAGCAACTTGTACCTGGCATTTGTTCTTTAGTTCATTCAACTTAAGTCTTAAGAACAGAGAAAGAAAACACTGCTTGATTCAAAATCAGTATAGGAATGGGCAAGGGATGCATCCTGTATCCATACCTTTTCAAGCTATATGCAGAACAGCTAATTCGGGAGGTGGGCTTTATGAGGAAGAATGTGGCATCAGGATTGGAGTGAAACTTATCAACAACCTGCATTATGCAGATGACAGAATCTTGCCTCCTGAAACTGAGGGCATCCTGAAGTACTTGTTGAAGAAGGTCAAGGACTGTAGTCTTCAATATGCATTGAAGCTCAATATCAAGAAGACAAAGATTCTCAACACTTGGCAAACTGGCAGCACCAAGTCTAGCAGTTAACAATTACAGTTTGCTGGTTCCACAATCAACACTCTTGTCACCAGTAGTAAGTAAATAAAAATACAGATTGCACTGGAAAAATATGCTGTCAGGAACTTCTCCAGAGTACTGAGAAGCAACAATATCGGTCTAGAGACTAATTTGTGCCTGTTCCAGGCTATGGTCTTCACAATTACTTTCTATGCATTAGAGAGGTAGACAATGACTAAGAATAATAGATGAAGGATTGATGCCTTTCAGTTGTGTTGCTGAAGAAGACTCTTGACCATACCATGGACTTACAAGAAAGCAAATAGGCCTGTATTGGAGAGGTTGAAACCAATTTTCTCCTTTATTTTTTTGCCATGACCAAGTAGAATTTATTTCAGCAATGGATAAATAGTTCAGTATTAGAAATGTCAATCATCTCTATGGACGTTGAAAAGCATTTGATAAAATTCAGCATTCTTTCTTATTTTTAATAAAAAAATCATTTTATACTGGCTTATTTATAAAGTTATGATGCATTGCTTTTCACACTGAATCTTTCCCATTTCCTTCACCCCCCCACCCATCAAATGGTATGACCCTATGATTAATGCTCCCCCCCTTCACCCCTCTGTTCCCTCTCTTGCCCCTTGCATCCCCATACTCATTCTACAATCATGGTCATATGCAGTATTTGTGTTTATGGAACTGAGTTAGTTCACTTAGCATAATGCTCTCTAGTCCTTCCCAATTTAGGTAGTAATTTGCAAAATCATTGCTCCTGCATGCTGCTTAGTATTCCATTATATGAATGTATTATAATTTCTCAATCCATTCAATTTTGGTTGAACATTTGAGTGGTTTCTATGTTCTGGCAACGGTGAATAACACTGCTATGAACATTCGTGTACAAGTCTCTGTTTTTGCTCAGTTGCCGGAGGCTAGAATTTTGAACCTCCATCTCACATACTTTGGACACATGGCCAGAAGGGACTAGTCCTTGGAGAAGGACATCGTGTTCAGAAGCGTGGAAGCACAGTGCAGGAGAGGAAGACTCCAAATGAGATGGATTGATATAGTAACTGGGGCAATGGGGTTTTCTCAGAGTTAGAGAGACTGGCTCATGACAGGGCAGGATTCAGAGTTATCATACATAGGTCCTTACGAGTTTCAGGTGACTCTATAGCACATAACAACAACAGTGCCAAGAGTGTGTTTATGGATCCCAACAAGACAAATTTGTTAACAATTGTTATCTGTTCTCCATCTATCATGATATTGTCAATTGTTCCAGTGGTGAGAATCCTTGTTTTCTTGATGTAGAGCTAGAATCCATTTGAAAACTATAGTCCTTAGCCTTCCCCACCAGATGCTTCATATCCTCTGCAGTTTAGACAAGCAAGGTTGTTGTATCTACGTAACACAATTTATTGATGAATTTTACTCCAATGCTGATGCTACATTCTTCCTAATGAAGTCCAGACTCTCAAAGAATCTCTTCTGCATATAGATTAAAAAGGTATATAGAAAGGATACATCCTGACAAACTTTTTTTTAACATTTTGAGTCATGCAGTGTTTCCTAAATCAAACCAAAAAGATTTAATTAACCGTCAGTTGTGGGTTGACGGCCTCTTTTTTAAAACAATCAAGGTCTGGTGGGTTGATTATTGTGATTAAAAGTTGGTTGGGGCCTTGGGCCTGGTGTGAAGAATGATTTGCTATTAGAAGTACAAACTACATTGTCAATTTTTTGTGTTCTGGGAGGACACTGTTCTAATTGGTACAGCACTTACCTGTCAGTTTGCTGTATTGGATTAACTTGTTTGCTGTGATACAGAAAGCTATGTCACTGCTATGTGAAATGTCACAAGGATTACCCGTGGTGGACAAATTTTAGTAGAGCTCTCAGATTAAGACAGATTAGGAAGCAGGATTGTTTATCTACTTCTTAAATGAGAGGCCTTTGAAAACCCTGTGAAGAGTAGAGGAACACAGAAAGTTAAAGTAATAGTAGTAGAGCTCATATTGGAAGTCAGTTGAAATGAGAAAAAATGACAAACATACTTTAGTAATTATAACATTGAATGTACATAGTTTTTATGTAGGAAAATTAGAAATTGTGAAAATTAAATGGAGTGCATGAACATTAACGTTTTAGGCATTGGTGAGGTGAGATGGATTATCTTTGGCCATTTTGAATCAGATAATCACATAGTATGCTATGCTTGGAATATAAAACAGAACAAGAATGATGTTGCATTCATAATAAAAAAGTCAATTTCAATTTCTGTTCTGAAATAATGTATTACCCGTACACATACAATGAAGACCTGTTAATATCATTCAAATATACTCTCTAACTTCTGTAGCCAAAGAGGAAGAAATTGAAAATTTTTACCAAATCTTACATTTTTAAATTGAATGAACATTCATTAAAGTTGCATTAATGATAATTGGTAACTAGAATGCAAAATTGGGAAAAAATGAAGAAGTAATACTAGTTAGAAAATATGGACTTTATGAGTCTGAGAGAATGACCAAACTTTGTATTTTCAATGATTTATTCATGGCAATTATCTTTTAAAAAAATACAGTAACTTTACACATGGACCTTACCTGATAGGCTGCATAAGAATCAGATTGACTATATCTGTGAAAGGAATTGTTGGATAAACTGACCATTAGAAGTCAAAAGTAGGCCAGTATTACTGGGAATCAAACCAATTACTAATGTGCCAGTTAAAACTTAGGACAAAGGACCAAATTTTTATCTTGAATCTATTCCATCTCAGTTTCAAAATCATCTTAAGAATAGATTTGAAGCATTCAACACTAATGATCGAAGACCAGATTAAGTTGTGGGATAATATTAAGGCTATTATCCATGAAGAGAGCAAAAAAGTCATTACAGAGACAGAAGTTGTTGTTGTTGTTATGCGCCATTGAGTCACCTGCGACTCAAAGCGACCTTATGTACAACAGCCTTAAACCCTGCCCCTAGCCAATTCACCTATCCTCATTTCCCCAGTGACTGAATCAACCCATCTCATTGAGCGTTCTTCCTCTCCTGTACTGTCCCTCCACCATCCCAAATATGGCATTCCTTTACAAAGACTGAACCCACCTTGCAACATGTCCAAAGGATGTCAGATGAAGCTTCAGAATTCTTGCCTCCAAAGAGGAGCCTGGCTTCACCCTCTCCAGAATGAACTTGTATGTTCTCCTAGAAGTCCATGGTATACTCAATACTCTTCTCCAACACCACAGCTCAAAGGCATCAACTCTCTGGGGTTATAGCATTCCTAGTCATTGTACCGCTCTCTGATGCATAGCAAGTAATTGTAAAGACCATGGTCTGCATCGGGCAAATCTAAGTCTCCAGACTGGCATCATTGCTCCTAAGTACTTTGGAGAAGCCTCTGATATCAGACTTTCCCAATACAATTAATCTTTTAATTTTCTTTTTTTGGTTGTTGGGATCAAGAGTATCGATTGTAGAGCCAAGCAAACTGAAGATGTTAACAATCTCAATCTCTTCACCATGCATCATGATACCGCCAACTGGCCCGGTGGTGAGAATCTTTGCTTTCTTAATATTAAGTTTCAATACATATTGAAGTCTACAGTACTTGATCCTTCACAGCAAGCTCTTCAGGTCCTCCTCAGTTTCAGCAAGCAGGGTTGTGTAACCTGCATGACACAGTTTATTGATAACAATTCTGATACCACATTTCTCCTCATAGAGCCCAGCCTCCTGGATAATCTGTCCCACATATAGATTAAAAAAGGTGTGGAGATAAGACATATCCCTTGCATACACCTCCCACAATTTTGAACCATGCAGTGTTTCCTTGATTTGTTCTGACAACTACCTCCTGGTCCAAGTATAGGATTCACATAAGCATAATCAAGTGTTCTAGGATTCCCATTCTTCTCAGAGTTAGCCAAATTTTGTTATGATCCACATGGTCAAATACCTTTGCATAGTCAATGAAACAGATAAACATTCCTCTTGTACTCTCTACTTTCAGCCAAGATCCATCAGACATTAATTACAGTATTCCAACTGCCACAGCCTCTTCTAAATCCAGCCTGCACTTCAGGCAGTTGATGTGCTGTTCCAGTTGTTTTTGGACAACTTTATACAGAATCTTGCTTGCATGTGATATCAATGATACTGTTCAATAATTCTGACCCTCTGTCAGATCACCTTTCTTTGGAATGGGAACAAATATAGATCTCTTCCAGTCAGTTGGCCAAGTGGTTGTTCTACAGATTTCTTGGGACAGCTCGATCAGCACACCCAGGGGAGCATCTGGTTTTTTGAAATATGTCAGTCAGTATGCCATCAAATCCTGGGGCCTTGTTTTTTTGCCTATTCTTTCAGAGCAGCATGAACTTCTTCCTTCATCACCACAGGCTCTTGCTCATATGATGCTTCAAGAAATTCTTCTGTGTCCACCAGTTCCTTTTGGTACAATGACTCTGTACACTCTTTTCCTCTTAATTTAATGCTTTCTGGATCATGTAATATTCTGCCCAAAGCATCCTTAAGAATTTCAACTCGAGTTTTGAATTTGTTATTCAGTTCCTTCAGCATAAGAAATGCTGAGCGAGTTCAGCACTTTGATTTGCTGACTCCAGCTCCTTGTGCATTTCATTGTAATATTTTCCTTTGTCTTCATACACTACCTTTTGAAATTTTCTGTTCAGCTTTTAATATCTTGATGTCTTCTCTTGCTTTGTCATAAATGATATATATATATTATTTATATGTTTATTTATATATCTATTATATATGTCTATATATGTGTATGTGTGTGTATATATATGTATATATATCTATATATAATTCACTGGTTTTGCTTCTTTGGAGAATCTCACCTTTTATGTCTGTGTTTTGCAAATTATTAGTTCATTGAGAACAAGGACTATGCTTTAGTCATCTATACTCCCAAGGAATGGCCCAATTGTTTTCTAAGAGCCAGTTTTCAGTGACTGTTTTCTCAAAACAAAACAAAAGAACCCAAACAAATCTTGAAGAAATAACTACGTTTGAGCTTTGCAAATTCAAAGCCTTTTAAAATGTATGTCCCACAAGAGGCAGCACGTGTAACTCCCATACAGCTGCTGAGATTCTGAAATTACAGCAAAGAAATACATATATGAAAAGCTTTTCTCAATTGCCGTGTCTTTGCTTTGTCATTTCAGAGATATGGATATGGTTAGATAGTTCTGAATATCTTATATCAATCCTAGATGTTCATAGGAAAGGAGACTCTGTCCTTCACCAAGAGAGTTGGAGTCATCATTATCCTCCCACATAAACTTTATTAAACAGCTTTTTCATTCACGAGTTTAGTAAATGTTTGCCTCCCCCATTGTTTATTCAAAGCAATTGAATACTGTAATTTCTTCCCATTAATCAGTGTTATGCCCACATTCATGCAGTATGAACAATGGAAAGTGGTAATGAGGCATGATGTTTACTCTGATGCTTTTGGTGGGAATGTTCATCTTAAGAAGAAATGAACTGAGACTTAAGGCACTCTCCCAAGAAGCACCTGTTATGCATTCATTCTTTTTAGTTTTCATCTCCTTCAGGAAAGAGAATTTCCCCCAACCTTTTGGTCAGTTCAGTTTGGCATGAAGGTCTAATAAGTCTAATTTTTGTTGTTGTGTGTTGTGGAGTCAGATCTGATCCACAGTTGACTCCCCACAGAGTTTTCAGAGGCAGTTAATTGCACAAGAGGAGATTGCCTATCCTTCCACAGAGCAGCGGGTGGATTCAAACTGTGTGCCTTCAGTATTATTTCTTAAACTACTACTTTTAGTGCACAGGATAGTTGAGTCAGAGTATAGTGTCTATACTGATGGGGTCCTTGGTGCTTTAACAGTGGAAATTATGATTAGAAATATCCAGATAATGCTACCTTCTATTACATTAACCTACAGTATTATACAATTTCCCTGCTGCAGCTTATCCATTCTTCCCTTTTGAATTATGCAGTGCCGTCTTAAAGGGTTTAATATTACCTTGGAAACAAATTTTTTTAAAAACTGCTGAAAGCATTTAACATTTAAAAAAACAGGTTTAAACTCAGTTTTTAGTGGTTTTTCAAAAGGTGGTTTCTTTCAATTGCATGAAAAGCCTCTCATAGTGTCCCCTGTAGACCTTCTGAGTCAGCTCAAATGAGATGATGTGGAGAAACAGTTAAATGCTTGGGACATGGAAAGATCATTCTCATAATTGCAGCATAGTGTTTTTGGAAGCAGTATTTGCACTTCTCACATTGTCAAGGGTGCAAGGTGAGAAAACACTTTATGGATGGCAGTGAAGGGTGGGAGGCACTCTTAAAATAATGAATGCCTCATAAGTCAGATCTAGTGAGGTGTAAGTGAAATATGTTGTTTTCTTCCTTTGTGAATAAGGATCATCAATTACTGCTGTGGACTTAGACACCTTTATTTGTGATTTAAAGCTATCCAGTTTAATACTCTAAAACTGTTAGTTTCACCTTTCCATTATTAGATTATGTATAATTTCCCTTTAAAGTACATATACTGTAATTGCATGTATAATAAATAACAAAAATGATGTACAATAATATTACCAATACTATTATTACTATTACCATTTTAATTACCATTAATATTATTAATATTTTCATTTGTTAAACAGATCTTTGCCAGGCATTTTATATAAAACAATATATAATCCTCAAATTATAAAGAGTTTAAGAAATTTATTTTGTTAACAACAAGCCAGAAAATGGTAGAATCTGTATTTGAACTGTTTCTTTCAAAGCTACTCTGTTTTATTAACTCTCTAGTGAATCTCTAGGAGAAAAGAAGCTATTATAGTAAAAAAACAAAAGATAATTCCCTAAGACTTGTGGAGAAAATATGTTTTTTACTTTGACCCTGAATGTCAGCTATTAGAAACAAAGGCTTTCTGGTGCTTAAAGGCCTTAACCATGCAAGCAAGATAATATCAAGTTGTTGATAATATCAAGTTGTTGTTGATATTGTTTACTTTCAAGTTGCAACCTACCCAACTGATCCTCCAGTGGGTTTTCAGAAGCTATAAAGTACATGAGAGGAGATTGCTCATCTTTCTCCTGCAGAGTAGCTGGTGGATTCAAACCGCCTGATTTTGGGCTGGCAAACCCACTAGGCCTCAGAGCTCCACATAACATCAAGTTGCACAAAGAAAAGAAAATCTTTAAAATAACTATGAGATATCATCTCACCCCATTCAGAATAGCAAAATTTAACAGAACAGCAAGCAACAAATGCTGGCAAGGTTTTCAAGAAACTGGAACACTTATTGACTATAGGTGGGAGTGTAAGATGGTGCAACCACTGTAGAAGGTGGTATGGTGCCTTTTCAAAAACTTTCAAATAGAGATACCATTTGACCCAGGAATTCCTCTACCTGGAATATTTCCTAAAGACACCACAACTGCCACCAGGCAAATATATGCACAAGCATGTTTATTGCGGCTTTGTTCACAATAGCAAGGAGTTGGAAACAACCTAAGGGCCCATCAACAAATGAATGTATAGAGAAGCTGTGGTATTCCATTCACACAATGGAATATTATGCTGCATTGAAAAATAAGAAACTCATGCAATATTATTCAAAATGGGGGACTCTGGAGGACATTATGCTTAGTGAAGTATCTCAGTCACAAAAGAACAAATACTGCATGGTGCCAATGTTATAAAACAGGACTGACCTTGGCGTTGGGGACAGACTGAGAAAGATGGGTTCAATAATATATACTGCAATGAAACGTACGAGGGAGAAAACTGTTTAAAAGGGATATGTGATTAGGTATTTTTGTCATGACAGGAGTTTAGAGCAAAGGCTACATGGTGGAGTGGACCTGGGGTAGGGTTTGTAAAACAATGAAAGAATTTGTCTTTCTTACTTTTCCAAGAGGGTAATATACTAGGGGGAGAGGGTTGGGAGGGGGGGAAGTACAACAATGAATGAATGGAAATAAAAAAAAAAGAAAGAAAAAGAAAAGAAAATCTGAATTTAACATGAAAATCATTCATGTTAAACCATACAAGGTGGCTAGACTCTGTGCAATTAGATTACATAAGATGTCACATGCCATCATATATGCCAAAGTGCAAGGAATAGAAAAAAAAATTAACCAGTGACCATTGAGTTAATTCCAATAAATGGAGACTCTCAGATATGTTAGAATAGAATTATGACCCTTAGATTTTTAATGACTGATCTGTTAGAATTAGATTGAGTCTTTTCTTCTGAGGCACACAAGGGTGAATGTGAACATTTAACTTTTCATTTAGCAGACGACTGTGTCATTTTCTCCACTCAAAGTCAAAGCTTACGGCTGTCAAGTTGGAACTGACTCATAGCTGCCCTTCCAGCAGTGTTTGGAGGTTATAAATCACACAGGATGAGTTGGATTCAAACTGCCAGAGAGCTATGCCATTTGGGTTAGCAGCACAATTCCATACAGACTTAAACATCAGAGCTCCCATTGTTTACTAGTTGTTTTGCTTCTGTTATGTACTATTGAGGATGAACTGACTCATAGCTGACCCTCTCTCCAGTAAGTTCTCAGAGGCAGTGAATTTCTCGGGAGGATATTGCCCATCCTTATCCAATGGAACAGCTGGTATGTTCAAACACCATGCCCTTGCATTGGAGTGCAACTCCTTACCAGAAAGCCATTAGAGCTTTTTGCACCACTCAGGGACCTCACATTTTAGCAGTTAGCTTACATAACTTGCTTCAGCAATAGGAACAGGATATAAGCAAGTAGTCTATCCTGGTATTGTTTTGTTTTAGCCATTATGTTGTCTTAGAAAAATGCTAACAGGCAGCATTATATTAATAATATTATATATTATACTATTAGAAATAATACTAACTGATGTTGATATAATTATTAATATAGTGCTGTTATTTTTCTTATTAGGTGCCATCAAACTGATCACAAATCACAGCAACCCTATGAACAACAATCTGAACTCCATATTATTCTGTACCATCTTCATCATCTCTGAGATGCTTGAGGCCATTGCTGCCTGTCACTGTGTCAGTCCATGTCATTGAGGATCTCTCTCTCCTTTGCTGATCCTCCACTTTGCCTAGCAAAGCTTCCCCATCCTTGACTCCTAGAAGCAGTCTGGCTACATCTTTTCCAAGATATACAGGGTTTAGGGCTGTTGTACATAGGGTCGCTGTGAGTCACAAGCGACTCGATGACACATAACAACAACAACACCAACTTGTGTTCTTTGATAGTCCATGAGATATTCAGTGCTCTCCTCCAATACCACAACTCAAAGACATTGATGATTCTTCTTTTATCCTTTTTCATTGTCCAGTTTTCAGCAGCATAGCAAGTGATTGAAAAGGCTATACCATGAATCAAGTCGACCGTAGTCTTTAAACTGATATTATTTCTCCTCAATAATTTGGAGATGTGCTTGACAGCTGACTTTCTAATGCAAAATGTCTCCTAATCTCCTGACTGCTTGTACCAAGTAGATAATTGTTGATCCAAGAAGATAATTATTAATGTGTGGCTAGTAACACTATCACTAATATCATATGTCAGCAAGGATTAATATCATATGTTGCTGAGGATTATTTTTTTTTAAATGGCTAGAATAATAAATCAACAGAGAAATTCCAGAGCTACAAAATGGATTTAGAAGAGACTGTGGCACTTGGGATATAATTGACAATGTCAGATGGATCTTAAACTAAAGCAGAAGTACAAGAAGAATGTCTATTTGTGTTTTATTGACTAGCAAAGAGATTTTACTATGTGCATCAGAACAAGTTCTGGGTAACATTTAGAAGATTGGGAATCCCAGAACACTTGATTGTGCTAATGTGAAACCTTTACCTAGATCAGGAAGCTGCTGTAAGAACAGAGCAAGGGAACATGGCATGGTTCAAAGTCAAGAAAGGAGTATGAAGGGTGTATCTTTTCTCTATACATTTTCAATCTATATGCTGAACAAATAGTTTGTAAGGCTAGACTTTATAAAGAAAAATGTGGCATCAGAATTGGAGGAAGATTCATCAACAGCCTGTTTTGCAGATGACACAACCCTGCTTACTGAAACTGAGGAGGACTTGAAGAGTCTGCTGCAGAAGATAAAGGACTGCAGTCTTCATTATGGACTGCTTCTCAACATCAAGACCACAAAGATTCTCACCACTCAGCCTACTGTCAGCATCATGATAGATTAAGATTGAAGTTCTCAATAATTTAGCCTTTCTCAGATCCACAATCAACATTCTTAGCACCAGCAGTCAGGAAATCAAAAGATGAGTTACTTTCAGAAAGTCTACTGTCAGGGACCTCACCAAAGTACTAAAACACAATTATGTCAGTCTAGAGACTAAGCTGTGCCTGATCTAGGCCATAGTTTTCTCAGTTGCATGCTATCTATCTGAGAGCTGGACAATGACTAAGGATGACAGAATAAGAATTAATGCCTTTGAATTACAGTGTTGGATAAGAGTATTGAACATACCGTGAACCACCAAGAAAACAAACAGGAGAGGGAGAAACCAGATTACACCTTGTAGGCAAGCACTTGGAAACTGTCTCATACTTTGGGCATGTTGCCAAGTGAGATCAATCCTTGGAGAAGGACATCATGCTTGGATAGATGGAGGGTTCAGACCAGAAAAGGAAGACTCTAGATGAAATATATTCACACCAAGACTGTGGCAATGGATGCAAGTGTGTCAGAGATGGTGAGATTGGCTTAAGATAGAGTAGGTTTCAGTGTTATTGTTCATAGAGGTACAATGAATGAGTCGTAATTGATTTAATGGTACATAACAGCAGTAATGGTAATTAATAATATTTATGCAAAAACTATTCAGGAATAAATTGGAATCAGTCTATAAATACAAAGCTGAAACCTAATTAGAAATTCCAAGGACTAGTATGTAGAGCAAAGAAATCAGTTCTTAATCTCTGTCTTTGTTCAGGATGTGACCTTTACATTTAAAATGTAGCCTTCTGGATTGTTGCCGTTATTATGTGCTGTTGAATCAGAATCAACCCATACCTTACCCTCCTGTCAGTTTTCAGAGGTTATAAATTGCACAGGAGGAGCTTGTCTAACATTCTTCCACAAAGCAACTGGTGGGTTTGAACTGTGTGCCTTTGGGATTTCAGTGCATCTCCTTACTATTAAGATATAAGAACCTTGGTCTGTAAATGACCTTAGTTTATATCTCTGCTTTGCTCTTTGTTGTTGTTTGTTGTTGTTATGTGCCATTGAGTCGCCTGCGACTCATAGCGACCCTATGTACAACAGCCCTAAACTCCGCTCTGTCCTGTGCCAATCGCACTGTCTCTG
>NW_006399770.1:16206525-16217017 GCF_000299155.1 Elephantulus edwardii
GAGCCCAGCCTCCCGGATAATTTGTTCTGCATATAGGTTGAAAGGGTATGGAGCACAGGATGCATCCCTGCTTTGCTCTTACCCATGATAATTACAACTTCTTTTTTCTGCTCTCGCATCTGTTAGATGCAATTGCTATTTCCATGTTATTTTAGTGTTCAGTTTCCCATAATCTAATTAAATATTCTTTGTACTTATTGGTACAAAAGTATCTCATTTAATATAACCAATTTGCTCATGGCTTCGATGCCACAAAGACATGTTGCAAAGGGAAAATCTGGTGCCATAGATCTTGCTTACATGGTAAAGAGCAAGGGTATCAGTTTCAGGACTAAGGTGTGCTTGAACCAAGCCATGATATTTTAATTTGCTTCCTATGCATCTGAAAGTTAGACAATGAATAAGAATGACTGAAGAAGAATCAATATCTTTGCATTATGGTGTTGATTAACAATATTGAATATTCTATGGATTGTCAAAAGAATTGTCTTTGAAAAAGTGCAACCATGGTATTCCTTAGAAGCACAGATGTTGAAACTCCATCTCACATACCATGAGTATGTTATTAGGAGGATCTAGTCCTTGGAGTAAGATATCATTCTGAAAAAGAGTCAGAGAAATAGAGAAAGATTGCCCAAAAGATGGATGGACACACTGACTGTAACAATGGGCTTGAGCATGGCAGAGATCGTTAGGATGGTGAGACAGAGCAAAGTTCAGATGTGTCATTCATGTGGTCACTATGATTCAGAGTTCATTGGACAGCATGAGGATCAACAATAGCAACATTAAAAAAAATGTGTTACCTATATTTTCATAGCACTCTTCTACTTTTTTACATCCTAGAAATAAAGAGTTTAAAAGGTGAATACATTAAGAAGGCAACTGCATGCAAATAAGATTTGAAGCCAAGTCCTTAGCATAGTTTCATATAACTAATTTTGGATAATACTACTAATATTATTAGTCTAAGTCAAGACAAAGCTAGAAACCACAAAATTAGAAAATCTTAGGTGAGGAGGTGAAAGAAATGGGAAGGATCTTTTGTGAAAAACAATGTATTTAAAACTTTGTAAATAAATCAGTTGCTGTTGTTGATTGCCTTCAATCTGAGCAAGACTCACAGCAACCTTTGAACAAAAGGCCTGAAGCCCCTCTACAACTATTGACATTTATCAAAGTTCAAAGAGTTTTTGGCAGCATGTTTTTTAGGACATGTTTCAGTATAATTATTTTTTTTAAAAGGGAGATTTTTCTTTTTTTAAAATTAATTTCAATGAACATTTGCAGAGATTTTGGATTTCCATTCATTCATTGTTGCACTTTTCTCCCTGCCCACCCCACCTCCACCCCCAGTTCTCTCTTCTCCTTGAAAAGCAAAAGAAAAACTCCTTCATTGGTACACAATCCCTGCAGCACCCCCCACCCCAAATATACCCCTTTCTGCAACCCTCATTCCAAACTCTTATGATAATCATAATACCCTAAAATATATTGCTTTTAAACTGTTCTCTCCCTCATAGGCTTCAATACAGTATACATAATTTATCCAGTTTTTCTCAGTCTCACCTCCACCCTGATGTCAGCCTCATTCTACAGTGACACCATACAGTATTTGTCCTTTTGTGACTGAGGTATTTAACTCAGCATAATGTCCATCAGAGTCACCCATTTTGAATAATATTGCATGACTTCCTTGTTTTTCAATGCAGCGTAGTATTCCATTGTGTGAATATACCAGAGCTTCTCTATCCATTCGTTTGTTGATGGGCACTTGGGTTGTTTCCAACTCCTTGCTATTGTGAACAAAGCCTTGATAAAAATGGGTGTGCATATATCTGCTTGGATGTTGTTTATGGTCTCTTTGGGATATATTTCCAGTGGTGGAATTGCTGGGTCAAATTGTATCTCTATTTCCAACTTTTTGAGAAAGCACCACACTGTTTTCCACAGTGGTTGTGCCATTTTACACTCCCACCAACAGTGAATAAGGGTTACAGTCTCTCCATAACCTCGCCAGCATTTGTTGCATGCTTTTCTGTTAAATTTTGTTAGTCTTACTGGGGTGAGTTGATATCTCACAGTTGTTTTGATTTGCATCTCTCTTAGTGTGCTTCTTGGCCATCTGAATGTCTTCTTTGGTGATGTGTATAAAATTTTTAAAAAGGAGAATTGAATACAAAATATTACTAAGTAGATAACGGAATACCTGGTTAGTTATCAGCTAGGAATACGGTATAGTCATTGTGTTTGGTTTTTCATAACATCACTGCAGGTTCAAATCAAATAAAAATGTCTCAAAAGAAGGCTTGGTGCTCTTATTCTGGAAAACTAGCCATTATAAACTCTGTTGAACAGAGTTCTACGCTGATACACGTAGGGTCTCCATGAATCAGCATACTGTCTGGAGGGGCCAGTCCTCAGAAAAAAAGACATATAGCTGGGCAAGTTAGAGATGCAGACCTTCAAAGAGAGGGATTAACACCTTGACTTCACAATGGACTTGAACATGACTGAAATCATGAAAATGGAACAAAATGGGGCCAAGTTCCAATCTGATGTTCACAGAATCACTACGAGTCATAGTTGACTTGATGGCACTTAATAACAACAAATTATCTATTTTCTCTCTCAGTTTACCTTGTGAAGGTGGTTTGTGTGCTTCTGTGATGCTAAAAGCTTTTCCAGCAACGTTTCAAATATCATTGAGCATAATGCAGATTTCAACAGAGCCCTCAGAGTAAAGAAGAATGAGAAGGAAGATATGGTGATTTACTTCCAAAATTTATTCAATGAATAAAGCTTATGGACCACAACAGAGTTATTCACCAATATGGTACTGGAAGAACCACTTGGGCTGGAAGTCCTCACACAAAGGCTACAAAATGGACTCAAACATGAAAATGACACAGGGCTACATAATGTTTTGTTCTTCTTTCCATAATGTCACCATGAGTCAGAGATGACCTGACGTAAATAAAAATCACATCAAATTGTATGTTTTAACAAATGATTATTGTGAGAAAGTTCAACATAGATTAATTCTTGCTGATTAATGTAGATTATGTTAAAGAAGCATGATGGGAGGTAATCTCTTCCCATTTGATTTAAAATCTCTGAAAACCTACTGGAGGTTTAGCTATGAGTTGGTTCTGACTCAGTATCAATGAGTGCTTTGAGTCTGAACAAAACAAAAACAGAAGGCATGGTACGTTTCTAAAAACACACAATATTATGAAATTGTACTGAAATCTTCCATCTAACATTCCCTTGGCATGCACTCATTAAATAGGGCCACAGTATCCAGGGCTTTAGACACTGATTTCAAGCGAATACTAACCATGGAATTCTCATTACATTTACCTATTTGAATATTCAGGAGGTAATTGATCTTGGAAAATACGGCATGATTTTCATAAGCTTATTCAGATAGTGATTCTAATTTTCTGTTGCTGTTCCGATGTTATCCATTTATTGAAACAAATTAACACAGACTGTAGCATCTACTAAACGGCTCTTGTTTTTTATCTATTCAATAAGCAGAGAAAAGCAGAAGCAACTCTCTTTCACTTTGCAGGGAGAGTAAGACATTTTTCTTATCACATCTCAGGCCCATGTTAACTCTTAACACTCATGTTACAATGTAGTCTGTAAGGAGTCAGATTTTCTCCCCAATTTCATGAAATAGCCTGTAGTGTAGTCTGTATTAATGCCATTTCACTGCAAGCGTGAGGGAGCAGGTGTTGCAGGTATCTGACTGCCTTAGTGTGCTGTGCCTGAGGGAGGCAGATAATTGCACAAAAATACAGAAGGCTCCAACTCTGTTTTCTTTTGGAAAAAAAGCTTTATTGAGGTATCATTCACATATCACATAATTGATACTTTTAAAGCATACAGCTTAAACATTCACAGAGTGGCGCAATGATTACCGCAGTTAATTTTAGAGCATTTTATCACCATAAGAAAAAAGCTCATTACCTATTCTTCAGCTCCACATCTAGCCCTGAGCAATCATTAACGTGCTTCCTGCCTCTACAGATTTCCCTATACTGGACTTATATATGAATGGAATTATATAGTAGTGGCTTATATTTACCTTAATAAAGTCTGCTATAAATGACTCTCTGCCAAGGCATTTCCTTCAAAATGAAAGACTGGCTGTACATTTTATACACCCTGCTACCAGCAAGAAGCTCTGGTGGCTTAGTGGTAAGGAGTTAACACTGCCAGTCTAAAAGCACTTGGTTTGAATCCATCAGCTGTTCTCCAAGAGAAAGATAGACAATCTCCTGTCTGTGAAAACCCACTGAAGTGGACTCAGCTATGAGTCGTTTTGGTTAGATGGTACATAATAACAACAACTACAAGGAAAGAGGGGGAAAGATACAAATTTGATAGGTCTACTAGAGTATTGGAGAAATGCATATTATATTTGGAACCGCAGTTCTGGATGACTCATTTGAAAGCCTAACTCTGGCCTAGTCAATTCCAGTAGGCTGCAAATCTTTAAAGGAAGAGATTGCTCATCATTCTTCCTCAGAGCTTTTGTTGGTAGAGTCTAATTGGCCACCTTCCAGTTTGTGTCCTGAATCATTACACATTACACCACCAGCACTTCTTTGTTACCCAAAAGACTGCCAAATTTAAGAGGCATTTACATCAAGAGAAGACTTTTGTCAAGCCCAAGCCAAAGTGTGATTTAGTATACCACTTGGTTCTTAAAATTTAGTGAATAGAATATTTTTCAAAGTATCTATGATAGTTTGGACTGCCTGTTGAAATCACTCACAGGAAAATTACAGCAGAGACATCTGGAGTTTTAGGGCAAAGCTATGCCTTCTTTGACAAGTAACTCTTCGTTAATGGATAATGACAGAGTTTAAATAGCTGATCATTTGTCATGAATGAGCTGCTCATTAACGTGAAATTGGGTAAACTGGATATCCAATTTACCAAGAAGGAAAATTAGGTATTACTGTTGTATGCTGCTGTCTAGTCACCTGCAACTCATAGTAACCCTACGTACAATAGCTCTGAACTCTGCCCTTTCCTGAGTTAATGTCACTGACTTCAACACACCTACCTCCATTACCCCGGTAACTGTGTCAGTCTATCTCATCCAAGGGTCTTCCTCTCCTGTGCTGTCCCTCCACCTTTCCAAGCCTGATCTCCTTCTCCAAGAATTGGTCTCTCCTGGCCACACGCCCAGTGAAACAGGGCTTCAGAATCCTAGTCCCCAAGGAGAAACTTGGATTCACACTCTTGAAGACAGACCTATTTGTTTTCTTGGCTGTCTATGGTATATTCAATCCTCTACTCCAGCACCGCGTAACTCAAAGGTATCGATTCTTCTTCAGTCATCCTTAGTCGTTGTTCAACTCTCAGATCCACAGCAAGTAATTGCAAAGACCATGTCCTGGATCAAGTGTATCTTGATTCCTAGACTGACATTACTCTTTATGTCTCTGGAGAGGTTCCTGACAGCCGACTTCCCAATGCAATTCATCTTTTGATTGCCTGACTTCCGAGCAAGCTGAAATTGTTAACAGCTAGCAGTGCCTTGTTATAAAATAGAAGTAAACATGTAAAATAAAAATATTATAATTCTGGGGCACTTCTGAGAGTAAAAACCAACGCTATTAATAATTATACTGGGGCAACTGGAATAAACATATATTCTCCCAAAGAATTAATTCAAGTAAATCTTATTTCCGTTTTTCCATGGAAATCATTATTTCATTATTTCAACTTTTAGCAAGTATCTGCTTGACTGCCACCATCATCTTGGAGAACCATCATCCTAAACTGTTGTTGTTGTTGTTAAGTGCCGTCAAGTTGCTGGCGACTCATAGCGACCCTATGAAGGAGAGTCCTTGACACTTGGGTGTCTCTCATCCTCTCTCCAAGTTCGTAGGGTTTCCGGAGGCAAGCTATTATGGAAGTGGACGCCACTCCTCCTTCCACGCTTGTTCAATCGGGGAGCTCCACCCCACTCTCAGTCCGCATTGGGTAGTCAACCATTAACGCATTTGACACATCCGTGTCACAGTGTTCAGCCTCACAGCAACCACAAGTGACTGCGGGACGGCAACTTGTGCACCAGGGCTATACGACCTAGAGGAATGTCTGAACAAAAACAATGAAAGACTGGCCTGAGGACGGCGAACTAAAAGTCACCCACCTTTGTCTTGGTCACATCGTTTTCTCTTTGCTGGGCCAGCTGATGATCTTTAATTGAATAAGATAAAAGAAAATTAAAGGTGGACTATTTAAAACTTGCTGGCACCAGTTGAATGTGAATTGTTGCAGCATTTTAGCCTTACCTTGAGGTGGCTCAGAGATGATGAACAAAGAAAAATCCTCTGAGTGCCTAATCCTCTCAGTGTCCAATAGGCTGGCTAGTTTGACTCAGTTTCATCTATTTGGGAGAGAAGTTATTTGAGGTATATCTGCATTGCTTTTGTGAGGTGGTGGTAATGATTTAGCAAGATTACTCAGAGACTTTGAATGAGTAAAATGAAAGGATTTATCAAAGAAAGAGGGAGAATCTATGACAAGTTTTGTTGTCTTGGTTTGTTGGGTTTTTTTGTTTTTTTTTTTTGAGGTTTTTGTTTTATTTGGTTTGGTTTGTGTTTTGGGTTTTGGGTTTTTTTTCTATTTTGGGCTTATTTTTTCAGAATAGAGAGAGGATGTTTGAGAATCAAGCAAAGTCCTCCATTAATGTGGGTACTCTTGAACATCAAGTATAAAAGATAATCTATTTTCCCATAAAAACCAGAACTGACTCAATGAGCTGTCAAATAAAGTGGTCATCATGGCACAGTCATGAGCTCAGAAGCTTCTTTTACTAAAAATATCATCATTGAATGGTCAATTTTCTGGTAACAGTGAACAATTTTGTGCTCATGGAAGATGATTGTTGATATTTTTTGAAATTTTGTCAATTTTTATAGTATTAATTCTTAAGTCAGTTGATATTATTTACATCATGAATATTGGTAAATATCACAAATTAGGGCACTTTCCTCCCACTCAATTGTGAGGGTTAATGTACTAGTTTTTAGTTTAAGGTGGCATGCCAGCTGACTAGTTCCTAGGATTTAACTAGGCTTCTTTGATCATGCTGTGGTCAGTTAATAGTTTTAATGGATGCATAGTGATTTGGATTTATCTTCCTCACACATCATTCTACTGCATACAACAACCTTTGTGATTATCAATATTTATTTCATCCAGCTTTTGATTAAGAAATTTATTTTGTAGTGGAATACAGTTTCTTTTGTTAAGTGCCATTGAGTTCTTATGCCTCATAGTGACTCTATACACAATAGCTCTGAACTTTTACCCTATCCTGGGCCAATCTATCTCTCTCTCTGATGCACTTACTCTCACTATTCCAGTTACTGTGCCAATCATCTCATCCAGGGTCTATCTCTTCTGCACCATACCTCTGCCCTTCTGAGCATTATATCCCTTTCCAAGGGCTGATCCCTGGCCACATGCCCAAATTATGTGAAACAGAGCTTTGAAATATTTGGCCTCAAGGAACAACTTGGTGTCACCCTCCCTAGGACAAACCTGTTTGTTTGCTTGGCAGTCTGTGACTAACAAGTCTAAGAATCTTGGATTTCAATACTCTTCTCCAGTACCACAATTCAAAGGCATTGATTCTTCTTCTATCTTCCCTAGTCATTGGTGCACAGCAAGTAATTGCAAAGACCATGGCCTGATCAGGCATACCTTACTCTCTGGACTAACATTATTGCTCTTTAGCATTCTGGAGAGATCCCTGACAACAGATTTTTCCCAACAATGTAATTCATCTTTTGATTTCCTGACTGTAGATGCCTAGAGTGTTGATTATGGAGCTGAACAAGATGAAATTGTTACCAAGCTCAACTTCTTATCCATCTATCATGGTGCTGCCAGTTGGCCCAATGGTGAGAATTTTGGTTTGGGTTTTTGTTTGTTTGTTTTTGTATATGTTGAGCTTCAATCTATGTTGAAGATTAAAGTCCTTGACCTTCTTTAACAAATGTTTTACGTCCTTCTCAGTTTTGAGCAAGTAAGGTTGTGTCATCTGTATAACACATGTTGTTGATGAGTCTTCCCCCAATCCAGATGTCACATTCCTCCTCCTAAAGTCTAGCTTCTCGAATGATCTATTCAGCATATAGAGTGAAAAGTTATGGAGACAGGATGAATTTCTGACACACTCCTTTCCTAATTTTGAACCATGCAGTGTTTCCTTGCTCTGTTCTGAGGGCTGCCTTCTGGTCCAAGTATAGGTCTCACATGAGCACAATCAAATGTTCTGGTATTCCCATCTAATTATAGTTTCTATAACCCAGAATCAGCTTGTCTATGGAAGACTCAATATGATGCAATATTTGCCTGCAATACTTGGCAAGTTTGGATGTTCTGTAAAATATAATACATATTCTGGAAAAGCAACTGTATGTATACTGTTCCTTTCCCCATAACCAAGATTCATTATAAATCAGGAAAATAAGATGTAGGAAAGAAACTAGAATCTCTGACAATTACATAAAAATGACTCTCTTAAAATTTTTGCTTCTTGTTTTAAGAACGTTTAGTTTTACTTATTATAGTAGTTATCTATTGCTATGTAACAAACTAACTCAACAATTAATGGTTTAAAAGAAAAATATTAATTTTCTCACTAAATTTCTTAAGTTAAAAAATTTAGAAGTGACTTTTTGCTCAGGCTTTCTGATGAGATTGCAGTCTGACTAAGAGTGTAGTCATCTGTAGCTTCAACTAGAGGAAACTCAACTTCTAAGCTATAATGTTAGCAGACATCATGGCCTCGTTCGGTTTCTAACCACTTGGATCTATTTGCCATGCAATTTCCTCACAGGAGATGATTCAAGAAGACAGAGATAAAGTGTGTGTGTGTGGGGGGATATCATAAACAGCGCTCTGTCTGTTATAACCTAATCTCAGAAGAAACACATTCTACTGTCATAATTTATTGTACTAGTCTTGTACAGTGTGAAAGAGAGATACACAAGGATGTAAATGCCAGGAAGCAGGGATATTTGAAAGCCATCTTGGAGACAAACTAAAATACTTGATTATATTTCTTGATATGTAACAGAACAAGGTTTTACATGGTATGCAGAATAACTAAAAACTGACAACTGGTCATTTTAATGTTTCATGGTGATTGGATTAAAAGACCAAAGAGAAGTTATTGTGTATGCTGTGGTTGTTGTTTCAGTTTTATTCAGATATATGTCCTATTTTTGCCGGCATCTTTGTCACAGATCAGTTAACCATAAGAAAATGGATTGATTTCTGAATTCGGATTCTTTTGCATTTGTCTATAGAAGAAGAATTGATGCTTTTGAGTTGTAGGTTGAACAGATCTTGGACTTCCAGGAGAAAAGAACCAGCCTGTACTTGAGAGCGTTAAACCAGGCTGCTCCTTGGAGGCAAGGATTTTGAGGCTCTGTCTCTTATATTTTGGGCATGTGGCCAGGAGAGACCAGTCCTTGGAGAGGGATATTATGCTTACTTAGAAGGGTGAAAGGACAGCACAAGAAAGATTCAGGATGAGATGGATTGACCAAGTACTGGAACAACTGGATTAGATCTGTCAGAGATGATGCGACTGGCTCAAGACAGGGCAGCTTTCCGAGCTAATGTATATAGGGGTCTCTGTGAGTTGCAGGTGATTCTATGGCACCTAAAAACAACAATAACATGTGTCTATTGCTATCTATACCACTAGCACATTGATTTGATTACTATGGTTTTGATATCAGAAAGTGTATTGCCTCCTACTTTATACTTTTGTGATTAACTTATTTCACTAAGAAATATGTCCTCTAAACTCATACATATTGTATAATGTTTAATGAGTCCTTAATTGTTTTTTTCTATGCCGTGTAATACTCTATTGTTGTTTGTAATAAAATGACATTGATAAACTGTAATTAATATTGTAAAATAAAATGTATATTAATGATTGAATGAAAACACAATAAAATATAAAAGGAGAAAGTATTTTGTTGTCTGTTGTTGTTATTGTTGTTGTTGTTATGTGCAGCCTAGTCGCTTGCGATTCATAGTGACCGTATGTACAACAGCCCTATACTCTTCTCTGTCCTGTGCCAATTACACTGTCTGTGACACTCCCATCCCGATTTCCCCAGTCACTGAATCAATCCACCTCATAGAGGGCCTTCCCCTCCTACACTGTCTCTCCACCCTCCTAAGCATGATGTCCCTTTCCAAGGACCAGTCCCTCCTTACAACATGTCCAAAGTATGTTAGACAGAGCCTTAGAATCCTTGCCTCCAAGGAGCCACCCAGTTTAACAATTTCCAGGATGAATCTGTTTGTTTTCCTGTTTGTTTTGTTTTCTAGGTGAGATAATATTGCTTATTAAGAGATTATGGCACTGCTATTATATAATGTTGATAGAGAAAAATTATATTCAAATATATTGGATCTGCATAGAAAT
>NW_006399770.1:16217287-16218606 GCF_000299155.1 Elephantulus edwardii
AGCCTGAATTTGCGTATGAGCAACTGATGATCTGTTCAACTTTGTTCTTACTGCTGATACTGAAATTTCCCACCCTCTCTTTCAGTGGATGTATTCATAATAGTGAATTCCATCAAGTAAAGTCCATGTGCATGTTGTTACTGTTAGGGACTTATAAGACCTTGATTAACAGATTGATACCTTGCCCTGTACTGTGCCATCTTCACAATTTCAGTTATGCTAGGTTTAAGTGTGATTGGATGGCAAGACTTATATATAAACCTTCTTTGTATGATTCATGTCATTAGCATAACCCCACAGTCATGTGGTACAAGTCAAAGTTAATGAGCTAGGAAAGCCATTTTGAAAAATCAGCCTAAATCAGACCTGTTTCAGAGTCATGTCCTGGCCACCTTCTTCTGACTGAAGCTATTGAGATTCTCTGTCATGTCTTCTGCAGATTAAGATTTTATTCCATCCAGTGAGGTCCCTGTGTATAGTAGATCTTTATACTGTTAAAATATGTTTGATGTATCTTACTGTTGATGAACAGAATAGTATTTACTGTTATCTTTGTTTACTGTTAATATCTACTACTCATCTGTTAATTTCCTAGTCCTGACCATGTATTCAATCAGCTGCAGATCAGACAGTTCTGATCCACGAGGTTTGCATTGATTGATTCATTGAAAGCAGAGTGACATTACTTTATTCCTAGGCAGTTTTATTCTGGAAGCTCCATTGAAACCACACAAACCAACACTGACACATAGGTAGTGGCTGCACATGAAGGTAAATTGACTGGAAATAGAACCTGGGTCTTCCATAAACAATTTGAGAGTTCTACTACAGAGATAATAGTGCCTCTGTTGTTTTCCTAGCGCCTCTGAATACCCTCTTAAAATATCTTACTTTTGCGTCATCATTTTCCGGTAGATGACAGAAATGGCTTTCTAATTTCCTTTGAAACTAGAGTGCAGGTTGGAAAGCACCAGTTGAGACACAATTGGTTAGAGTGACATGAAGAGCTGGCACCACAGAAACACAATTTTAACGAGGATGGAGAGACAATTAGCTTTCAGAGGTCACAGAAATAAGCAGTTTTAGAACAGTTCCAAGTGCTGTAGTGGAAACTCTAGGGCTATGGTGGTAATAATTTAATCTTTACATGAACATTTTTATTTCAATATAATCAGAGTATTTTTGGCAAGCCAGGTATTTCTAGCTTCAGTGAAATTTCAAGGCTATTTATATTTTTTAGCATATTCTTTTCATAAATTTGATAGAATGGGCTCTATTTCTTGCAGCCAAACCACCCTTTTCTTTATATACGAATATTT
>NW_006399770.1:16222463-16223414 GCF_000299155.1 Elephantulus edwardii
CAAAAGGCCTATCCAAAGAAAACTACAGAACATTTCTGCAAGCCACAACTTTTAAAAACCTAATAAATGAAAAATATTCACTGTTCATGGATAGGAATACCCAATATTGTGAAAATGAAAGTCCTACCAAGAGCTATCTACATATCCAAATGCACTCCAAATACAGATAGCAGATATCTTATAATACTTTGCTTTGCCTTCCCATGCTGCCCCATGAAATCTTCTGTTCATCTTATTAACATTTTTATTTTTCTTTGACAACATGCAATTTATTTTATACAATTATTTTCAATTAAATGAAGTTCATATATTAGTCATTATTGTGTATGCCTTCAGTATCCTGCATAAATGGTTATCAAGAATTGATTATTAAACTGTACAAAGTGTACATTGTTGTTGTCGTTATGTGCCATTGAGTTCCTGTGAGTCATAGCAACCCTATGTACAACAGCTTTTTTTACAATACAAAATTTTTATTTTGTACTGGTTTACCTACAAAGTTCATATACATTGACTTATAAACCAGATTTTCCCCATTTCCTTAAAGACGTTTCATATGATCCAGCTATTCCGCTGCTTGGAGTATACACCAAGAAAATGAGAGCTGAGACACAGAGACTTTTACACCAGTGTTCAAAGCAGTGCTATTCACAATCACAAGAACATAATAACAGCCCAAATGTCCAACCCAACCTAACGGATTGAGAAATTATTGTACATTTACATGATGGAATACTATGCAGCACATAGGAGCAATTATTTTGTAAATCAAAACCTAACTTGAGAGGGACTGTAGAGTATTAGGCTAATTGAACTAATTCTGATAAGGTCAAGTAAGACCATTATTGTAGACATAGATAACTAGTAAGATGTGTATGAGAATGTAAGGGGAGAGGTTGGGAGCAGAGGGGTGAGGATGGAGAGGTAATCACAGGGTTGCACAATTTGATG
>NW_006399770.1:16223514-16230418 GCF_000299155.1 Elephantulus edwardii
GCGGAGTTTAGGGCTGTTGTACATAGGGTCACTATGAGTCACAGGCGACTCGACGGCACATAACAACAACAACAACATATAAAAAGATCTTTTTTTTCATTTTACCAATGGATTAAGTATATGAAAGGCTTTACTGTATTTTTTAATAGCCAACTCCACAGTTATTTCCTACATTCTACTTATTTTAATATTCTGCTTTTATAGAGCTTTTCAAGACCTTTTACTGTATATGGAGGTTTGCTTTTATTGAAGTATGAGAATTTAAACACATGGTGGTAAGCTGAGAGTTACTAGTCCCCATGGATCAACAAAAGATTCCAACCCATAGTTTCAAAATTGGAGTGCATTTTCAACATCAACCTTATAAAGAATGCATGGCACTAAGAAATAAGTTTACTGTGTATTTTTGTTAAATGAAGACCATAAAATATGTATCTAACTGACCACTTCAACACTGTAAAACAGGATGCCATCACTTTCTAATATTTTTATATATGTGTTATTGGATAGCTAGTGATTTTGTGGAGTCACTATAATGTATTTTTTAAAGTCATAAATAAAAAAGAAATGTATATGCTTTAAAGGAACTATACAGCTGGGACTTATGGCAGCAATTGTGCAAAAGCTATGTCAGCATTAGATGTGTGTGCATACTTGTATGCATTTTACTTTGCACACTAATTACAAAGTCTCCTAAACCCCTCCTGGCTTCACAAGTTCACAGATGATGTTGAACACCTATTAGACATTTAAAGGCATCATAAAACCACTATCTCTGGAGGGGTGTGTTTATGCTTGGAACAAATCTCTTCCAAGGCAAGTTGAAAGACCACATAACAGAATTCTATCTCAGCTTTTGTGAGTTGTTTCTTTTCCTAGTAGAGAGCTAATCTTACAGCGATAAGAGGGGCAGTTTGCTCTAATTACTGGAGACTGGATTTGAATGCAACTATATGAGTAGAGCCTAGCCACTGATATTTAGTATGACAATATAGATGCAAAAATTCCCCAATTAAAAAATACTTCACTTATCCTGTTAACCAGAATAGCTGAAATTTATGCACAAATTACATCTTTTTAAAGGTTTCAAAAGAAGTACTATATTTCAATTTATGTAATAAACTGTGTTATGCCAATTCGATAAAGGAGTCTAATGGCATAGTTTGTACAGAGTTGCACTGCTAATCTAAAAGGCAAGTCTCTCTGGTGGTTTCAAGTCCACCAGCAGATCTGAGAGAGAAAAATGAGCAATCCCCTATCAATGATTTTCAGCCTTGGAAACTTGTTAGAGAATCAGTGATGCTCAGATCCTACGTGACATAATAATCGACTTCAGTTCTGTCACACAAGCAGAGCATTTGGTTTTTGTTTGTTTTTTACAAGCCAGTATGTAGGGTTTTTTCCCCCCCTAAATGTGATCTCATGAAATAGTGTCTCAAATGTTCGTGAAGATTTACTATATCTGAACAGGAACAATAAATTATTCATTTGATATATTTAATTTATTAGGATGCTTAATATGAATTAAATTATCAAAATCCTGGCTCTAATATCTCCTTTTCACAGTTAATAAATTCATTTTTTTAAATATCTGCTATGAAGTTATCAAAGGTCAGTATAAAATCTTTGTCATAGAGTAAAAAAAATTAAAATTTTGTAAGGAGAGAAATTATTGAGTTTTCTAGAGTACTTAATACAGTGGAAGCAGGTTTAAAAGCACTCAGAAATACAAAAAAAGGGGGATTCCTACATAAGAAAGATGGGGGTTGCACATAAGTCACAAGTACTCTCTGAGTGAGAACTACAGGAGTTTTTCTGAGGCACAATCTTATACAAACATTTTCTTTAAAAAAAACAAACCCCCAAACCAAACATTCTCATCATTAACTTCTAACACATTCTTACCATTTGTTTAACCATAACTTTAAGTATTCCACAAATATTCTTTCTGAGAATATAGTGGTAAGTAAGCATTCTCACACTGGTAAAAATAACTAAAGCTCTGTAAGGAACTATGCTGTAGAATTTTATTGTTGGGATTTGCAACAATCAACATCAACAATTTTTTGTTAAGTGTCATCAAGTCAACAACAACCCATAACAATCCTATGAACAGACAAAAATCTTGTCCTATCCTGGTCCATCTTCTGCCATGTTCAAGCTTATTATTTCAGTCAGTGTGTCAATCTATCTCTTAGAGGATCTTTTTCTCTTTCACTGACCCTCCATTATTCCCAGCATGACAAATTTTTCCAGGATTAGAGCCTCAGGACAACATGCCCCAAATATGTGAGACTAAGTTTCACCACCCTTGCTCTAAGGAGTCCCTTGGTTGTCTTTCCTCAAAGACAGATGTATTCTCTTGATAGTCCATGGAATATCCAATATTTTTTACCAATGTCACAATTTAAAGGTATCAATTGGAGTAGCAGAAGTTAAAGTGAAATGCAAAATGCTCCAAAGTAGGAAAGGAGAAGTGCAACAAGAAACACATGAGTCAGGAAGACTGGGATTGTGCATGAGTTTCATTCGAGTCATGGATAAAACTTTTACAGTATCAGTTAACCTATTTTTCCATTACAGACTTCCTGTTCAAGTAAATTATGCTCAAATATCTATTCAAGGAACAATCTCATCATTTTCTTCTCAGAGCATCCTTATCATTTGTTTAACCACAAGGTAAAATGTTGTCATACATCAGCTACAAATATTGATTGTGAAAACAACACACTTTTATCATAGTCTTAAACAAGAATGATTTATTCAAAGGCATGATACACTTTCCTATTCTGAAAGCAGCAGAATAGGGACATAGGGCAAAGGAAGCTTTGGATTCAAAACTAGGTCAGTTTCTTAGTCACATCAAGTGTTTACGTTTTAAAGTTCTTTAACAAAATCCACACCTTTCTTCGTTAATGAGGATATTGTATATATTCTGATTCAGACGAAGGTCGGGTATTTAGTCCTCAGGTTTTTAAGGTGCCTGTTCTTGCACATCATTGCCAAAGAGTTTGAGCAACAACATTATGTTTAATTTGTAAAAATAAATTGGAACTGACATTGTCAAATGTGATTTTTGATGATAGAAAAAGCTGAGTGGTTTTTGTCTTTTGACCCAGCTAAAGAACAAGTTAATTGAAGTGATTGGTCACTGTAGTCTGTAGATATGGATATGCTAATTCCTTGTGCCCAGGTAACATAGACAGTTAAGCATTTAACTACTAAATATAAAGTTGGTAGTTTCCCCTAACATCTTGAAAGAAAAGGCTTGACAATCTTTTGAAGGCAAAGAGCCACTGAGAAAACTATTAATACAGTTTTACTTTGTATGCATGGAGGTCACCATGGGAAATTACTGACTCATGGCTATTTTTAAGAAATAATGATTACCAATTCATACAAAGTTTATAATATTGATGTCATTTTCTCTTTCTTCCAAGTGTTTTAAGATAGAACTCATTTCAGATGCCACTTAAAGTTTATGTGATGAAAATAAGCTATGTGTTTTCTAATGATACAAACTGCCTATATATTTGCTTTGGACCATAATCCCAGGATTTTGGTAATCTCCATGTATACTTCTTCTTGAAAGGAAAGGATGCCAGGATTTCTAGGATTGGAAGAAAGGCTTAAACTCATTGTACCTCTCAGTCTCCTGATCTTGAGATATTTTTGCTGGTATTAAATCTGCTAATATGATCATTCTCTCTTCTTCACCTTCTTTCTGCATATCTCCCTGTATTTTCAAATGTCTGTCAAGTCCTACCAATTTTAATTTACACTATGCCAAGTCTTTACTATCTCACATTTTACATTTATGGCAATAGTTATTCACTCATAATCAGCACAGCTGACCCTGCAGAAGGTATTTGGAGGTGGGAAATATCACAGGAGGAGATAGACTATCTTTTATCTTTCTCGTGAGAGTACTCTGCTCATCTTTCTCCTGAGGATCTGCTGAAGGATTCAAGTTCTCAGAGAGGTGCTCTCTTTGGGTTAGCAGTGCAACTCCCTATGCCACCAGAGCTTCCTCTTAAAAAAACCAAACAACAAAATAACGACAACAACAAAAGACTCACCAACCATTTTGCACAAAAGTCCTACAATAGTGAAATTTGAAGTGCAAAGACAAAATAACACTCGATGCGATGGCTAAGATGTGTGTCAATTTGGACAGGCCATGATGGTTTGGCAATTACATATACAATCCTATGTTGTTGTTTTTATTGTTGTGTACCATTGAGTTGGAACTGGCCCTTAGGCGACTCTCCAGTGAGTTTTCAGAGGCAGTCGTCCCACGGGAAGGAAGAAATTGCCTATCCTTCTGCTACCTAGCAGCTGGCTGATGATTTTAACCATGTGCCTTTGGGATTGCAGTACAGATTCTTACCAGTAGACCACCAGAGCTATATCATTATATATAGCTATTTTTTTCTGACCTGATGTGGTCATCCACTATTTTTACATAAAAACATTGCTTTTGGAACCTAATGGCTGTCAGTCTGATTTTGATCCCTTCAAATCATGTCACATCTGTGCTTAAAAATCTGCAAAATGTTGTTACTATAACCTAGCTTTGGTTGAATAGTCTATAGCGAGTTGCTCTGCTAACCAAAAGGGTTTGTATCTCTAGTGATCTGAATTCACCAACAACTCCTCAAGAGAAAGATGAGCAGTGTGATCCTTTTGTGATTCCCAGTCTCAGAAACTCAGTAAAGCGTCAGCTATGAGTTGGAAACAACTCAATGGCATCGAATTGTTTGTTTTGGCTGAATTAAGTTTAGACTTATTCAGGTTCTCCGTACCCTAATCTATTAATTACCCTAGATATACTACCTGGTTTCCTTATTGTTTTTGTTGTTATTATGTGCCGTTGATTCACCTATGACTCAAAGCGACCTAAGTACAACAGCTCTAAACCTTGCTCTATCCTGTGCCAATCTTATGTCTCTGACACAACTACCCCATTACCTCAGTCATTGAGTCAATTCATCTCATCTAGAGTCTTCCTTCCTTGCACTGTCCCTCCACCCTAGAACCATGACTTGGCTTATTCTCTGTTCTTAAAATCCTCTATTTTCACCTCTGCAGCGTCTATCCGTGTCTTTAGGATAGAACGCAAGTAATTTACTTTCCAGTGTACTTTCTGTGGAATCTCAGATTAAATTAAGTTTCTCTTCTTTGAACTCTCTGTTTTTAACCTTACTTACTGCATTGTATGTATATTGTATTTTATGTGTCTATTTTACGCTGTAACTCTTTTCTATTTCTGAACTATTGTCATGGGAGATGTTCAAATATTTACTAAAGTGAAATACACAGATTTTCTTTTAATCTGTTCCTAGTCTTTCCAAAGAGTTCGGGTGACCTGGTAGCAAGAAGCTGCGCTGCAATCTGGAAGGCAGATGGTTCAAGTCTACCAGCTGCTCTGTGGGAGAAAGAAGAGCAATATCCTCCTGTGTAATTAACTACCTCTGAAAACCTGCTGGAGAGTAAGCTATGGGTCAGTTCTGACAATTGAGGGTACACAACAACAACAAGCCTTTCCTGGTGTCTATTGTCCTTCCTGGTGTTTTTGTGCTGGTCTTCTTTGACTATTCTATTTATCTGTCTTGTTATATCTCTTTTGACCTACTCACCCCTCTTTTAATTGATTGCTTTCATATGGACATTCTTAAAGTCAGATGGAGAATTCTGGAACAGTTTTTATTTTGGCATATTTTCTATATCGAGAACTACAAATTGAGAACTCCTTAAATCTATCCCTTGCTTAATTGCCTATAACTCCATCCTGTTAGGACTGTCCTAGATTTCTAGAGGCCTTCTACCAAGGATAAAATAATCTTTAGTGCTGATCTTCAGGACTGCTTTTGAAATTAGGAGCCTAGTTTTTTAGATGCCAATGTCTGTAAAAATAAAAGTACATCAATTGATACAAAAGTTTCCTTTAAAAGAATTAATCAAAGTTCTCAATTAAATACATACCTATTTTGAATGAAAAAGGATTTCTAATTTTTAAACAGTCACAGTACATATCAAGTACATTGCCAGTCATGCATAACTCCCTCGACGTATGCAATTTAATTAAAAACTGTGCAAAAATTGTAAAATATACTCAGATTTTAAGTTTAAATTTGTGAAGTTTTTCTCTTCCCACACCACACTATGAACTCCCATCAGAACAAATTTGCTTAAATGGTTTTAGGCACTCAGAGCCATTTGGTTAAAGTCATGGGCAATTAGTTCAACAGCTCCCTATAGTGAACTCATGAATTTTTCATGCATGTTGGTTTGTAAATTTAAGTGATCTTTAACTGAATGGCTATCTCAATTCCTCAAGTGATTAATGAGATAAAAGATATTGCGATGTTGTACATTCTGAATGTAGCATTCTAGGTTTGCTATTGTTATTAGGGGACGTGAGTTAAGTATGACTCATAGCAACCTTATGAATAATAGACCTGAATCTTCTTCTATCTTGTGCCATCCTCATAATCTCTGACATGCTTAAGTATTGATGGTGCCACTGTGTCAACCCATATGGTTGAGAGCTTTCCTTTTGTTTGCTGACCTTCCACCCTCTAAACATGCTATTCTTCTCCAGAAATATTTTCATCTAGTAAAATATTCGAAGTATGTGAGATCAAGCTTTATCATCTTTTCCTCCAATGAGTGCTCTGGCTGCACTTTCTCTCTGCATGTCTGTTTGTTCCTTTTGCAGTTTATGAAATACGTGCCACTCTTCTCCAACACCAAGCAGAAACACATCAATTTTTCTTCTGCCTTCCCTATTTATGTTCCAGCTCTCAGATGCATTACAAGTGATTGAATAGACCATGACTTGAATCAGATACAGTTTAGTCATCAAGCTGATGTCATTGCTCATCAATAACTTGGAAAGTTC
>NW_006399770.1:16234853-16238572 GCF_000299155.1 Elephantulus edwardii
CCCACAGCTTAACTGGACTTTGTTCATTAGTGTTCAAGGTCTCAAACCTGTTCCTGATATGGTCTTGAAATTCAGATGGGGTAGACTCAAGGTCAAATTTTGGTTGCTGTGGATTTTATTTAATTTTCCTTAGCTTCAGCTTGAACTTATTTATGAGAAATGGGTGGTCTGTTCCACAGTTAGCACATGGTCTACTTTTCACAGCTCCATTGTTTATTTCTACTGACATAATCATTCTGATTTCTGTGCATACCACTAGGTGAAATCCAAGTTTATAGTCACCATTAGTTTGTTATATAATGTGTTTGCAATTAATCATTGATTGCATGTCTATCTTTCTATATCTAGCCTCATTTCTATTGTCAAATCCATATTTTCTGACTACTGATCCTTTTTTCCTGTCCCCAACTTTTGCATTCCAGTCACCGATTATTACTCATGCATCTTGAGTGCATATTCGATTGATTTTATGATTGCAAAAATTGTTAGAAATCATCTGTTTTCTCCTCTTTGCCTTTGGTTGTTGATGCACATATTTGAATGACAGTGATATTCACTAGACTTTCTTGTATGTGCATGGATATTATCCTGTCACTCACAAAATTGTATTTTAAGATAGATTTAGAAATAACTTTTTAAACTATGAGAGTGACCAATTTTCCTCTCTTTTTCATCTCTTGTGTAGTAGACTATATGATTATCTGATTAAAAATGTCCTATGCCAATTCATCTCATTTTGCCAATACCTAATATGTCAAATATTTATGTGTATCATTTCTTTCTCAACAATGTTAAGTTTTACTACATTCATGTATCCCATATTTCACATTACAATCATTGGTGTCTGCCTACAACTGTTCCTCTTCCTTTGTGTTTCCGTATCTGAGGTCTCAATCTTAGTTGCTGTATCTATGAGTATACTCTTGGTAAGCTGTATTGTTCATAAAGTTTTTAAAGGACTGTTATCTTGGAAGTAGATGAACAATCCTTCCTAGTCTGTCTATGAATCTTTTGCTTGATAATAGTATATGACAGATAAGCTTTTTATAGAAAGGAAAAGATAAAAGACATTTCCTCCTCATAGAACTAACTAAAAGATTCAGTGTCATGCCCCCCACTCCTTGTTAGTACGTGAGTTTTGACCCATCACTTTTCCCACTCCACCAGAATCCCCTTCCACTCCCACCTACCCCATTCAACACCTCCTTCACCCTATTCAACCCTTGTTATGATGTGTTAGTCCTCAGTTCAATTCTGTAATGCCTATGCCTTGAGTTGCTGTTAGTCTCTCATGTTGCTTCCACTCTCTCTTGAGTTTAGAAATATCTAAACAGGACATGAAGCATTTGCTACAGAAGATCAATGGCTGTAGTCTTCAATGTGAATTGAAGCTCACCATCAAGAAAATAGATTCTCATCACTCAGCCAATTAGCAGTTCATGATGGACAGAGAAGAGATTGAGATTGTTAACAATTTCAGCTTGCTTGGTTTCACAATCAACACTCTTAGCACCAGTAGTCAGGAAATCAAAAGACAAATTATATAGGGAAAATCTGCTACGATGGACCTCTCTAGAGTACTTAAGAGTAGTAATGTTAATCCGGAGATTAGATGTACCTGATCTGGGCCAGGGTCTTCAAAATTACATGCTATACATAAGAGAGCTGGACAATAAGGAGGATTGAAGAACTAAGGAGGATTGAAGAAGAATTGCTACCTTTGAGTTGTGATGCTGAAGAAGAATATTGAACAAACTGTGGATTGCCAGGAGAACAAACAACCTTTGGTGAAACCAAGTTGCTCCCTGAAGGCAAGGATTTTGAGTCTTCATCTCACATACTTTAGGCATGTATTCAGGAGGGACCAGTCCTTGGAGAGGAACATCATGTGTGTGAGGGTGTAGGGACAGCATAAGAGAGGAACACCCAGGGGAAATGGATTGACTCAGTGACTGAAACAAAGGAATTAGGTCTGTAGGAGACAATGAGACTGGCTCATGACAGGGCAAGTTTCAGAGCTAATGTACAGAGTCACTGTGGGTCCCAGGTGACTCATTGGCACATAACAACAACAACAAGTCAAAATTAAGGTACTATGTTTAGGGAAGGATTTCTGTCACAGAGAGTTCTGAGGAAAAGTCATTTGTCCCTGAGCTTCTGCTCCAGGACTGACTTCCTGTAACTTAGTTGCTCTGTTCTTCCATCTGCAGCATGCTGCTGTCACAGTAGGATAATTTTCCAGGAGATAATGATTGTTATATCTAGATCTTGGCCCAGGAAATGTAGGCCTTGTGTTGCATGAATCTCCTGACTCAGCTGAACCCAGTGAAATTCTGTGAAGATGGGCATTACCTGAATTAGGGAGGGCAAAGATTACTCCAGATCTTTCCACCTCTGACACCCAGGAGCTGGTTATTTATGTAGGCCTTGTGTTACTTGAATCCCCTGACTGTCGTCCAAGCTCAGTGGAATTCTGGGATGATAGGTAGATCTAGGAACATCAAAAGAAGATACACAGAATCAGTGTACCAAAAAGAATTGGTTGACAGTGAAATATTTTATAAAGCATCATATGATTAAGAGCCAATGGGGATGAAGGAAGAAGTTCAAACTTTACTGAATGAATTGGCACAGAGTAAGGCTCCATGAATCAATTGACACTTTAGGAATATAATAATGAAAATATATACAATAGACTCAAATATCTTACATTACAGAATGGCTTCTCTAAGGCATGGTTCACATTAGAGAAAACTGTTGATAGATTTTTAAGTAATGAAATACTTTAATCTTTGCAATCAAGACACTGATTCCAAATTATTTATCTTCCGAATTTACTTTGTCTTTGTTTCTCAGTGGCTTTCCCTCTTCATAACAGAATTAAAATCCTCTTCTGTGAAGCATCTAGTGTCATTTTTATTTGAAAGCAGATATCTTAAAATATTTTAAAGATTTTCCTGAACAAATAGAGCTTCCCTAATCTCTGATAATTCTAAAATTAACATTCAGATTAAGAAGACATTTTATGTATATATTCTTTTTCCTCCCTATTACATTCATAGAAATATCTCTTTTTAGCTTGCATTTTAAACAGTGTTTCTACAAATTCCCTTTTTCCCAAGTATCAATTTCTCTTTCTTGCAGATTTATCATTTAAGTCAACCTATAAACAAACTATCTAATAGCTCATCTTTTAAAAGAGGAATCTGAAGAACAATGCAAATCAAAATAAAGCCTTCCACATCATAGTTCCTTAAGTTTCCTTTTACAGTAAAAATTTTAAAGCGCCATGACTGTTTCTGCACATTTTCTTTTTTCTCTTCTCAACTTAGTTGCACACTTATGGTAACTTTGTTGTGGATACTAATTAATTTATTTTTGTTTTATGCTCTCTATAGTCTGCACTGTCTATCTGACATTAGCATGCACTTGGAATTCTTTATTTTTGCTTTTTTCGGCTTTGGTTTTACAATAGAACATAGGGCAAATTGCAGTATGCCATTTGCCAATCATTGTTTAAGAGGTCTTGAGACCTTCTGCCTTCTTGTCACCTTGCTGCTATTCTGAAATTAAGTCAGGATTACTATTTGAGATAGAAGTTTAGTGACATAATAGTTATATATATGTTGTTGTTGTTGTTTAATGCCGTCGAATCGTAGACGACTCATAGCGACCCTATGAACGAACAGCCTGAGCACTGTTCGTACATAGAGTTTCCA
>NW_006399770.1:16239652-16242045 GCF_000299155.1 Elephantulus edwardii
GGCTAGCCTCACTCCAGGGACAGAGCAAACCTGCACATCAAACACATTCCCGGAAAAGCAGTCCACTCCAAAGCTTGCCACGATTCCTGCACTCCCACCACCATGCTCCTACCTTCTGGCAAGGAGAGCTTCCCACGAGCCTGTGAGGGCGCCAGCCAAACCAGGAACAACATTTATATATATATAAATGTTAATAAAAAAAATCTTCAGTCTTAACTCATCAGTGTTTTCTTGGAAGAAAAACTCCTATAAAGGTTACAGCCTTGGAAACTTTATGAGACAATTATACGCTGTCCTATAGAGTCACTGTGAATCAGAATTCACTGGATAGCACACAAGAATAGCTTTTAGTATATTTAAGTATACAATCTTAAGATACTCTGAAGAGTAGAGACAAGCCTTTTTTAACTTTAACATATTTCATTCTAGAATTACTTCACCTGAGATAGCAATGGCTATGCTAAATAAGACTAGTTTAGCAGAACAGATTATAGGCCAAACAGTTGCTAGAGAAATGTATGTTCTTTAAGGTACAGCATTTATGGTGTTTTGTTAAGTAGCAACAGCTAATTAAAATACTATTTTGCTTAGACTTTCATTGATACCATATATTTGAAATGTTTCTTATCCACATCACCAGGTCCCTCAAACTCACCGTTCCTAAAGTCAATCATTAACAGTCCTCCTCTTTCTTGATTTTGCAGGGGAATTGAATTGCTTCTTCAAATTTATTTCCATGTCTTTAAGATACCCCATTTATTTGATTTTTTTTTTCCTCACTGGATTCCCCTTTTTGGTCTCATTTGTATATCTTCTGCTAAGTGTTTGTTCTTTTGTGCTGTTGAATTGACTACAATGCATGGCAACCCTATCAAAAATAAACTAGTGGTGGGAGGAAGTGGCACTGCACCACAGTACTTTGGGGGGATCACTGCTGTTTTTCTGGACCATGCTGGAGCCCTTAAACTCAAGCAGAAGGGAACAGGACAGCTGGAGCAGCTTATGTGAGGCACAGGAGCCAGTTCTGGAAAGGAAAAATGCAGACTTCCTCGTTTCCCAATTAGGTATTTTCAGGGGATTACTGCTATTTCACTAGACCACGCAGGGACCCTTAAGCACAAGTGGAAAGGAGAGGCATAGCTGGAACAGTTCGAGTGAGGCTGAATAGTCAGTACTGGAAGGTAATATAACAAGGCTTCCTGGTTTCCCATTCAAATAATGTGAGGGGATCCTTGGCATTTGACCCTTAGCCCTGCAGTCTTGGGCAAAGAAGGGAGCACAGATATACAGGTCCCTCACAAAACATTGTCATACTCTTGGTCATTATATAGTTACAAAGATCAAACATATATTAAGAAAAGACTCTCATAATGTCAAGACAACAGCAGTCAACCACAGCTATCATGAAAAGAAAAGAAAAAAAACGCTCCAAAATAATCCTTTTTCTAAAAAAAAACCCCAAAAACAAAATAACAAAAACAAACAAACAAACAAAAAAACAAAAAACAACTAGACCCATAGACTAGAATACCCCAGATAGAGAGAGTCAGAGGAAATATGTTGATGTTGAGTTATTTGAACAGCTACAGAAGAAGATGCAAATGATGGAAGAAGCAATTAAGAAAACAAATGCCTCAGAGACAGTAATCTAGAAGAAATATATTTATAAGGAACAACTTGAACAGCTATAGAAGAAAGTGTAAAAAATGGAAGAAAGAATTGATAGCATAGATAAAGAAGTACAAGAACTTAAAAAATCATTACAAGACAGAGAGGGGAAAGCCAACACAGTGCTAGAAATAACAACAACAACAAAAACTCATGAAAATGCAATCCAGAATATTAAGACCAAAAAGGCAGACGTGTCCAACATGCTGATAGCACAAAAAAGTAGAACTAAAGAGAGTTGGAATATAAGAGCCTCACTGAAAACATACTAGGAGAAAAATAAGGGACGAGACATAAAAATTTAAAAAAAAAAAGACGAAGAAGAAGAATCTTGTGGAATGACAACAATTTGAATAACTTATGATTTGAATTCCAGAACAGGGACGTGACAGGGAGATCACTGAAAAAATTGTGGAAGAAGTACTAGAAGAAAGCTTTCCAGGTATTTTGAAGAACAGGTTAATCTATATTAAAGTGACACAGTGAACACCAAGTAAACTAGACCTCTGCCCCTCCCCACCCCCCAAAAAATCAAGATGTATCATAGTCTAATTCTACAAATTAAAAGATAAGGATAGAATTCTAATAGCAGCTTGAGAAAAAAACAAATTCACCTACAAAGGGGAAACAATTAGATTAAATTCTGATTTCTCAGCTAGAAGACAATTGGATGATATATACCGAGAGGTGAAAGAAAACAATTGCCAGCCAAGAATCCTATACCC
>NW_006399770.1:16242145-16242650 GCF_000299155.1 Elephantulus edwardii
GTGTGAGATGTGGATCCTGCTTCAGCATTCTGAAATTCGTTGAAACTCATGACCTACCCAAAATAGCAAGGACAGCTATAGAACATTTGGACAGACTCATTACAAAAGAAGAGATTGAACTGGTCATAGAAAGAGTTCCCATAAGAAAAGTCCTGCACCAGATGGCTTTATAGCTCAATTCTATGAAATATTCAGAGAGGATCTATCACCAATTCTACTTAAATTATTTCAAAAATTCAAAATGAAAGAATACTCCCAAAGTGATTCTATGAAACAAGCATAAGCCTAATACCAACAAGTAAAGATATTACCAAGAAAGAAAACTGTGGACCAATATTTCTCATGAATATAGATACAACCTTTCCTGATAAAGTTACAGCATAATTGGAATAGAAGGAAATTTCATCAGAATGTTGCTGTTGTTATGTGCCATCAAGTTGCCTGTGACTTAGAGTGTGACCCTGTGTAAAACAGCCCTATAGTCTCTTCTATCCTTTGCCAATCT
>NW_006399770.1:16248764-16253211 GCF_000299155.1 Elephantulus edwardii
ATAAATTCTGGATATAAGTCCCTTATCTGATATGATATTACCGAATACTTTTTCCCAGTCAGTGGCTTCCCTTTTTACCCTACTGGAGAAGTTCAAAGGATAGATAAACCCCAAAATAAACTCAACAAAGATGCAGAAAATCTAAATTATACAATCAGCCAACTCAACCTTCTTGATGTATTCAGGGTACTGCACCCAACTAAAACTCAATTCACTTTCTTTTCTAGTTCACATGATACGCTCTCTAGAATTGATCACAAATTAGGACACAAAAGCAAGGCTCAACAAATCAAAATACACTGAAATAATACAATGTATCTTCTAAGATCACAGTAGCATAAAACTAGAAATTGAACACAGGAAGGTAATGTTTGCAAAATCATTCATGTGGAAGCTAAATAACTCTCTGCCAGAACATGATTGCGTGAGTGTAATAAAACAGTGCCTTGAAACTAATGAAAATACAATGTAACAAAACCTCTGGGATATGGCTAAGGCAGTCCTGAGGGGGCAGTTCATGGCAATAGGCATACATATTAAAAAGGTAGAAAGAAGAAAAATCAATGATCTAACTCAACACCTTCATCAAATAGAAAAAGAACAAAAATCTAGTCCTGCAGCTTCTAGAAGAAAAGACATTATAAGGCCAAGAGTTGAAATCAATGAGATGTTGTTATTTTTATGTGCTGGCGAGTCATCTGTGACTCATAGCACGATGTACGACAGCCCTAAACTCTGCCCTACCCTGTTTCAATCTCACCATCTCCAACACACCTATTTCCATTACCCCAGTCACTGAATAAATCCATCTCATTGAGGGTCTTCCTTTCCTGCACTGTCCCTTCACCCGCCCAAGCATGACATTCCTCTCCAAGGACTGCTCCCTCCTTGCAATATGTCCAAAGTATGTCAGATGAGGCTTCAGAATCCTTGCCTCCAAGGAGCAGCCGGCTTCACCCTCTCCAGGACAAACCTGTTAGTTTTCTTAGCAATCCATGGTATACTCAATACTTTTCTCCAACACCACAGCTCAAAGGGATCAATTCTCCTTCTATCATCCCTAGTCATTGTCCAGCTCTCTGATGCCTAGCAAGTGATTGCAAAAACCATGGCATGTATCAGGCACACCTTAGTCTCCAGAATGACATCATTGCACTTCAGTACTATAAACAGGGCTCTAACAGCAGACTTTCCCATCGCGATACATCTTTTAATTTCCTGGCTGTTGGTGCCAAGAGAGTTGACTGTGGAGCCAAGCAAACCAAAACTGTGAACAATCTCAATCTCTTCACCATCCATTATGATGCTGCCAATCGGCTCAGTGGTGAGAATCTTTGTTTTCTTGATCCATGGTACTGAATCTATGATATGCACAAAGACCAAGGGAACTAAGTTGAGAACCCAGAAACAGACCCCCTTCTCTCTGTTCGACTGATACTTGACAAGGAAATCAAAGCTATCAAATGGGGAAAAGACAACATCTTCAACAAATGGTGCTGGCAAAACTGGACTGCTACATGCAGAAAGCTGAAACAAGATCCACATC
Source organism: Elephantulus edwardii (assembly GCF_000299155.1). NCBI lineage: Eukaryota > Metazoa > Chordata > Mammalia > Macroscelidea > Macroscelididae > Elephantulus > Elephantulus edwardii. Next base: position 16,250,311 of record NW_006399770.1, read on the forward strand.
TCATACCCCACACAAAAATCATCTCAAGGTGTATCAGAGACTTGGGAATAAAGCCAAAACCATAAAGTTCACAAGAGAAAAACTGGGCTCAAGCTTAGAAGGCCTAGTCTATGGTATAAATACAGCCAGAAATGTACAATCTGAAGAGGGTAAAATTAATGAATGGGATCTTTTAAGGATTAAACCCCTATGCATGCCAAAAACGTTTTCTAACAGAGTGAAAAGAAAACCTACCAACTAGGAATAAACATTTGGCAATACCATCTCAGACAAGAGTCTCATCACAAATGTTTGTAGACTACTCCTGGGCCTCCGTAAGAAAAATATCGATAACCCAGTGACAAAATGGGCCAAGACATGGAAAGGAATTTCACAAGTGAAGACATTTGAATGGCCAACAGACACATGAAGAAATGCTCCAAATCAGTGGCAGTAAGAGAGATACAAATCAAAACCACAATGTTATACCATCTCACTCCAGCAAAAGTGGCAAAGTTTCATAGGACAGCGAGTAGTAAATTTTGGAGAGAATGTATACATTGTTGGTGGGATAGTAAAATGGTCAACTAGCCTGGAAGGCAGTTTGGTGCTTCCTCATAAAGCTGAACATAGAAATTTTATATGACCCAGCTACGCCAGTGCTTGGAATACACCCAAGAAAATGAGAACTGAGGCTCAAATGGAGACTTGTACACCAATGTTCATAGCAGCGTTATTCATCAAAAACATGAAAAAAACCCAGATGTTCAACCACAAATGAATGGATTGAGAAGTTGTGGTACATTCATACAAAGGAATACTATGCTGCATGCAGGAACATTGATTTTGCAAATTACTACCTAACTTGGGAGGGACTGGAGAGCATTATACTGAGTGAAGTAACTAGGACTTGTCCTTGTCCTTGTCCTACAAGGACAAATACTGTATAAAACCATTATTGTAGAATAAGTATGAGCATCTGAGTGGGGGGAAGGTGGAAGCAGAGAGGTGTTAATTATAAGGTTGTACAATTTGATGGGGTGGGGCGAAGGAAATGGGAAGCATCTTGTGTGAAAAACAATGCATTCAAACTTTGTAAATAAATCAATATAAAATAATAAAAAATTAAACAAAGCAAAACCGAAAAGAACTTTGCCTTATTTTTAGCCAATTTCATTGTCTGTGATACAACTGCCCCCATTGCCCCAGACACTGTGTCAATCCTTCTCATCTGGGGTCTTTCTCTCCTATGCTTACCCTCCACCCTCCTAAGCATGCTGTCCTTCTCCCAGGATTGGACCCTCCTGGAAATATGCCCAAAATATGTGAGATGGAATTTGAAAATCCTTGTCTCCAAGGAGCAACCTGGTTTTAGTCTTTCCAGGACAGAGGTATCTGTTCTCTTGTCAGTCCTTACTATGTTCAATACTCTTCTACAGCACTATAACTCAAAGGCATCAATGCTTGTCATCCTCAGTCATTGTCCAGGTCTCAGATGCGTAACAAGAATTGCAAATACTATGACCTAGATCAGGCACACCCTATTCTCTAGACTGTTATTGTTGCTCTTCAGTACTCAGGAGAGGTCTCTGACAGGCCACTTTCCTCAGGCAACTGGTCTTTGATTTTCTGACTGCTAGTTCCAAGAGTGTTGCTTGTGGAACCATGCAAGATAAAATTGTTAACAACCTCAATCTTTTCTCTCTCCATCATGATACTGATAATTGACTACATGGTAAGAATGAATGTTTGTCTTCTTGATGTTGAGATGCAATCCATATTGAAGCCTATATCTTTGACCTTATGCAGCAGACACTTCAAGTCCTCCTCTGTATCAGAAAGTAATGTTATATCACTTGCATAATTCGGACTATTAATAATTCTTTCTCCAATCATTATGTCACATTCTTCTTCATAAACTTCAATCTCCCAGATTATTTATTCTCCATATAGATTGAAAAGCTATGGAGAAAGGATACATCCCTGACATACTCCTTTGTGATTCTCAATCATTCCTTGCACTTTCATAAAACAGCTTCCTGTTCTAGGTACAGCTTTCATATGAGCACATTCAAATGTTTTGGGATTTTCATTCTTCTCAATGTTAGCCATCATTTGTTGTGATCTACACAATCAAGTACTTTTATATAGTCAATAAAACACAAATAGACACTCCTCTTCTGCTTTCAACCAAGATCCATATGGTATGGGTAGTGATGTCCCTAGAGACACAATCTCTTCTAAACCTAGCTTTTGTTTTTTTGCAGTTCTCAGTCGACATACTGTTCTGGTCATTTTTCTATAATCTTCAGCAACATTTTGTTTCCATTTTATATTAGTAATATTGTTTAATGTTGAGTTAGATCTTTAGAGTTTGAGATTTCAGATTTTATTCATGAACCTTTTTTCTTCTATGATTTTTCTTTTGTAATACGGTTAATGCTATCTATGATATAACAATCTATCTGTTAATTTGTCAGTTTGTAGTGGCTTGTATGTACTCTGATGATGGAAGTATCTGTATTTCAAATACCTCGGAGTCGCGAGCCATATATCTAAGTGGAATTTCCAGATTAAGACAGATTAGGAAGAAAGATCTAGCCATTTCTGTCTGAAAATTACATAAAGAAAACTATGGATTACATTAGATTATTGTTTATATAGTTAGTGTCAGATTACTCAATAAACAAAGTAAGCAAGGATTTATTTGTTCTTTTTAGTAATTTATAATGACTAAGTTCACATTTTTTACATCAGTTAAAAAATTCTGCTTTTAAGTATGATTGTCATTTACTTATATTTTTACCAGCTCCCACTGCATTTTAAACAATGTCAAAACCTCTTTTACAATTACAGCCTTTGACAGGACAGTTGGTGGTGGTGGTGTTGTTAGGTGCCATTTAGTCATTTATGACCCATAAG
>NW_006399770.1:16253667-16255053 GCF_000299155.1 Elephantulus edwardii
CAGTGGCACCATGCAGTATTTGTCCCTTTGTGACTGAGATATTTCACTCAGCATAATGTCCTCCAGGGTCACCCACTTTGAATAATATTGCATGAGTTCCTTGTTTTTCAATGCTGCATAGTATTCCATTGTGTGGATATACCACAGCTTAGAACAATGTATTACCAAAATACAACACACTATTTATTTTTGTACTTCTAATAGCAAATCAGGCTTCTGATTTTTATCACTCAGTCCTGTGACAGGCACAGAGTAAAAAATAAACAAGATAAGCAAGGGTTTACACGTGCATACTTAATGATTCCCCCCAATTTAGAATGCATTATTTCTTTCTTTGATTTCTCAAGTATTTAACAACCAGATGAACAGGATGTTATACACAGAAAATAAGGGGCTAAAATTGAGATACAGGATTATATTCTTTACATGTAATGATTTTTATTGAGTGGTTTCACATTATTTTCCCACCACAGCACTTGAAACCCATGTAAAATTTTCACATAAATCCCACGTGCAATTGTTCACTACAGATTAGTAAATAAGTGTAAGTTAATTTGTGATTACTTTACTAGATAATTTATCCTGGGTTATGTGTTTAAAGATAAACTCATTAGTTTGCAAGGGGTTCAAAGTACATAGTGTTTGCAAGATAGCCTTGAGAATATTAGTGGCCATGAAGAATAGTGATGTCTCATCCTATTGTACTGTCTACACAAGTGAGAGAAGACTAAAATATGTTGTTACAGTGATTCTATGAAAAATGGATCTGAACCCTGCCCTATCTCAAACCAGCCTCACCATCTCTGACTCACTTGATCCCATTGATACTGTAACTATATTAATCCATCTTGTTGAAGGTCTTCCTTCCTTGCACTGATTCTCCACCTTTCCAAGCCTGATGCCCTTTGCCAAGGACTAGCCTCTCCTGAAGAAATGCCAAAAGTATGTGAGATAAAATTTCACCATCCTTACCTCCAAGGAGTACCATGGCTGTACTTCAGGGAATATATAACAATTACTCCTAACTCTGGATTTCTTTTGTGTATTTTCCTTTTGAATTACTGAGCCATACTCTTAGATTTTTTTCTCGATATCCACATCCATGTTTATTGCATCACCATTAATAATAGCAAAGACTTAGAAACAACTCAAATTGTCCATCAAGGGATGAATGATCAAAAAACTGGTGCATCAATATAACAAAACAGTATACATGAATGTAAAAATTATCAAGAACTTCTGAAATATTGTACAACATGGTTGAATCTAGAATAAATCATGTTGAGTGACTCAAGTCAGTTACAAAAAAGACAATTATGATTAAAGATTGTTGTTGTTGTTGTTATGTGCCGTCGAGTCGTTTGCGACTCATAGCGACCCTATGCA
>NW_006399770.1:16257898-16260301 GCF_000299155.1 Elephantulus edwardii
TGTAGGTTGAAAAAGTATGGGAGATAGGATGCATCCCTGGCATACGCCCTTCCCAATTTTGAACCATGCAGTGTTCCCTTGCTCTGTTCTGACGACTGTCTCCTGGTCCAAGTATAGGTTTTGCATTAAAACGATGAAGTATTCTGGGATTCCCATTCTTCTCAGAATTAGCCACAGTTTGTTATGGTCCACAAAGTCAAACGCCTTTGCATAGTCAATGAAACACAGACATCCCTCTGATATTCCCTGCTTTCAGCTAAGATCCATCTAACATCAATTCTATTATTTAAAAAAAAAAAAGGACTACGTCTTCCTCAACTCTTGGCTGTCCCTCTGCTTGCTTCTACTTCTTTCTTTCTCAGGGTGGTATCAACAGAGATGCTAGTATCTCCATACTCATGTCATTTTACAGCATCAAATCCTAGATAATGTAATAGTGTATTTTCTAATAACTACTAAGGCAAATTTTCTTTGTGCTTTCATTGAGTTACATGCCTGTTACTAAGCTAATCTCTGTGGCCAGTGTGTGTATGTGTGTGTGTGTATAGTGCTTTTGGTTTTTTCTTTTGTCAGGAACTAGCTTAAGACCATGTGTTTAGTAAACTAAATGGAACCTAATAAACTTGGGAGAATTATAGTGCTGTGGAAAAAGGTGTGGCTCTCTAAAGAAAGACATTAGGAGGAAAAACAAATATCCACAAAATGGAGTTTTCCACTAACTCCCACTAAAGCAACTATTTTGTGAACTGTAGAGTTGGAACCAACCCATAGATGACCCTTCAGCAGGTTTACAGAGGTGGTCAATTAAGCCCAAGGAGATTACCCATCCCTCTCCTGTGGCATAGCTGATGGCCCCAAACTGCATGGCTTCAGCATTGCAGCACAGCTTCTTGCCACTAAGGCACAAGAACTCCTGGTTTGTTTCATCAACATATTTTTTATGTATTTTTTTTTAAACTTTTTTAGTCTTTTTTGTTGTTGTTATTGTTGGGTATCATCAAGTTGGATCCAACTGGCACAGGAGAAGATTGCTGCTCCTCCAGCCATCTGATGGATTCGAACCATGTGCCTTCAGGACTACAGCACAGCTTCTTGCCACTATGCCACCAGAACTTCCTTAGATATAACTTTTTGAGAACCAACAAATATATAGAATATTCCTCCATTTTGTTGCTGTGAATCTTAGATATTTTCAAAATACTTTCATATACCTATCTAATGACATTGCAAACTTAACATTACATGTTAACTTTTATTCTTTACTTTTACACTTTCTAATATTTTTCAGTGTCTGTCTGAGTCTTATTTTTAGGAATTCTCCTAGTTACCAAACCTAAAAGTTATTCTTAATTTTCTTTCCTCATATCCTGTACAATTCATATGTATTTTTGTTATGAAGTTTATCTTCAAATTGCATCATGAATGTAGGCACTTTTTACTTTCTCTTATACAGCTCTTTTCTGAGCAACCATCATTTCCTGTTTATGTATTTGCTCTTTCCTCTTGATTGATTTTTCTATTTTCATTCTTTTCTCTGATGGTCAATTCTCTTTAGGGGAGCCAGAACAATCTTTCAAAAGTTTAAATCTAATCATGATATTACCTTACTTATATCAGCATTCTTAGTACCAGCAGCCAGGAAATCAAAAGATGAATTGCATTGAGAAAGCTTGCTGTCAGAGACCTCTCCAGGATACGGAAGAGAAACTTTGTCAGTCTGGAGACTAAGGTGTACCTAATTCAGGACATAATCTTTGTAATAACTTGCTATTTGTCAGAAAGCTGGAAAATTAAAATTATAGAGAGATAATTGATAACTTTGAGCTATGGTGCTGGAGAAGAGTATTATATATACAATAGACTGTCAGGAGAACAAACAGGTTCATCCTAGAGAGGGTAAAACCACGCAGCTCCTTGAAGGCAAAGATTGAGGCTTCATCTGACATACTTTGGGCATGTTGCAAGGAGGTACTAGTCCTTGGAGAAGGACATCATGTTTAGAAGAGTGGAGGGACAGCATAGAAGAGGAAGACACTCTATGAGATGGATTTATTCCGTGACTGAGGTAATGAAGGTGTATGTCAGAGACAATAAGACTGGCACAGGATAGAGCAGGGTTCAGGGCTGTTGTATATAGGGTCACTATGAGTCACAAGCGACTTAATAGCACATAACCACCACAATACACAAGTCTCCAATGAGTTGCTGAGGTACAAAAGAAAATGTAAAAAATTTACCTTATTTTTTCTGACCCATCCTGGAGAGGATTAAACCAAGCAACTCTTTGGAGGCAAGGATTCTGGGGCTTCGTCTGACATACTTTTGGCATGTTGCAAGGAGGGACAGGTCCTTGGAGAGGGACATCATGCTTGGGAGGGTGAAGGGACTGTGCAAGAGGGGAAG
>NW_006399770.1:16260816-16262727 GCF_000299155.1 Elephantulus edwardii
AAAGTTGTAATGTATTTTTCTTTATAAATCCTACCTTAAAATTAGCTTTGAAGGCTGGTGTGTGAAGTGGTTGAATTCCAGAAGGTTGGTTTCTTAGACATTTTGGTTGAGGATAGGGTGTGGACTGTTTGGTTGTTTTATTATTTCATTCACAATTGTGCGTGAGCTGATTTGATTTGCTGGATTTAGCTAACAATGAGCTGTGAGTTGGAAACCTCTTGTTTAGAGTCAAGCAGGACCTGGTAGGCAGGTTTTTGTATTTAAAAGTCAGTTGGGTCCTGGGCTGCTAGTATTATTTGTGTTTAAGACGGAACATTTTTCTAGGTGATACAGCTTAGGTTTTTCAAATATCTTTATTAAGGTAATTTAAAGTTGCTGTGATGCAGAACACTGTGCCAGTGGTGCATCAAATGTCATAATGATTACCCGTAGTTGACAGTGTTTGCTGGAGCTCCCAGATTGAGACAGACTTGGAAGCAGGAGTGGCATCCACTTCCTAAACAACATGTGTTTGGAAACTCTATGAACGTAGAGAAACGATGATAGCTAAAGAATAGGATTCAGGTCTTTGGTTTATAGGATCACTATGGATCCTAGATAGCACTTAACAATTAAAACATTTAATTATTCCATACTTATTATTAATTTTTTACTAGAATTAAGGCTTCCGGAAAATAGAATCTTGATTGACTTATTGATTGCTATAGGCTTTGTGCCCAAGCTGATGCTGAACTTTGAGTGTGTGTCCTGTAAGAATATATTGAAATAATTCATATGAAATGGAACACTACTCTGCCAAAATATTTCCTTTTAAACAATTAGATCTTGAAATCCTTACATTCTTGAAATGTGTGAAAATGAAGCCTTGCAAAGAAAACATGTGAGAACTCACTTTATTAATAGTATTGATCTGACTATTGATATAGATTTCACATTAGCCAGAAGAAAGTTGCTGAGCTCAAGATACATGTGTAAGTTTCCCTGGTAGTTGGTCTTTCAATAAATTGATTTTTTTCAAATGTTACTTTCCAAGTTAGATTGATTTGCCATATATGGAAACACAAAATACCTTGAAAAAATTTTTTTAAGTTTGAACTCAGACATTCCCCCCCCCCCCCCCCCAGTAATCATTGGTTTTCTAGGAAGTATGCCTTCCTCTGCAGCACAGTTTTAGGCATTTTACTTAATTGTCAAGTTCCTAAATTTTTTATTGGTGTCTACCTGATGAACTTATTATGAGTATTAAAAGAATAGTGATAAATGGAAAGAGAGAAAGAAAGAAACTGCTCCAAAGAAACAGACTAGCCTTTAATGCATGTATGAGAAAGAAACCAAGTGACCTGGTCGCATGTGGAGAAGGTTAAAATGGCATGGCCAGTTAGGAGGAGATCCTTCTTATAAGGTTCCTGGGGAGGACAAGAGACAATGAAATGTCTCTCTAAGAATTTAGGGGTTAATTAATTTGAGTTTGAGCATTTATGATGAGGTCCAGAGCTTTATCAGGATCCACTGTCTGGTCTGGTCTTTGTTCTGGCATCCTTAGATGGTATTATGTGTTTCAGTAAGTGATCAGTTCTAGGGGGATAGGAGTGGAACAGCTGCATTCTTAATGTTTTTCCTCCATTTATTATTCTTTTTTTAAGGCTTTCATCATTTGTTCACCTAAATATGCAAATCTTGAACTTGAATTTTCCATTTTGTTTAGAACACAGGAACTGATGTCTCTAAAGCTAGATTAGCCTAAAAGACTCAAACTAGGATAGTATTGGTTTTAATCTATGTCAGTCCTGCTTGGGAGGAAGGGGGTAGGAAGGTGGAATCACCCACACAAAAAAAACCATCCTCACCTCTTTAACTGATGACTCTATATTCAATTATAAAGAAAAATTAATTGATATATCTGCAGCCTTC
>NW_006399770.1:16263327-16264924 GCF_000299155.1 Elephantulus edwardii
CAGTGTGATTGGCACAGGATAGAGCAGGGTTTAGAGCTGTTGTACATAGAGTCGCTATGAGTCGCAAACTACTCGACGGCACATAACAACAACAACAACATTTTAAAGTTAAGCTTGATTGTGTCCTTTCCTCCATTTTTATTTCAATGTATCAAGAATGCAAATGGGTTTGGAGAGAGGATTAATTGAAGAAAATCTTGTTCATACATAGGGACTTGCTAAGAAAAGGATTTTTCTTTGTGTTGATATTTTCCTTTACAGATAGAAACTCAATGGAATGAACTGGTTCTACAGGAATAAATTGGTAGAAAAAATGTTAATTTTAGGAGAAAAACACATACAGGTTTGGGAGTATGTGATAAACTGACTTGTACCTAAGGTAAGAAATCAGATTATTATCTGTGTATACTCTTCCGACATATGCACCAACCAACTGCTTCAAAACAAAAGAATTTTCGTTCTTGAGGCGGCAAAGACTCTACAAAGGTGACACAAGTTTAAAGTTATTAGAAATTATTTCACAGAAACTACCAAGATCTCAGTGATCTTTAGCATCTTTTTCTTAGAGTGGGAGCCCTGGTGAAAGAGTGGTTAAGTGCTCAATTTCAGACTGAAGGTTGGTTTTTAAGTCATCCTCCAATCTCCAGCAGAAGGAAGAAGAAATATACCTCCATAAACATGACAGGTTTGGAAACACTATGGGCCAGTTCTCTGTTCTATAGAGTTATTTTGAATTGGATTCAACTGGCTAGCAATGGAATACAGGTTTTCATTTATTTATTTCCTTTTGTTGCTATGGTAATGACCCTTTAAGAAGTTTGGCCTTTTCTTAAAGAAAACTGTAGAATGGTTTGCAATTTACCTATTATCAATTCTTTTTTGAGTGAATCAACATATTATCAATCATGGAAAGAAATAATATGCATTCTTCAATCCCCTTCCTGGAAGACTATATAGAATATCATGGGGCAAAAAAAGGGAATAAAAGCAAAGAATGAACTTTAGTTTCCACCTCCCCCCATTTCTGTTAAATTAATTTAAATTCAGTACTATAATTCAAATATATGCATCAACAACTAGAGTCAAAGAGGAGGATATAGAAATTTTCTACCAACTTTTGCAGTCAGAAATTGATCAAACATGCAATCAAGATGCAATGATAATAATGTGTGACTGGAACGCAAAAGTTGAGAACAGGAAAGAAGGATCAGTAGTTGGAAAATATGGGCTTGGTAAGAGAAATGAGGCAATGAGGCAGGAGATAGAATGAGAGAGTTCTGCACATTCAATGATTTATTTATTGCTAATACCTATTATAAGAAACATAAATGCAGGCTATACATGGATCTCACCTGATGGTATGCATAGGAATGAAATAGATTACATTTGTGGAAAGATTCTCTGGAGAAGCTCCGTATCAGCAGTGAAAACCAGGCCGGGTGCTGATTGTGGTAGAGACCACCAACTACTCATATGCCAGTTCATGCTGAAGTTGAGGAAAATTAAATCAAGTCCACAGAAACCAAAATTTGACCTTAAGTCTGTCCCGCTCAAATTTCAAAACCATCTCAGGAACAGTTTTGAGGCCTTGACCACC
>NW_006399770.1:16266691-16267245 GCF_000299155.1 Elephantulus edwardii
GAGCCTCCATGAGATGGATCGATCCTGTGATTGGGGTGGTGGGAATGAGTCTGTTTGAGACAGCAAGGTTGACACAGAATAGAACAGCATTTAGGGCTCTTGTACATAGGGTCGCTATGAGTCGCAAGAGACTCAGTAACAACATTAGAGAAATAAATGCTTAGGTAGGAACACTTAAATTATTTCACTGTACATTAAGTGAAAAAAAAAATTACGTTTTGTTGAAAGTCCTCTAAGTTTCATTTACCTTGGTATCAGATAATTGTTGACACTCTCATTCCTTATGACAAAATGTTACTAATAATTATGACTATGTATATCCTAAAGAAGATATTGTGACTAATAATGGGCAAGTCTATCGATCCCTCTCTTGCAAATGAAATCCTACCATACAACTTTTTTCTCAGAATTCCAACTGTGCTCATTATTCTTTCAAGTACCGGATACATTTCTTTTCTCTCCTTTTAAAATATTACACTTTTTTGTTATTATTGATAATTTTCCTATTCTCACAATTTGTTAGTTAAATTACTCTAGAGCTACAGAAGGTATCA
>NW_006399770.1:16271140-16272607 GCF_000299155.1 Elephantulus edwardii
AACTTGAGAGAGGCTGGAAAGCATGATGCAGAGTGAATTAATGAAGCCAGCAGAAGAACAAATACTGCATAAGATCATCATTGTAAAAATAGAAGGATGACTAATAACACATATACAAGAAATAATATAAATAAGTAATAAAGCATGCAACTCAAGGGCTTGAGGGAGGGGAATTGAGGGGTGAGGGTAGGTAGTGGTGGAAACACAAGGCCGCACAGTTTTGTGGGTAGAGGGAGAGGGAAAAGTAAATGGGACTGATCTGGGTGAAAAGATAGGGTAATGGCGGGCAAGGTCCAATGATGATTAATTTTATAAAATATAATGCATGAAAATAATTATATGAAACACAGTGTGAGTGAAGAATAGTATGAAACACAATGTACATAAGCTGTGTAAGCAAACTGATAAAAAAAGAGTTTAGTTAAGTGATTGATCTCACAAAACAACTTTATTCTTATATATTAGAATGAAACAGTCTAGTATAGAGGGTTAGAGATCTCTGGTGTCCTAGTGGTAAAAACTGGACCGCCAACTAGAAAACACCTTGGTTTAAACGTACCAGCTGTTCTGTGGGAGAAAGATGATCAATCTCCTCCCATATCATTTATTGCTTCTGAAAACCTGCCAGAGGGTGAGCTATGACTCAGTCTCAGTGCAATGGAACGTAACACCACTACTACTTTAGCTATTAATTTTTACTTTTATCACATGACTCTAATGACTATACAAATGTTGTCTGTGGTCTACCAAGGGAACTGGATACCATATTAGTAATGTAAATAGCACCTTTTGTGTGAAGATATGTAATTAAGGTGTATATATGGCAAGAAACTGTACTTGCAATCCTGAAGGCATGTGATTTGAGGCCACCAGCTACTCTACAGAAGGATGGGCAATCTCCTCCAATGCAATTAACTGCCTCTGAAATCCTGTCAGATGGTCAGCTATGGGTTGGTTCTGACTCAATGATACAAAACAACAACAACTACAATACGACTAATGAGAAGATTAGTCCATTTCACTGTGGCTCCCAAACCTAAGGAGCTTTCACAGCTGTTTTTGGCCTGCTTAGTGTCTGTTTTGACCAGTCAGCTGTGTGGCACCCACAGCCCCATACATTAGTCCTGGCCTTGTGACTGTCATTGTCATCAGTGTCCCCAGAGTAGGAACTTTCCAGGCTCTTCAAATAATTCTTGAAAAGCAAAGAGAAAGGTGAGGATGATGGTAGATTTTGAAGGGTGTCTGAGAGACTCACTCCAGTTCAGGGATATGTTAGGAGAAGCAGAAGGAGATGTGGCAGATTAGAACGAAAACTCGTTAAGTTTATAAAGTTTTGTACTGTGATGAGTAATAATGGAAAATCCTTTTGTATTGCAAATAAGTAGTTCATGAAAGGAATTAGCATGATGTTTTAGTAGTAATACTATATTTGAGACAAGTTTAATGAGTTTTCTGACAGTCTTCAAT
>NW_006399770.1:16274102-16274907 GCF_000299155.1 Elephantulus edwardii
GATCTTTTCTAACAAGTGCCTCAAGTCCTCCTCACTTTCAGCAAGCCAGTTTGTGTCATCTCAAAAGTTATTAGTCTTCCTCTAATGCTGATGCCACATTCTCCTTCATATAGCTTCTCAAATAATTTGTTCAATATACAGATTAACTATGTGTGGCGAAAGAATAAACCTCTGATGTACACCTTTTTTAATTTTAAACTGTTCAGTGTTTTCTTGCTCTGTTCACACAACACCTTCTTAGTCTACGTATAAGTTTCATATGAGCAAAATAAGGTCTTATAGGATTTCCATTGTTCTCAATGTTACTCATAATTTGTTATGATCCACTCAGCCAAGTGACTTTGCATAGTCAATAATGCACAAATAGACATTCTTCTGTTAGTGCTTTCATTTAGCCAGGGTTCATCTGACATAAGCAATGATATCCCTGATGCCACAGTCTCTTTCTAAATCCAACTTTAACTTCTAGAAATTCTCAATGTACTGTTCTAGCCATTTTGAAGGATTTTTAGTAGTATTTTGCTTGCATGTGATATTAATGATATTATCTGATAATTTCTGCATCCTTTTAGATCACCTTTCTTGAGAATGGGAACAAATATGGATCTCTTCCAATCAGTTGGCCAAGCAGCTGTCCTCCATATATCCTGGCATAGATTAGTGAATGTGTCCACCGTTGCATTTATTAGTTGAAACATGTCAATTTGTGTTCCATTGATTCCTGGGGTCTTTTTTTGCCAATGCTTTCAGTACACCTTGAACTTCTTTCTTCATTATCATTCATTACTATGACTTATACTGTTTT
>NW_006399770.1:16277272-16278603 GCF_000299155.1 Elephantulus edwardii
CTATCTATCTATCTATCTATCTATCCACACACATATCTTTAAAGAAAAGCAGACAGTATAGCAGTGTAGCTTTGTATAGCCCTTATACTGTAAGTAGTCTACTCCTGCTATTAATACGAAGAGTACAGTGAACTATCATAACTACCTGTTGTCATGTGATTAAGTTTGACACACTTAAGAATAAAGATCAAATTTAATTAACTGACAATATAGTATTAGAATGCTCTCTGGCACTTTTATTCAATGTTTAGCAAGTGACTTTTTGGAGGCCAGATGATGCTTAGAATATCTGATTTTAATTCTTGAATTTGCCTTATTTCAGTTTCAATTCCAGGTGAATAAAACTACCATGATTATCTTCTTAGATTCTAGAGGAATAAATTGATGGCAAGAATTCCTGTGGCTGCATAAGATCAAAATAATGTCTACTAAAATATCTCATTGGCTTTGAAATACTTTATCTTGTAGAGATCCCAATATGTCTGCTGAGATCACAAACATCAATAATACACCACTAGATTCAAGAAAGAACTTACTACCACATTCCATCTTTATTTTACATTCTTTCTCACAAAGTGAGACAATTTATTTTTAAATTTAAGTTATTTAAATATTATTTAAAAGCAAGATCTTATTTTTTTTCCCCAGTGTACAGCTTTCTTTTTAATCTGGTTTCACTTGATTCTTTCTTTAGCATTCTCTCAGGTAAATGGTTTCATTGCATAATTTTAGGAAAAGTGTAACAATTCTGGTAATTATACCTTATTACAAATTTAAAAGTTTATAACTAATTTTCTATTTAAGACTTCTTTATTTACTGGTGGAGACTGAGTAAGGAGTTACATTGGCAACTGAAACCAGGTGGTTTGTATCCAATAGCTTCTCCAAGCGAAAAAGATGAACAGTCTTGTCCTGTGTGATTTATAGCCTTTGAAAACCCACTGGAGAGTCAGCTACGAGCATTTTCTGATTCTACAGCAATGAATTGTTCTTGCTGTTTACATAAAATTTACATTAAAACATATCTAAGCATGTGGAGAAGTTGGAATGTTTACGGGTTAATCCTAATATATGTCTAGGCTGTAGCTTATTCAATTTAGACTTTACACATGTCTGTATAGTTTTGTGATATTAGTAACAATGAAGCTTTTATTCTGGATGAGTGATTTAGTTGAAATCATTTGCCTAAAAGGTTGAAAAATTAGAACTAAAATCCAGTTCTGCATTCAGTACTCCTGATATTTAATGTTTATACAGTCTAGAACTGATTATAGAACTGATACTAGCCTTCACATTTGCAGCAGGAGAATGCCAAACAGAATACTGTTGTT
>NW_006399770.1:16281138-16284130 GCF_000299155.1 Elephantulus edwardii
GTCTGTGTCAGCAATCCTGTTTGTTATAGTGATTCTGTATACTTCTTCCATCTTCTTTTGAATCTTCCTGGGTCATTTAACATTCTTCCTACAGCATCCTTAATATTACAACTCAGTGCTTGAATTTGTTCCTCAGTTCTTTCAGCTTAAGAAATGCTGAGCCAGTCCATCCCTTTTGATTTTCCAACTCCGAGTTTTGCATATTTTTTTATAATAACTTGCTTTGTCTCCCTATACTTCCCTTTGTGTAGCTCTTAACATCTTGATTTATTCCATTTGTTTTGGCTTCTTTTTTAAAATATATTTATTTGCTTACAAAGTTCATATACATTGCATTTCACTCTACATTCACATTTTGTTTCATACAATCATTCTCATGCATTATGTCTTATAAAATGAATCACCTTTTTTGGCACTCTAGTGCAATATTCTAGGAAGAAGGATTGGCCATCCACTTCAAAAATAGCAGGCCTTCAAAAACCCTATGTACAATAGAACACACTTGGACTAGCAGACATGGCAACAGAGGCTGAGATCTCAGATATGGAAACACAAAGAAGGAGGAACAGCTGTAAGGAGACATTAGTGATTGGAACATGGAATGTGAGAAGCATAAATGTAGGAAAATTGGATGTTGTTAAGAAAGAAATGGAGCACATAAATATTGACATACTAGCTACTGGCATAATGAGATGGCTTGGCATGGGACATTTTGAATCAGATGATCATATGATCTACTGTGCCTGGGAAGAAACGGTGAGAAAAAATGGGGTTGGTTTCATAATTTAAAAAGTCATTTCTAGATCTATCTTGAAATACCATGTAGTGAGTGACGGGATAATATCCATACACATACAAGGAAGTCCCGTGATTACCACTATCATTCAAATATATGCACAAGCAAGTAGAGCCAAAGAGGAGGAAATGGAAGATTTCTACCAACTTTTGCAGTAAAAAATTGATCAAACTTGTAATTAAGATGCACTGATAATAATGGGTGACTGGAACACAAAACTTGGGAACAGGGAAGAAGGATTAGTAGCTAGAAACATGGACTCAGTGACAGAAATGAGGCTGTAGATAGAATGATAGAATTCTGCACATTCAATGATTTCAATACCTTTTATAAAAAACACAAATGCAGGCTATACACATGGATTTCACCTGATGGTATGTATAAGAATCAAATCAATTACATTTGTGGAAAGAATTGCTGGAGAAGCTCAATATAAGCTTTGAAAACCAGGCTAGGTGCTGATTGTGGGACAGACCACAAACTACTCATATGCAAGTTCAAGCTGAAGTTGAAGAAAATGAAATCAAATCCACGGAAATAAAAATGTGACCTTAAGTCTATCCTTCTCGAATTTCAAAACCATCTCAGGAATAAGTTTAAGGTCTTGAGCACCAAGAGTGTAGACCAAATGAGCTGTGGGAGGATATAAAAAAATATTGTCCATGAAGAATGCAAAAGAACATTACAAAGTCCGAAGAAGAAGAAAAAACCAAGATGGATGTCAGATGAGCCTCTGAATATTGCATTGGAGAACTGAGAAGCCAAAGCTAAAGGAAGAAATCAAGAATTTAAGAGCTGAACAGAAGATTTCAAAGGGCAGCTTGGGACGACAAAGCAAGATACAATAATGAGATGTGCAAAAATCTGGAGTTGGAAAATAAAAATAAAAAGGGCTGACCTCGCTCAGCGTTTCTTAAGCTTGTTGTTGTTGTTGTTAAGTGTCGTTGAGTCACAGGTGACACATTGCGGCCTTATGAAGGAGAGTCCTTAACACTTGTGTGTCTCTCATTCTCTCTCCAGGTTCATAGGGTTTCTGGAGGCAAGCTGTTACTGCAGTGGATGCTGCTCCTGCTTCCAAGTTTTTTTTAAGCTTAAGGAGTTGAAAAACAAATTCAATTAATGATGTTTTGGGTAGAACATTGAATGATCCAGGAAGCATTAAAAGAAGTGGAAGGAGTACACAAGTCACTATATCAGAAAGAATTGGCTCACAAAAAAAAAAAATCATGAAATAACATATGAGCAAGAGCCTGTAGTGGTGAAGGAGAAAGTTCAGGTTGCTCTGAAGTAATTGGCACAAAACAAGACTCCAGGAGTTGAAGGCATACCAACTGACATATTTCAACAAACAGATGCTGCTCTGGATGTCCTAACTAAGTTGTGCCAAGAAATATGGTGCAAAGAAACCTGGCCAACTGACTGGAAGAGACCAATATTTTTTCCCATTCCAAAAAACAGGTGATCCAACAGAGCATGAAAATTAACGAGCAATATAATTAATATCACACGCAAGCAAGGTTCTACTGAAAATTATCCAAAAACGACTGGAGCAATATCTCAACAGAGAACTGCCAGATGTGCAGAAAGGGGTCGTGGTACTAGAGACATTATAGCTAATGTTAGATGGATCTTGGCAGAAAGCAGAGAGTACCAGAGGAATGTCTATCGGTGCTTCATTGACTATGCAAAGGCTTTTGACTGTATGGATCACAAAAAGCTATGGCTGACTCTGAGAAGAATGGGAATGTCAGAACATTTGATTGTGCTTATGTGAAACATTTAGTTGGACCAAGAGGCAGTCTTTAGAACAGAGCAAGGAGACATTTCATGGTTCAAATTAGGGAAGGGGGTCCACCAGGTGTCCCTGATCCAGGCTATAGTCTTAAAAATTGCATGCTATGCATCCGAGGGTTGGACGGTGACTAGGCATGATAGAAAAAGAACTGATGCCTTTGAGCTGTGGTGCTGGAGAAGAGTGGTGACTATACCATGGACAGCTAGGAGAACAAATAGGTTTATCCTAGAGAAGATGAAGCCAGGCTGCTCCTTTTGAGTCAACAATTCGGAAGAGTTGTCTGACATACTTTGGGCATGTTGCAGGTATAGACCAGTCCTTGTAGAGGGACATCACATTTGGGAGATTGGAGGGATAGCACAGGAGAGGGAGGCCCTTGATGAGATGGATCGATTCAGTGA
>NW_006399770.1:16284230-16290678 GCF_000299155.1 Elephantulus edwardii
AATGCACACTATTGATGAATCTTTTTTCAATCCAGGTGCCACATTCCTCTTCATAAAACCCGGCCTACCGGATGATCTGTTACACATATAGACTGAAAAGCTATGGAAACAGAATGCATTCCTGGTGTGTAACCTTGCTGATTTTGAAGCATACAGTGTTTTCCTGTTCTGTTCTGATGACTGACTCCTGGTTCAAATCTAGATTTCACATAAGCACAATCAAGTATTCTGGAATTCCCATTCTTCTCAAAGTTAGCCACAGTTTGTTGTGATCCACCCAGGCAAATGTTTTTGCATAGTCAATGAAACACAGACATTCCTCTGTTAATCTCTATTTGCAGCTAAGGTCTATCTCACTTTGGCATAATGTCTTTAGTTCCATGGTCTCTTCTAAACCCAGACTGAACATCTGACAGTTCTCTGTTAATGTACTGTTCCAGTCATTTTTGGATAATTTTCAGTAGGATCTTGCTTGCATATGATAATAATGCTATTTTTCCAATAATTTCTACACTCTGTTAAATCACATTGTTTTTTGAATGGGGGGAAAATATGCATCTCTTCTAGTCAGTTGGCCAGGCGGTTGCCTTTCAGATTTCTTGGCACAACCTAGTTAGCATGACCAGGGCAGCATTTGTTATTGAAATATGTCAATTGGTTTGCAGTCAGATCCTGAGGCCTTGTTTTTTTCCGATTCCTTCAGAGCAGCTTGATTTGCCTCCTTCATTACATGTTATTTAATTAAATTCGTCTGTGTCAGCAATCCTGTTTGTTATAGTGATTCTGTATACTTCTTCCATCTTCTTTTGAATCTTCCTGTGACTATACCATGGACAGCTAGGAGAACAAACAGGTTTATCCTAGAGAAGATGAAGCCAGGCTGCTCCTTTTGAGTCAACAATTCGGAAGAGTTGCCTGACATACTTTGGGCATGTTGCAGGGATAGACCAGTCCTTGTAGAGGGACATCACATTTGGGAGATTGGAGGGATAGCACAGAAGAGGGAGGCCCTTGATGAGATGGATCGATTCAGTGATTGGGGTGGTGAGAGTAGGTGTGTCAGAGACAGTGAGTTTGGCACAGGATAGAGCAGGATTTAGGGCTCTTGTACATAGAGTCACTATGAGTCTCAAGCAACTCAACAGCACATAACAACAGCAGTGCACTATTCAGTCTCTTCTGACCTCCATCTTGGTCTTTTTGTTCCCTCCGTGTTTGTAGTAATATTTTGTGTTCTTCATGAATAATATTCGTGATATTCTCTTACAGATCATCTGGTCTTCACTCATTAATATTCAAGGCCTCAAACCTGTTTGTGAGATGGTTTTGAAATTCAGGAGGGATACACTCAAGATCAAACTTTGGTTTTTGTTGATTTGAATTTAATTTCTTTATCTTCTATTTGAACTTGCGTAGTAATAGTCGATCTATTCTACAATCAACACCAGTCCAAGTTTTCATAGCTGATATTGAGCCTTTTCAATGATTTTTTTCCCATAGATGTAATCAATCTGATTCCTGTATAGACCTTCAGGTAAAGTCCATGTGTAGAGCTGCTATTTGTGTTTTCTTGTAAAAGAGATTTGCAGTGAATGAATTCTTGATTGTACAGAGATTTATCATTTTCTCCAGTTTCAAATCTATGTTTCTTGACTACAGATCCTTCTTCCCTGTTTCCAATTTTTTGCATTCCAGTTACCCATTATCATTAATGTATCTTGGTTGCATATTTTTTCTATTTATAACTGCAAAAATTGGTAGAAGTCATCTATTTCTTCTTCTTTGGCTTTGGTTGTAGGTGAAAAATTTGAATGATAGTGATATTAACAAGTTTTCCTTGTATCTATCTGAATATTGTCCTGTCACTCACAACATTGTATTTCAAGATGGATCTAGGGTATTTTAAACTGTGAATCTGACCCTATTTTTTCTCTTTTTTTTTCATTTCCAGCATAGTCATTTTTGTCTGATTCAAAGTGTCCTATACCTAATGTGACATATTTATATTTTCTATTTCTTCTTTAACAATCTCGAATTTTCCTACATTAATACTTCTTATATTCCACATTCCACTCACTAGAGTCTGTTTGCAGTTGTTCCTCTTCCTTTGTGATTCCCATTCTGAAGGGTCCGTCTCTGGTGCCATGTCTGCTAGTCTAATCTAAGTGTACTCTTGTTGTTCATATGGTTTTTGAAGGTTTATCATTTTGGAAGTGGCTAATCCTTCTTCCTAGTCTATCTTGATTTTGGTACTCAGCTTTAGAGTAGTATTTGACAGACAAGCATTTTACCCAAAAGAGCTGATAAAAGTATGTAGGTAACAGATCAGGTATTGGTCCCAGGGTGCCCACCTTTTGACACGTGTTGTATTCCCACACTCATTCCACTCTGCCGGCATCTAGCTCAATTTCCTTCCATCACCCCTTCAGCATCTACCATCCATTGCCCCCAACCATCTCTAGTTTGATAGCTCAGGCCTCCCTCTACCTTTGTTGTCCCATTTCCTCTCCACTACTCTGTGGTATTTGTGCTCCTTGTGCAAGGGCAGCAGGGTGGCCTCCACAGGAAAGGATGGGAGCTGAGGGGGAAGCTTAGTGCCAGGCAAGGGCAGGAGTACAGTGAACAGGATATGGCATTGTATATAGCCCTTATTTAATGACTATTTGACTCCTGTTTTTTTTGTATTTAGTTTTCTTGAGCCAATAAAATTGTATTTTGTAGTTTAATTGTAATTCAGTAAGTCTTGTGGGATCCCTTTGCTTCAATTTCCAGCCAGTCATTCCAGGATATCTTTTCTGTTTCCTCCTTGGCTAGCATATATAAAGCCTTTTTACATCCTGAAATAGACAGCTTACACTGATTTAGTTATTTTATAAGTTTGCGATATTATTAGGACTTAACTGAATGGATTTTTCCCTTAGGCATAGATTCAGATCTATGTGCATTTTGTGAGGAGTATCTGATTAATATGAATTGATACTGTATTCATTCATCTGTTAAATGAAAGATTGGAGACGTGAGTCCATCCAAAAATGACCTGGGAGGATGATCTGGTAATCTACTTCTAAAAAATTAGTCATTGAAAATCTTAGAAACTTTCTGGTATATTTTGGAAAGAAAATTAATTGAGGAAAATTATAATTTCCAAGGTCTTTGTTCATAATTTCAGAAGCTTCCCATTGATTGAACCTTATCAAAATGTTGTACTCATTCCATATTAGCCAGCAAGCAGTACTACCCACATGCATCTATCAGGATGGAATTTTCATTCTTGGGTATATTCATACTAATGGGAGGGAAATAATAATTTTGTCTGGAACAAGCTACAGGCTTATTTCCCTTGGCTTATTTTATTAATATTTTATGGCATATGCTTTCAAAGTGACTTTGCAAAGTTGCCCTGGAGTGTTTGCACAAAGGAGGCTTTCTAATGCAAATCTGATTCTATTGAAAGTTGGTTTTGTTTTCGATTTTTTTTATGGCACCAGTGAGTGAGCCCTCAAAGTCAAATCTGAGTCATCAAAGTGGTTTTTCATTTTATTCATCCACTCATTTGCTTATTAATTAAAAGAAGTGATGTATCATTAAGCAAATATTTATTAAACACCTATGGTAGTTATTAGCACCTGTCTAGAAGCTTATTGTTTGCTAAGGAAGAAGAAATATTGTGATTAAGAGGCCACAGGCTCAATATTTATAAGCACATTTTTGGTGCTTATAGAACTGCCTTGGAAGAAGGAAGGAGGAGCATAGCCAGTAGGTAGGTAGGTAGGTAGGTGAGGGACCAAAAGTAACTCATGTATTTAAGCAGAGAAGGTACAACAGGGGAAATAGTCAGCAGCCAAGGATGGAAAGGTGATATCATTCTTGATAGAGTTTAACTACTGTCTTTAAATTGAGTCCAACTAGATTAGGTGACCATCCATTAGATTTCTGATCTTGTAAATATGTATAGATGAGTCTGCTCATCTTCTTCAGAGCAGCTGGTAGATTATAACTGCAATATACCATCAGAGTTCTTTAGTTCTAATTAGCTGCTGTTGAATCAGCCTCTGATTCATGGCAATTCTATATGATACATGGTAGAAATGCTCTGTTTACAGCCAAGAAGTCTTTCTGAAACAGTCGGGTGGCCTATTGGGTAAGGAGTTTCATTCCCAACCTGAATGCAGTCATTTCAAATTCATCTATAGCTCTATAGGTGAAAGATAGGCAATATCCTCCTGTGATTTATAATCTCTGAAAATCTATTGACGGGGAGGGGAATTAGCAACTGATCATAAACGACTTCTGCCACTTAGCATTTTTAAGGACGCTGAGGGTATTTGACAGTTCTTTTGTTTCAATTTGAAATTGTATGTGAGTAGTTGATAGTAGCTGTTAATCAGTATCTGACCTAGTTTTCACAGCTGATACAGAGCTTCTCTAACAATTCTTTTCATAGTTATAATCAGTCTGATTCCTGTGTAGTCCATCTGGTGAAATCCATGTATATAGCTGCCATTTATACTATTCAGAAAAGGTATTTGCCATTAATAAATCATTGATTGCATAAAATTCTGTCATTCTATCTTCAGCCTCATTTATCTTATAAAGTGCCTATGTTCCAAACACTGATCCTTCTTCCTTGTTTCCGGTTTTTGCATTCCAGTCACCAATTACTATTAATGAATCTTGGTTGGTTGTTTGATTTCTGACTTCAAAAGTTGGCAGTATTTTCTATTCTAACAATTTTCAAATTCTGTAAATCTCATGAGAGGAGATTGCCACCTTTACCCCCAGGAGCAGCTAGTGAATTCAAACTGTCAGCCTATGAGATAGCAGCATGACTCCTACTGAGTAGGCCACAAGAGCTTCCTATATACTTACTTATTGTTTTGTAAATATGCTTTGTCTTCATCTGAATAATAATTGCCCCAAAGGTCTACACTATCTCTGTATTCTTTTCAGTCTTTTCATTCAGGGATTTAGATAGACAATTCAACAAATACTTTAGCATGATGATGGTCCCTTAGAATAATATTGATGATTTATTACTTAACAGCAGTTCCTACTTGTGAAAACTTGGGTGTGTGAAAATATAATGTGAAATCTGATGTGATTTCTTCTCTTCCTTTTCAGTAGCATTTTCTGTTTATTTTTTCTCCAAATTTACCTAGCACCAAATTCTGTAAAAGTGTGGTTAGTTGGCTTAGTGGTAAAGAATTGCACTGCCAACACAAAGGTTTTCTGATTTAATTCACCAGCTGTTCTGTATTAGAAGGACAATCTCCTCCCTTGCATTTTATTGCCTCTGAAAACCTGCTGGAAGATCATCTATGGGTCATTTATGACTTGGTGGTACTTAACAATAACAAAAAACTGTGTAAAAGAAAATCTTTGGTGTAGGCTACTCCTGTTGTACTAGCATATCTGGTGGTCTGAATATACCAGACTCTTTGAGGGAGAATGATAGGCACTCTCCTTTCTTTGTGAATTACAGACTCATAAATGACTTTGAGAGTAGCTATGAATCACAATTTACTGGACAGCAGTGAATTTGAACTTATAGACCGTTTATACTAAAGGTTGCTTACTTTTTTTGTGTAGTTAAATAAGGATATCTATGAGAAAAATCAGTGAAAGAATGAAGGATCATACCCAAAACAAAGAGTGTCTTCATGCTGGGAAAATTGCCCACTCAAATTTCTATCTTCACGATCATTTTTCAAATAAAACCACTAAATCATAGATGTATTTGACTTAATTCTCATTTCCTTTAAATAAGGAGCTCTAGTTACACAGTAAGAGAGTTCTGGAAGGAGGTCTAGTTACACAGTAAGAGAGTTCTGGAAGGAGGTCTAGTTACACAGTAAGAGAGTTCTGGAAGCTAAGAAATAAGGAGTTGCGCTGTCAACCCAAAGACACATGGTTCAAATCTACTAACTGCTCTCTGCAAGAAATATGGACAATATTTTCCCATATGTTTTACTGCCCCCCAAAATCCTCTGGAGGGATGGCTATTAGTTAACAGTATATAACAAGTGACACTGTGCTCTATATATGTGACTGACAAATGAAAGATTAATTTTTCTCTTTCTGTAAATATTTGTGGTCTTGGAAACTAGATGGTATATTCTATAAATACTTCAAAATGACTACACTTATGCTACGCAGTTTTATTAGGCTTGTTTTCTCTTAAAAATTAATTTTCCCTGCAAAAAAAAGTTAATTTTCCTAGTAGACTTATTTTTCTAGTTTCTCCTCAGAGTGAAGACTAACTGGCCTTTCCCCCCTATTGTTTTTAACCATGTTTGCAGAACTTAACATAAATCAAGCAGGAGGTGTTTTGTCCCCTTTAACTAAGCTTGTGTGCTGATAGCACATCCCATCAACATGGATAATTTTTTTAATTATTATTAAATTTTATTAGTTTTAATGAACATTTACAGAGATTTTGGGTTCTCAT
>NW_006399770.1:16294728-16304357 GCF_000299155.1 Elephantulus edwardii
CCCATGATCTGACAGCTTGTATCTTAAGCTTTCTTGGCTTCTGTGATTCCAAACACGTCGACTGCTGACATTTTTTTCTTTTGACCAGTGTCTCTTAATTTTAGTTGTGCTGTCTCCAAGGAAAGGTGACGTGTCCTGTAGAACTCCTGGGTAGATTATGTTTTCCTTTCAGGCCTGAGGGCCGCAGGCCTCTTCGTTATAATCTGAGGTGACTTCCCTTGTGCGCCACTTTCAGGCTTCCCTTCTGCTCAGGAGCACACTTGTCACTGTCCCCAAGGGCCTCTTCCCGCCGGTTTTCCCTGGGTACCTTTGAAAGACACCTCTTCGTTGTTATCTGAGGTGACTTCCCAGGGAAAACCGGCGGGAAGAGGCCCTTTGGGACAGTGACAATCATGCTCCTGGGCAGAAGGGAAGCCTGAAAGTGGCGCACAAGGGAAGTCACCTCAGATAACAATGAAGAGGCGTCTTTCAAAGGTACCCAGGGAAAACCGGCGGGAAGAGGCCACTGGGGACAGTGACAAGCGTGCTGCTGGGTGGAAGGAAAGCCTGAAAGTGGTGCACAAGGGAAGTCACCTCAATCCATATAGATTTTATAATTCTTTGCAACACAAGACTCATAATTAAATAATTAAGACAATCTTCATAATTATAAAGTTTAATAGGAACTAAGTAGTTACACTTTAGGATCAGAAATTACTCAGAATACAATTCTTTCATCAGGACATTTACCCAACACGTTCCACAGGCCTATCTCTCTCTGGTGAATTTATTCATCATCAATGAGTCCATTCGTGGGCAGGGCTTACAAACTCCTTCCTTAGCTGATATAAAGCAGCTCTGTATATAGGCAAATTTAGCTCTGCAACTTCAAAATTTATAATTTAAAATGTCTTTCCTGGCTATTGTTTAACTATTTCTTTTGTGTTGAAGTATTTATAGCATTAAGGAAAGAAAATTAAGGTAGAATACAAGCCCCACACTACTAATAAAGAAAGGAAGATTGAAAATATTAGACATATTTTATATATCCATTTTTGTGGAAAAAAGCATATGAGCAGAGACAATGTAGTATTACTTTTACAAAATAACTTTTTTTAAAATTTTGAACAATTTCTAGTCTAAATCTGAAATTGTCTCATGGAGCTCTGATGGGCCAGTGGTAAGAATCTGTGCTACAATCTTAAAGGCATATGTTTGACTCTACCAGCTGCTCCACAGGAGAAGGAAGGACAATCTCCTCCCATGATATTACTGCCTCTAATTAATTACTGACTTGATGGCAAACAACAGCAACAATGGAAATATTAATTGCTATTGAAATACTTTATTTTCTGTTATTATAATTTTTTAAGATAAAGTTTGTTTCCATTTTACATATTAATAAAATGAATTTATTATTATTAGGATAACCTAGGTTAGTGGACTTAAAGAAGAAATCAGAGAGAATGAGAGAAAGCTTAATGCAGCTTTATTAAAGCGAGGGGTTGGGGGGACTGGGAGCTCCCAGGTGAGTCCCTCATCCTGGAGAGGCAGAATGGGAAGTCACACTGTGAACTTACTGGGAAGGATTTTTATAAACAGAGTCTTTAGGGAGGGACATTCCACTCTGATTTAGGAGCCACCTGCTAGCTTAGAAAAACAGGCAAGGCCGTTTTCTTATCTTCAACAGCAAGGCCATCAGCATTTGAGTTCTGAATTCTTCATTCTTCTCTTTGGCCCTCTTTGCCCAGACTAACAATTATCTTTTCTGATTTGTAAATTGAGATTGTATCAAATGAGTTATATATAGGTATTCTTGAAAAAGTATAAGTTGTCACATCAAAGTTATGCAAATTTATCATTATGTGTGTTATAGCTAAATGCATATCATAGTTTCCTGGAAATAAATTTGCAGGTCAGATTTTAAGCATTGTTTTCTTTTGATTACATATTCAATTAATATGTTTATTATGGTAAAATATAATGCTCCCTATACACCTATTTATGTTCTCACTTAGATTCTCCCAGATGATGAAAAGCATAACCTATTCTCATTAAAAATGCTATTAGAAGATGGATGCCATTGTAAAGTGTTCATAACTGAGTTGAATGGAATCTTGTTACTACATTAGGTAAGCAGGTAAATATTGACTTTTGTTGCCTGGCCTCCACATTCTTCTAATAGTTGGACATTCATGATGAAGCACATTTCCATTCAATGTTTTAAATAGTAATTAATTTTTAAAGATATTGAGGAAGAGTGACCTTTGTGTCGAGTACAAATAATAGAAAATAGAAATAGAGAAGTTGAATCCCAAAATCAAGGCATTTGACATGACTAAAATTGCTACCCTAGATAAAAATTGAATTTCATTTTGAATCAAAAGACAGCTTACACAAAAACATTTCCTTGTAGTGCCCTGAAAATACGATTCATCATATTATAAAAGTTGAACTGCTTTTAATAAAAAAAAAATTTAAAGGTCAAAATTTTGGCTTGTGTAAGAAATTGTTTAAGTGTGTTTGCGAGGACTGTTTTCACTACTTACTCCAAGAAGAATGCCTTGGGAGTTCATTCCTTGAGGTTAGAAAATGAAATTTACAATGGAAAACAAATTGTAATTCAACAATCTCTTCATAAGTCTTTGTTAAGCAATTTTTTGTGCCTGTAAGCACATGTTGTTTTTGTTGTTAGGTGGCATCAAGTCATGTACAACTCACAGAGATGCTATAAACAATACATCTGAACACTGTCCTATCCTGTGCCATCTCCATCATCTCTGATAGCCTTAAGTCCATTCCTGTAGCCACTGTGCCATTATTTTCTTGTTGAGAACCTTCCTTTCTTTCTTTCACTCACCCTCCACCTTTCCAAACATGATCTCCACTTCCAAGGAATAGACCTTCCTAACAACATGCTCAGACTATGTGAGATGAAACTTGACCATCTTTGCCTGCAAGGTGCACTTTGGTTGCACTTTTCCCAAGATGTATCTATTCATTCTTTTAGCAGTCCATGAGAAATTAAATACTCTTTTCCAACACAACTCAAAAGGCATTTATTCTTTTCTGTCATCCTTATTCATTGTCCAGCTCTCAGATGAGTAGGAAGAGAATGAAAAGCCCATAGCCTAAATCAAGCATATCCTAGTCTGACATCATTGGTTTTTAGTACTTTAGAGAGGTCTTTGACAGCAGACTTTCCCAATGCAATGCAACTTTGAATTTCTTGACTGTTGGTACCAAAGATGTTGACTGCAAGTATAATAAGAAGAAATCTTTGACAGTTTCAAAATTGTCTCCATTTATCGTGATATTGCCTGTTGGCCTAGTGGTAAGCTCTTGTTTACTCCACTTGACAAAAACTTCTCATTCTTCTTACAATTTTAAACACTAAAGTACATTTCTAAGTACTCCTACATGCTGAGGAAGTTCTGGTGGTCTCATACTAAGAAGATTTGCTGTAATCCCAAAGGTATGCAGATCGAATTCAACAACTGCTTCACGGAAGAAGGACGGACAATCTCCACCCAGGCAGTTAGCTGTCTCAAAAAACCCACTGGAGGGTCAGCTATGGGTTGCTTCTGACTTGATTGTACAAAGCAACAACGATTACGTGTTAGGATCTCTGATTCATGAATCTATCAGTAAAACTCTTTATTTTTAACTCTAACAGAATGGAGCCCTGATGTTTGCTTCCAGCAAAATGGAGACTGAAAATATGACCCTATGAATTGCTGATATGAATTAGGTGAACTTGGGAGCTAAAAGCACTAAGACAACTAGAAAGATGAAATAAAAATTAATATGGACTAAGTGTTCACTGGGAACATTTGTTATATTATTTCTGTTACTGATACAGTAGAAACTGATTAAAGCTGCCAATTTGGATAGATAAATTAATCTACCAAAGCAATAATCTCAACAATAGTTGTGAACAAATAGCAGTCTTCCCCTAATGGCATTTGAAAATCAATCAAGTAATTTGTTTGATGTGCTACAGGCTTCTGGAAAACCTGATTGTGTAGCCAATTTCATTGCTTTGTGTTCACATAAATTATTATTTTTTTCTACTGTTTATGAACCCTTCCATTAAGCATCTATCAGAGGCGATGAACTTTACTGACACAAAAAACATGATGAAAGATTGACTAGAGTACTCTATAGTTTATAAATAATATGATGCAAGATTCGGATTTGTATCTTAAAGGAAGAACTACTGTCACCTCCAGGGTTGCATCTATTAATTAAAACAAGCCAATCAGTTTCCCATCAATTTACGGGACCTTATTTTTTTCCAAAGCAGCTTCCACTTCTTCTTTCATTGCCATTGGCTCTTGCTTATGTGATACTTCCTGAAATTTTTAAGTGTCAGTCAGTTTTCTCTGGTACAGTGATTCTATGTATTCCTTCCATTTTCTTTTGATACTTTCTGGGTTATTTGCTATAGAACCCACAGCATCTTCCAATATTGTGAATATGTTTTTCAGTTCTCTCAGCTTGAGAAATGTAGAGTGACTTCTTCCCATTTTATTCTACAATTTTTGTCTCAATTAATAGATGTAACCCTGTATGTGCTCATCAGTCTACATGAGGAAATTTGGAGGAGGGCTGTATGGTCTACAGATTGGAAGAGATCCCTATTTGTTCCTATTCCAAAGAAAGGTGATCTAATTGAATGTGAAAACTATTAAAAATATCATTAATATCACATGCAAACAAAATACTCCTGAAGATCATCAAAAAGTATCTAGAACAATAAATACATATGGAACTGTCTGAAGTCCAAGCAAGATTTAGACAAGGTCATGGCACCAGGGATATTGCAGATGTTAGATAGGTTCTCACAGAAAATAAAGAATGCCAGAAGAATGCCTATTTGTGTTTTATTGACTATGCAAAACCATTACTGTGTGGATCATAACATATTATGGCTGGTATTGATAAGAATGGAAATCACTTCATTGTGCTTATGTGAGACCTATACCTAGGTAAAGAGGCTGTTGTGTGAACAGGGAAAGGGAACACTACATGATTTAAAATTAAGAATGTAGTGTGTGAAGTTATATTCTTTTTCTATACCTATTCAATCTGTATGCTGAGCAAATTATTTGATAAGCTGGATTCTTCTGAAGAGGAATGTGGCATCAGGATCAGAGGGAGAATCATCAATAACCTCTGTTATACAGATGGCATACCTTACTTACTGATAGTGAGGAGGACTTGAATCATTTGTTGCAGAAAGTCAAAGAATACACAGCTTTTACTATGGATTGTGTCTCAATTGCCAAAAAAACAAAGATTATTATTACCACTGGGCCAATAGGAAACATCATGATGGATGGAGAAGATAATAAAACTAACAACAACTTCATCTTACTTGGATCCACCATTAACACCCGTGGTACCAGACATCAGGAAGTCAGGAGACATATTACACGGGGAAAGCCTGAAGTTAAGGACCTATCCAAATTATTGAGGAGAAGAGATGTCAACTTGAGGACTAAGGTGCAACTGATTTAGGCCATCATTTTCCCAATCACTTGCCAAGCATCTGAAAACTGGTCAATGAATAAGTATGACATAAGAATTGATGCCTTTGACTTGGGATATTTGAGAAGAGCCCTAACATTCCATGGATTTTTAAAAGAACAAACAAATACATGTTGGGGAAAGTGCAGGCAGAGTGCTCTTTGGAGGCAAGAATGTTGAGGCTTCACATCTCATACTTCAGGCATGCTGTTAGGAGGGTCTATTCCTTGGAGAAGGACATAATACTTAGAAAGGTTGAGGGTTGACTAAGGAGAGTAAGACCCTTGACCAGCTGGATTGACAAAGGGATGGCCACAATGTGTAAGGAAGTATAAACATGTCCCAGAATAGGACAGGATTCAGATATGTTGTTCATAGGGTCACTATGGGTCATACATGACTGGACAGCACCTAACAACAGCAACTGGCACCTTTGAGTATTGATATTGATGCTTAGTTATTTCTACTTTTAGAACAGACTCAAATAATATCAAAATTTGCCTATTCCATAACTCTTGATCTTAATAGAGTGAATATGGACAACTTTTCTTATTCATGACCTTCAGGGTCCATGTCTAACACATAACTCTCTCTAGTTCGTTTTTACTGATTTTGACTCAGGTTTGAGGCCCTTCTTCATTCTTCTGTTGACTTAACAAATGCTTCATGAGTGCCTATTAAATTGATCCAGATTTCAGGAAAGCACAATAAAGAAAATGGAGTTTCTACCCATGAAATTAGTGAAGGAACAAAGATATTAAACAAATACATAAGTATGCTCAACTGTCCAATATTTATATCTGCTACAGGTAAAACAAAATAAGTTAAGCATAGTTTTATGCATATTTAAAGGAATCCTCTTTAATAGAGTCATATTTGAAGTATAATTTTTTTTCCCCTTCAAGGGATTAAACAAATTCTAAAGATAGGTTACAAAGTGTACTGCACATTTCAGGGGGGGGAAATCCAGATACAGCAGAATTGAGAGAAAGTTCTCTTAGGCAATATAGTTGGAGAGCTCAAGCAACCTGGAGTAGCGAAGGTGGGGAAATTCATGAAGACAGAGAGATAGTAAATGTAAGGTCATGGACAAAATCACATAGAGTCTTGTAGTTAAGGTCTTCTTGTGACTAGATAGAAGCCACTGGAGGATTTTTTAAAAAATACTGGTTTGCATACAAAATGTGCATCAATTATATTTCATTCAAATATATTATGTTTTCCACCTTCTTTTAGTCACATGTTTCAAAGTATTGTTCCCATACATTGTGTTTTATAAAATTAATCACCATTTATCTACCTTGTCTATTCAGGTCTCCACTGGATCTTTCCTAGTTTCTTCACCCTCCTCGTTCTGCACATTAAGCTGCAACACTGTAATTTCCACCTTCCCAGTTCTCAGAACACCTTCTCCCTCCCCTTCTCGCCTTGGACTTTCATACACATCTCACTATTGTTGTTGCTAGGTGTCCTCGAGTCAAATGCAACCCATAATAACCGATGAGAAACAAAACAAAAAAAAAATTGAACTCTGTCCTACCCTGTGCCATCCTCACACCTCCTGACATATTGGAGCCTATTGTGGCAGTCACTGTCTCAATCCACTTGGTTAAGCGTCTTCCTCTTCTTTGCTGACCCTTTGCCTTGCCAAACATGATGTCCCTCTCCAAGGAATAACCAGTCCTAGCAACATGCCCAAGGAATGTGAAGCAAATTTCTTTCATCTTTGCTTCCAAAGAGTAGTTTGACTGCTCTACTTTGTCTTCCCACACTGCCCTTTGAAATATTATGTGCAACTCCTTAATTTCTCATTTAGCTTATTTGCTCTTTAGAGTCTATATTTAGTCTTCACTAATATTATTTAGAGTCTATATAATATTCAGAGTCTTGTCTGACATCCTCTTGGTCTTTTCTTCCTCCTCTGTCTTTGTAATGACCCCTACATTCTTCCTGGATGATATTCTTGATATCCTCCCACAGATCTTCTGGTCTTCGCTCATTAGTGTTCAAAGTCTCAAATCTGTCTCTGAGATTATTTTGAAATTTAAGTGGGATAGACTCAAGGTAAAATTTCAGTTCCCGTGGATTTGATTTAACCTTCTTTAGCTTCAGCTTGAACTTTCATATGAATAGTCAGTGGTCTATTCCACAGCTGGCCTACTTTTCACAGCTATATTGATCTTTTCCAAATATTCTTCCCGCAGATGTAGTCAATCTGATTTCTGTGCATACCATCAGGTTAAATCCATGTATATAGTCTGTATTTGTGTTTCTTATAAAAGGTATTTGCAATGAATGTCTTTGACTGTAAAGAATCCTATCATTCTGTCTCAAGCCTCATTTAGTTATCCTTTTATTTGCACAATAATAGTCTTATGCTGTATTTGTCCTTATGAGACTGAGTTAATTCACTCAGCCTACTGCTCTCCAGTGTTTCCTATGTTATGTAGTACTTTTTAAAATAATTTCTCCTGGGTGTTACACAGTATTTCATTGTGTGAATGTATTAAAATATCTCAATCCAGTCTTTTGTTAAGGGATATTTGGGCTTTTTTCCATGTTGTTGCAATTGTGAACAATGCTGCTTGAACATTGAACAATGCTGCTATGAACAAATCTATTTGTGTCTCAGTTTGATTTCCCGTGGGGTGTATTCATAACAGTGGCATAGCTGGGGTTCAGATTTATGAGACAATGCCAAAAGGCCTTCCAGAGTGGTTGTATTGGTTCACAATCCCACCAAAAGTATATTTGCATTCCAATCTCTCCATGCCCTCCTCTGTTAAACTTTGCTTTCAAGAACATGGAAAAAGCCTAACCATAATAGAGTGGATTGAGAAATTATGGTATAGTCACCTGATAGAATACTATGCAGCACGTAGGAATAAGGATGTTTTTGTTGTTGTTATAATTGTTATTTTATTGGTATTTTAACAAAAGTTTACAGAATACTTGTATTTCCATTCACTCATTGATGCACATTTTCCTCCCTACCACCCATCCCAGTTCACATTCTCTTTAGAAAGATTCTTTCATTTGTTGCTCAATATCTCCCCTCTGCCCTTCCCCTAAGTCCACTTTGCTACGCACCTCTTATTATGGACTGTTGTGGTGCAAATAATACGTAATCATATCTTTCTTTTAGATAGTTTTTCCCTCATCTATGTAAGTGCAATGTTCATTATTCATCCCCTCTTTTTTTAGTTTTCCCCACCTCCCATGCCAGTCCTGTTTTATAATAGGGGCATTACGCAGTATTTGTCCTTTTGTGACTGAGATATTTCACTAAGCACAATACCTTCCAGGATCACCATTTTGTATAATATTTTATGAGAAGAAAAATCATTTTGTAAATAATTCCCTAATTTGGGAGGTACTGGTTAAGCTTTATTTCTGTCCTGTTAAACTTTGCCACTTCTACTGGAATGAGACAGTATCTCATTGTGGTTTTGGTTTTCATCTTCCTTTTTGCCAGTGATTTTGAACATCTCTTCATGTATCTATTGGCAATCTAAATGTCTTCCTCTGTGAAGCCTTTCCATGTCTTTCGCCAATTTTATACTTGTGTTATCAGTCTTTTTTTGAGTAGGCCCCATATTTTGTTAACTTTTGTTATGAGACATGTGTCTGAGAAAAGATTGCCAAATATTTTCCCCCCTCTGCGCCCCAGTCATAGGGTTTTTTTCTTTGCACCTGTTGGAAAAAAGGGTTTTGGGGGTTTTTTTTTGTTTGTTTGTTTGTTTTTGTGGTTGGTTAGATTTTTAAAATATTATTGTTTTTCAATTTTATGCTTGTTTATTTGCAAAGTTCATATACATTGTTTTTCACACTAGATCATTCTCATTTCCTTCACCCACTCTCCCTCTATCCATCAGGTTGTGTGATCCTATGATTAACCACCCCTCCACCCTCAGCCCTCTGCTTCCATCCTGAACCCTCCTTGGATACTCATACTTAGTCTACACTAAGGGTCTTATACAATATTTGTTCTTATGGAACTGAGTTCACTTAGCATAATAATCTCCAGTCTCTCCAAAGTTAGGTAATAACTTACAAAATCATTGCTCCTACGTGCTGCATGGTATTCCATCATGTGAATAGACCATAACTTCTCTATT
>NW_006399770.1:16304457-16306224 GCF_000299155.1 Elephantulus edwardii
AAGGGGATGGCGTATTCTCTTAGCTACTTCCTGCTGAAAAGGGACGCTGTGGGTTTCAGGGTGAAGATCTTCTCTCACTACTCTAAAGGGCCCCCTTGGCAGTAGGAAACACATAGAATATTATGGAGATTGATTTTGGAATTTAGATGCACTGTTATTAATTGTGCTTATCCGTACATGTTCATATCCTTGAAGATGTATCATGGAGGTGTTGCAACCTGGAAGACACAAATTTAACTAACAAGTAGGTTTGTTTGTGTAATGGTATAAAGTGGTTAGTTGCCTTTCCTCATCTTTACTGGCAAATCTCCTTCCCCAATTCTACAGGGAGAAGTCCTGCAGTGTTGCATTTTCTCCAGGCCACCAAGTTCCTGTCCAAAAAAACCCGAATGTTTTTGAATTTGTCTCCAAGTCAGTTTTTCTCTCTTTCTGAAAACAGAAATCTAGAGGGACTTTCCTTCTGGGGAACTATCCCCAACAGAAATCATTGTTGGTTCATTGTGAATAAACAAAAATGAGTTTGCTGTTTGGGTCTTTGACGTAGTAGGTTAAATGTTTGGGCTTTTCAGTGAAAGATAGACAGTTAAAACCCATAAAATGTTTTGTGGAAGATTACGCAGTCTTCTCTCAGTAAGGGTTATACCCCCTCACACCTATTGAGTTGCTGTGTCAAATGTGATAATGGTTACCCATAATGAACAGTGTTTAGTGGAGATCCCAAATTAAAACACGCTTGATTAACACAGATTAAAACAAGTAGGAGTGGCATCAACTTCTGAAATAGCTTTCCTCCGGAAACTCTATGAACTTAGAAATACAATGAAAGTTATTCAAGTGTTCAGGTCTTTCTGTCATAGGGTCACTACGAGTTGCTACAACTTGAAGGCACTTAACAACATAACAACATGCCTAATGGATGATGACCAACCATAATGTTGAGTTAATTTAAGGGAAATGGGTTTGGTATTGTTTTTTTAAAGAGAAAGTTTACAGGTAAGAATTAGGGTCCAATCGTTTATTCATTTATATCTTAGTGCACATTAGCCTGAATAGATTATTTTTTGTTTTCTTGGCTAGAAGCTTGAATAAACCTTAGAGTGTAAAATACATGGAAAAGGTTAGAAGGAAAGGAAGAATAGCAATTTGAAAACAATGGGTGCTCCAGGGAAGAGCAAGGTTTCTTTCAGGCCTAAAATAAATTTATCTGGGCAGTTGCTTAGTAACCTAAGGACATAGGAACATGGCAGGCATAGAAAATTCTAAAATTATGCCGTTTGAAAAATGGCACAAGGTAACAACTGACTTATTCTAAATTCACAAAAGGAAAAGAAAAATCACGAGAAGCACAAAGATGTCTATAAAATAAATACCAGATAGGCCTTGACTTTGCAATGTTTTCATCAATCCTGACACCAACTTGCCCCTCCATAGCACTGAATTTCTTTATGTTGTTGTTACTGTTTGTTATGTGCTGTTGAATTGCCTGTGACCCATAGTGATCCTATATATAGCAGCTCTGAAGGCTGCCCTGTCCTGAGTCAATCTCATTGACTTTGACACACCTACCCATTTCCCAGTTAATGTATTAATCCATCTCATCTGGGGTCTTCCTCTCCCATGCTGTCACTCCACCTCTCTGAGGATGAGCAGGGTTGTGTCATCTGCATAACGCAGATTGTTAGTAGATCTTCCACTAATCCTGATGCCACAATTCTCCTCATAGAGCCCAGCCTCTCGGATAATCTGCTCTGCATACATGTTGAAAAG
>NW_006399770.1:16318949-16332552 GCF_000299155.1 Elephantulus edwardii
GGAACAGAACAAATGTCCAACCACAATTTTTTTTTCCAAACATAAATTAATGGATTGAGAAATTGTGATACATTTGCACAATGGAATACTATGCAACACTCAGGAGGAGGGGTTTTGAAAAATACTATGCAACTTGGGAGAGGCTAGAGAACATTATGTTGAGTGAACTAATGCATTCTCATAAGGACAAATACTGCCTAAGAACATTATTGTAAAAACGGGATAATTAGTAAAACATATATAGGAACCCAAGGGGGGAAAGGAGTAACTTAGAGATGAAGATAAGTAGGAGTGAAACCACAGGGCTCCACCACTTGGTAGTTGGAGGGGGGGGAAGCAAATTAGGGGGAAACTAGGCAAGACATGGTAATGATGAACAAGGATCAACGGTGATTGATTTTGTAAAACAGAATATATCATAATGATTGTATGAAACACAATGTGAATGAAAAATAGTGTGAAACATGATGTATATAAACTTTGTAAGAAAACAAATTTAAAATATAATGTAAAAAAACTCAACAAACACAAATAGATAAACCCCCCAAAATAACAATAAAACGAACTTAAGTTCCAAGTAGGTTTTGACTCATATCAGTTTCCAAGACAATGGCACTATTATTGGATTAAAACTGCTGGAGAAGCAATGCAATTATATTAGCATAATAACTATCTATGGACTTTATCACTCAGCTAAGGATTAACTAAGAGGAACTCTTGCACCCTATATAAAAGAAGAAAAAGTTGTCATTACTCTGTGAACATCGTCTCCATTACATGTCTCAAAAGAGAGACAAAAAGATCCTGATTACTTCTGACTTATCTTCATTCTTCTCACCTCCATACCAAAATTTCCTTTCCAACTTTTGCCCTAATGATATGCAACAGATCTACCAAATGCTTGTCTGTGCACCACCAAAGTGATAGTATTTGGAGGCAACAGTTTTGTCATAAACCAGTTTCCTTTCATATCTATTATTATACACACATGATTTTTCAAGTATTGTTGGAAGCTTTGGCTTTTCTATTCTTATAAGAATAATATAATATCTGGGAAGGAACCTCTTACCTGACCCTCTAATTATTTCCCAAACAGAAAGCTTTGACATTGACTGGGTTTGCTGTTGTTGTTGTTGTCATAGTGACTCTAAGTACAACAGCCCTAAACCCTGGTCTATCCTGCTCCAGTCTTATTGTCTCTGACACACCTACCCCCAATATTCCAGTTACTGAATCAATCCACCTCATCTGACAGTCTTCCTCTCCTGTACTGTCCCTCCAACCTCCCAAGCATGACGTCCCTCTCCAAGGACTGGTACCTCTTTGCACCATGTCCAAAGTCAGACAAAGCTTCAAAATCCTTGCCTCCAAGGAGCAACCTGTTTTAACCCTCTCTAGGATAAACCTGTTTGTTCTCTTGGCAGTCCATGATTTATCTGATCAATAGTTTTCTCCAACACTACAGCTTAAAGGCATCAATTTTCCTTCTGACATCCCTAGTCATTGTCCAGCTATCTGATGCATAGGAAGTGATTACAAAGACCATGCCCTGAATCAGGGTGCACCTTAGTCTTCACACTGACATCATTGCTCTTCAGTACTCTGGAGAGTATCTTTTTTAAGCTCAAAAAACTGAAGAACAAATTCAAGCCTCAAGTTGCGATACTTAAGGATGCTTTGGGCAGAATATTAAATGATTCAGGAAGGATTTTTAAAAAATGCAACAAGTATAGAGTCATTGGCAGACACAGAAGAATTTCAAGAAACAACATATGAGCAAGAGCCTACGGTGATGAAAAAGGAAATTCAAGCTACTTTGAAAGAATTGGCAAAAATCAACAGCCCAAGAATTGACAGTATACCAACTGATATATTTCAACAAACAGATGCTGCCTTAGATGTGTTCACCAAGCTGTGCCAAGAAATCTGGAGGACAACCACCTGGCCAACTGACCGGAAGAGATCTATATTTTTCCCCCGTTTTAAAGAAAGGTGATCCAACAGAGTGTGGAAATTTTTGCCTACGTTTAGGCCATGTAAAATGTGTTGTCTTAAGTGAATGGTGATAAAATCTGTCTGTCTAGCTATTCTGCATGATTAACCAATCAGTTTTCCTAGACTTATATCAATAACACAACGCCCAATGCTATTTAATTATTATAGTTTATAGTAAATCCTGACATTTTTCAAGTCATCCAACAGTCTTTGGAATGATTGACGGTTTTTAATGCTGCATAAATTTTGAAATCAACTTATTAGTTTACACAAACACACATTAAATTTTTAATGAGATTTCAGTGAATCTATTGACTATATATATATAGATAGATACATAGGGAAGAAATACCATTGTACCCTACGGCTGATGAACTATTAAGGAATGAACAATGCTGGTTTTCCTTAATTAAAAGCATAGTAAAAATGAAACACTTCTAAATTTCTTTTTGAGACCAACATAACATTAATACCAGAACTAATTTTAAGTTGGAGTGTCTAATGTGGAATAAAACCAAAATACAAGAAAATGCTGCCTGGATGCAGGACTCCTTTGAACTCTCTGCCAGTTAAGCCAGGACTCTTTCATTTGCCCCAATAAAGAGGTCCCATCTAGCTAGGAAATAAAAAGTGTGCACTTATTCAGTTTGTAAAAATTTCCCAGGATCATAAATGTCAACACTTCTTTCTGAGCAGGATTCAGACACTGCTGTTATGTCTGAGAGAAATCTTAGGCATAAAAAGTAGAATCACAAACTTGAGTGTCACAAATTGTAGATTTATAAGAGATGATTAGTTCTCCCTGAGGATTCTCTTGTTGAAAAGACAAGAAATTTAAGAAGACAAATTCAGAGTTTCAATCCTAGCCAGAAAATTTACTGATGCTGGATGAGTCTATAAAGCCCCTGAGAATCTGCTGTAAGGACTCTGATGCAAACTCTCATGTCCAATGCTCCATAGACCCACTGCAGATTCGATTATATGGAGATTTACCAATTTTTCTTCTCTTCTTTTGTCTCGCTCCACTAAGAAAATAAAAAGCAAATATTATTCTTTCTCTTCTAGAATGCTTTGAAAATGATGCTTTCTAGCCTCTTGAGGGCGTGGAAACTTATTTAATTGCTAAAATATGGGATAATCTCATAAAAGACAAATGTAAAAAAAGGAAAAAGTACATTTTGAACAAATGGAGAGATCAATCTTCTTTTTTTTTTAATTTTTTTTTTTTATTATTTGTGTGTGTGTACCGTCAAATCAGATCTGACTGGTACAGGAGGAGATTACCCCTCCTTCCTCGGCAAAGCATCTGGTGGATTAGAACCGTGCACCTCTGGGATTGCAGTGCAGCTTCTTGCCACTAGGCCACCAGAGCTCCCCATCTTCTAAATAACACTGACAAAGTTTGTAGAGGAAAGAATTATCCTGAGATTGAAAGCAGGTGAGGACAAGGGGGAGAAAATGAAGATGCTACCAGAGAATGTTGAAGAGAAAGACTTGGTGAAATTGTCCAGCAGAAAAGAGGACCCAGATGAATATTCTGCTAAAATACTTTGAGTGCTTATGAAGCTATATCTGACAACCTCTAATTTTGCTTGCAGTAATACTAGAACACTTGTCATTATCATGTAAGTCTAACTGATCCCTAGAGCTATGCGCTGAGTCTTCATGATTTTCTTCCACATTATTTTCATTTGGGTCTGTAAACGGAAAAGAAGTTTATAAAATGTATAGTGTGTTTGTCTCTGAATGGGTTGTGGTAAACAAAACTTGAACACGCTCGTGAAAGGTGCTGAATGAGTAAATTAGATACTGCTTGATCTTGAGAAGTTGTTGCCTAAAGACCTGTTGCCTATTATTTTTGGTATCCTTAATAAATAAATTTTAATCACTAGACTAGTAGTGATCTGTTTTTATAACACTATGTGCTAAAATTTATAGCACATAGTAATCAGAAGCCTCAAATCAGCATAATCACAAATGCTCTCATGCAGTTACATGAATGAATTTGTAGTGTCTGATATTAACAGTTTCATTCATGACTCAGTAGCCCAATTCCTCTATGATCTTCTGGGTTTGGTGAAAATATTTGTTTAAAGGTCCTACGAGATTCAGGCTCATCAGGGGAATGACTCATGGGAATATAAGTATCCAGGCTTGTGAATAATGAGTCAAGCTAGATGTCACTGGATACTTAAAACCCAGTTGTGCTGTGGCTCCTGTGTTGGTGTTTCTACACATGCCATAGGGTGGACAGGGCTCTCTTATATTGATCCTACAACTGTTGGTGATTTGCAAGACCATGCTGATTTGTGAGAACATGCATCTCCAATTAAGGTAGTTGGAGGCCAGAGAGGGCTAAGGTAATGGCTAAAAAAGCCAACTTTAGGCTAACACCACAGACCATCCTGCTGCATCATCTCATGAATTATTCATTCTTTTTTAAATAATTTTTATTCCATATTGTTTTGCATGCAAAATTTATATACACTGTGCTTTATCTAGACACACTGTGTCTCATGTCCTCCATTTACACTATGTTCCACTTGACCATTTACGTACACTATGTCACACAAAATCAGACACCATTGATCCATGCCTACTACCATGTTACTCTTTCAGGTCCTCACTGTATCGTTCCTAAGTCTTTACCCCATGCCTCTGCCCATAAAACTCTGTGACTTCTAGATTTCCCTCCCTCCCCATCCTCAGCATCCCAGTTCCCTCCTCTTCCCCCTTTGGACATTTGTACACATCTTACTAGTTATCCTTCTATTTTTACAATAATGTTTTTATGCAGTATTTGTCCTTATTAGATAGAGGTAGTTCACTCAACATATTGCCATCCAGCCTTTCTTATGCTAAAAAGTATTTTACAAAATCATTGTTCCTGAGTGCTGCATAGTATTTCACTGGGTAAGATGACTACAGTGTCTCAATCCATTCTTTTGTTGATGGACATTTTAGGTATTTACATTTTCTTGCTATTTTGAATAAAGCTGCTATGGGTAAATCTTCATTTGTGTCTCAGTTCTATTTTTCCTTGGAGTATGTTCATAACAGTTTGGTAGCTGGGTCACACTGAATTTCTATGTTCAGCTTTTTTAGGAAATGCCAAACTGCCTTCTAGAGTAATTATACCATTTTACAATCTCATGAGCAATTTTTGAGAGTTCTAATCTCCCCATATCCTCTCCAATATGTATTGTTTGCCAGTTCTGTTGAAATTTGTTACAATTACTGGGATGAGATGGTATCTCAAAGTGTTTTGGTTAATTTTGTTGTGTTTTTGTTTTTAAGAAAAATAAATGAAAAAAAATTTTTAAGGTAGTAAGATAGAGGCATAACTAGTGAAAGGTAGGTTATGAAAAAGGGTTAAAATGGAAAAGATGAGGGGGAAAAGGGAAAGGACAAAAGGACTCTGAGAATGAAGAAGAGCCAAACCCTACATCTTGCTGTCAGCAGAAAAGGAGAGAAAAAGCTCTCATGATGGTTTTTATTTTCAGCTCACTTATTTTCAGCGATTTTGAGGAACTCTTTATGTGTCTGTTGGTCATCCACTGTCTTACTCTGTGAACAGTCTTTCCATGTCTTTTGCTTATTTTGTTATTGAGCTATCAGTCTTTTTCTTGTGGAGGCCCTGTAGTATTCTGAAACTTTTGCTATAAGTCCCTTGTCTGATACGGTATTGCCAAATGTTTTTTTATTTTTTCCCCCCAGTCAGTAGGTTTATTCTTCTTTTTTTAACTTTTATTTTATTAATTTTTTTCTATAATTATATTTTATTAATTTTCATAAACATTTACAGAGATTTTGGGTTTCCATTCATTCATTGTTGCACTGTTTTCTCCACCCTCACCCCCAGTTTGTTCTTCTTCCCCCAATGTCTGTTTTAATTGTCCAATTGCCACAGTGCTTGTCAAAGCCAGTTCTGATTAATCTTCTTTGTCAGTGTGTCCTTTGCCATTTCCTATCACTCCTCCCTGAGAGAGACTTCACCCTGAGTCATAAGGAAAAGGGGATGGCGTATTCTC
This sequence comes from Elephantulus edwardii, assembly GCF_000299155.1. Classification (NCBI taxonomy): domain Eukaryota; kingdom Metazoa; phylum Chordata; class Mammalia; order Macroscelidea; family Macroscelididae; genus Elephantulus; species Elephantulus edwardii. The sequence goes on from NW_006399770.1 coordinate 16,324,976, forward strand.
TTAGCTACTTCCTGCTGAAAAGGGACGCTGTGGGTTTCAGGGTGAAGATCTTCTCTCACTACTCTAAAGGGCCCCTTTGGCAGTAGGAAACACATAGACTATTATGGAGATTGATTTTGGAATTTAGATGCACTCTTATTGATTGTGCTTGGCCGTACATGTTCATATCCTTGATTAATTTTATTATTTTATTAATTTTAATGAACGATTACAGAGATTTTGGATTTCCGTTCATTCATTGTTGCATTTTTCTCCCTGCACACCCCTCCCTCCCAGTTTGCTCTCCTCTTTGAAGAGTAAAATTCTTTCATTGGTATACAATATCCCCATCCCACCCCCGAGTACACTCCACTACGTAACCTTCATTCTACACTCTTGTTACCACCATAATACCCAACCACACATTGCTTTTAAGCGGGTCTCTCCCTCATCTGTTTCAATGCAGTATATGTACTTTATCTGATTTTTCTCAGTCTCATCCCAACCCTGATGTCAGTCCTGTTCTACAACAGTGGCACTATGCAGTATTTGTCCTTTTGTGACTGAGATATTTCACTCAGCAAAATGTCCTCCAAGGCCACCGGTTTTGAATAATCTTGCTTGAGTTCCTTGTTTTTCAATGCAGTGTAGTAGTCCATTGTGTGAATATACCACATCTTCTCTATCCATTCATTTGTTGATGGGCACTTAGGTTGTTTTCAACTCTTTGCTATTTTGAACAAAGAAGCAATAAACATGGGTGATGATTATGGTTTCTTTAGGGTATATTCCCAGTAGAGGAATGTTGGATCAAATGGTATTTCTATTTGCAACTTTTTGAGAAAGCCCCATATAGAAATTTCATAGTGGTTACACCATTTTACACTCACCAACAGTGAATAAGGGTTCAAATTTCTCCACAATCTCACCAGCATTTGTTGTTTGCTGCTCTGCTAAATTTTGCTATCCTTACTGGGGTGAGATGATATCTCATTGTTTTGATTTGCATCTTTCTTAGAGATAGAGATTTTGAACATTTCTTCATTTCATCCTTTTGGTAAACATTTTTGATGAACATAGACCTTAATCTTTAGGAAGTCCCATTCGTTGATGTTATCCTCTCCTAGATGCACATTTCTGGCTATATTTGTTAGCCTCTTTATACCATTGCCTATATCTTCTAAGATTTGTCCCATTTTTTCTCTTATGATCCTTATGGTTTTGGGTTTTCCCTAGGTCTCTGATTTTTATTTATGGTGTGAGATGTGCTTTTGGCAGGTAGAAATCCACTTTGCCAGCACCATTATTTGAAGATACTGTTGTTTCCTCATTGAATAGGATTGGTTTCTTTGTTGTACACCAATAGATTGTAGATAGATGTGTTAATATCTGGATCCTCAATTAGGTTTCATTGGTCTATGTCTCTGTCATTGTACCAGTGCCATGCTGTTTTTGTTATTGTAACTGTGCAGCAGGTTTTGATGGATGGAGAAGAGATTGAAACTGTCAAAAGCTTCATCCTGCTTGGATACACAATTAACACCATTGGTACGAGCAGTCAGGAAATAAGGAGAATCATTGCACTGGGAAAACCTGCAGTTAGGGATCTCTCCAAATTATTGAGGAGTAATGATATCAGTTTGAGGTCTAAGGTGTGTCTGATTCAGGCCACAGTCTTTCCAATTACTAGCTATGCATCTGAGACCTGCACAAGGATTAAGGATAACAGAAAAATTATTGATGTCTTTGAGCTGTGGTGTTGGAGAGGAGCACTGAAGATCCCTTAGAAAGCCAAGAGAGGAGGGCACAGCTGGAGTGCTCTTTGGAAGGAAGAATGATGAGGCTTCACCTCACATACTTCAGACATATTGCTAGGAGATGCTATTCCTTAGAGAAGGACATGATGTCGAGAAGCGTGCAGGGTCAGAGAAGGAGAAGAAGACACTCAACCAGGTGGATTGATGAGGTGAACGCTGCAATGGACTTTCATGTTTCAGGAAGTGTGATGATGCTGCATGATAGAACAGGGTTCAGACCTTTTGTTGATAGGGTCACTTGGAATTTTGCTTCACTGGATGGCACCCAACAACAACAAATAACTAGTAGTTTTGAGATCAAGGAATGTCATACCTCCTATTCCTTTTTTTCCCCTTTTCTTTCCAGAAGTGCTTTGCTAATTCAAGTCTCTTTGCTCTCCAAATAAACTTGACAGTTACCTTTTCTATCTCTTTGAAAAATCAGTTTGGTATTGGGATTGAGTTGAACAGATTGCTTTTAATAAGATTGATAATTTCCATGAACAGGATTTTTTTTCCATTTATTTAGGTCTCTTATTGTTTCTCACAGTAGTGTTTTGTAGTTTTCTTTATAAAGGCCTTTTACATCTCTATACAATTAGGTTTACTCCCAAGTATCTCAGTTTGTGGATGATTATTGTAAATTATACTGCATTTTTTAGTTTCCTTTTATGAGTCTCCTTCTATTATAGAAGAATTCCACTGATTTTTTTACTATTGATCTGGTATTCTGCCAGTCTACCTATTAAATTGATCTACTAGGTCTAAGTTTCTTGGTTGAGTTCTTGGGGTTTTCCCTTACATAATCATAACATCAGCATATAGTGACAGTTTTACCACCTTTTTGCCAATTCGGATGCCTCTTAGTTCTTGCTCTTGTCCTGTTTCCCTAGCGCACATTTCCAATACAGTATTGAAGAGTAGTGGTGAATTTAGACATCCTTGCCTTGTCCCTGTTTGCAAAAGGGAATGTCTTTAGTCTTTCTATCTTGAGAATGTTACTCTCTATTTTGATTTTATCCTTTTCACTATGTTGAGGGAACTCCCTTTTTTTCCTATTTTGCTGAGTGGTTTAAGTAGGAAGGGGTACTAGATTTGTTGAAATTTTTTTCTGAATCAATTGACAGGATTATGTCTTGTGGTTCTTGTTCTTTGATTTGCTGTGATGTGATGAATTATTTTGATGATTTTTCTTATGTTGCATAACAGCCCCTATTCCACATTTTTATGAATGTTTTTGATATATTGTTTGATTCTATTGGGCAGGATTTTGTTCAGGATTTTACATTTATATTCATGAAAGATATTTGTCTGTAGTTTTCTTTTTGGTAATATAGGGTTATGATTGTTTCATAGAATGACTCTGAGAATGTTCCTTCCTTTTCCATTTTTTAAATAAGTAGAATTGGTGATAGATCTCCAAATGTTTTGTAGAGTTCAGCTGTGAAGACTCTTTTTGTGGGGGAGTCTTTTTATGACCTTCTAGATGTCTTCTTTTGTGATGGATGTGTTCAATTGTTCTTCTTTGTCTTTGTAAATCCAGATAGGGTGTAAATTTAAAGAAATTTATCCATTTCCTCTAGATTTACAAATTTATTGCACTATAGTTTTTCATAATATTCTGATATAAAAGATTTAATTTCAGGTGGTTCTATTGTGATGTCACCTCTATAATTTCTTAATCAACTTTTTTGTGTCTTCTGGGTGTTTCCCCCCTTTTTTTAAGTTAGCAAATGATTTGTCACTTTTGTTGATCCTTTTGAAATGCCAGCTTCTGTTTTAATTGATGGTTTTAATTGGTTTTTCTGTTTTCTAGCTTATTATTTTCAGTTCTTGTCCTTTTAATTTCCTTTCTTCTAGAGGCTGGACTTCCTTGTATGAATATGGATATTATCCTGTCACTCACAATATTTCAAGACATATCTAGAAATAACATTTTTAACTATGAAAGCAACCCCATTTTTCCTCATCTTTTAATCTGCAGCATAATAGATCATATGATCATCTGATTCAAAATGTGTTATGCCAGTCCATCTTGTCTCGCCTATATTTAGTATGTTGATATTTATGCGGTCCATTTCTTCCTTAACAATATCCAACTTTCCCACATTCATAGTTCTCGCATTCCATGTTCCAACCACTAGTGTCCACTTAAAACTGTTCCTCCTCCTTAGTTTTTCCATATTTGAAAGTTCCACATCTATTGCCCTATCTGCTAGTCAAAGTGTGTTCTGTTGTACATAGGGTTTTAGAAGTCCTGCTATTTCAGAAGCGAATGGCCAATCCTTCTTCCTAGTCTGTCTTAATCTGAATCCTCAGATTTAGAAAAGCATTTGACAGACAAGCCATACGCATACAAGGAAGTCCTGTGAATACCACTATCATTCAAATATATGTACAAACAGCCAGAGCCAAGGAAGAGGAAATAGATGATTTCTACCAAATTTTACAGTCAGAGATCGATCGATCATACAATCAAGATGCATTAATAGTTATGGGTTACTGAAAAACAAAAGCTGGAAACAGAGAAGAAGGATCAGTAGTCGGAAAGCATGGACTTGGTGACAGAAATGAAACTGGAGATAGGATGATAGAATTTTGCACAGTCAACAATATATTCATTTCAAATACATTTTACAAGAAACATAAATGCAGGCTATACACATGGATTTCACCTGATTGAAGGTGTAGGAATCAGATAGATAACATCTGTGGAAAGAACTGCTGGAGGAGCTCAATATCAGTTGTAAAAACTAGGCCTGGTGCTGATTGTGGAACAGACCACCAACTACTCATATGCAAGTTTAAGCTGAAGCTAATGAAAGTGAAATCAAGCTCATAGAAACCAAAATATGACCTTGAGTCTATCCCACCTAAATTTCAGAACCATCTCAGGAACAGATTTGAGGTCTTGAACACTAATGAGTGAAGACCAGATGAGTTATGGAAAGATATCAAGAATATCATCCAGGAAGAGTGCAAAAGGTCATTGCAAAGATGGAGGAGGAAGAAAAGACCAAAATGGATGTCAGAAGAGACTCTGGATATTGCACTGGAGTGCTGAGAAGCCAATGCAGAAGGAGGAAATGAAGACATTAAGGAGCTAAACAGAAGATTTCAAAAGGCTGCACGACATGACAAAGTAAAATATTATAATAAAATGTGCAAAGAGCTGGAGTCAGAAAATTAAAGAGGCCAAAATCGTTCAGCATTTCTTAAACTCAAGGAACTGAAGAGGAAATTCAAGTTTTGAGTTGCAATATTTAAGGATGCTTTGGGCAGAATATTGAGTGATTCTGCAAGTATTAAAAGAAGATAGGAAGAATATACAGAGTAATTATACCAAAAGGAATTGGCAGACACAGAAGAATTTAATGAAACAATCTATGAGAAAGAGCCTATGATGATGAAGAAAGAAGTTCAGAGTGCTTTGAAATAATTGACTAAGAATAGTCCCCGGGAATTTATGGTATACCAATTGACATATTTCAACTCACACATGCTGCCCTAGATGTTCTCACCAAGTTGTGCCAAGAAATTTGGAGAAAAACCACTTGGCCAACTGACTGGAAGAGATCTATATCTGTTCCCATTCCAAAGAAAGGGGATTTCACAGAGTGTGGAAATTATCGAACAATATCATTACTATCACATGCAAGAAAGATTTTGCTGAAGATTATCCAAAAATGACTGAAACAGCACATCAACAGGAAACTACTAGAAGTACAGGCTGGGTTTAGATGAGGCTGTGGTACTAGAGATATTGTAGCTAATGTTGGATGGATCTTGGCTGAAAGCAAGGAGTATCAGAAGAATGTCTATCTTTGTTTCGCTGATTATTCAAAGGCATTTGACTCTGTGGATCATAACAAACTGTGGCTAACTCTGAGAAGAATGGGAATCCCAGAATACCTGATTGCGCTAATGCAAAACCTGTAATTGGATCAGGAGGCAGTCATCAGAACAGAGGAAGGAAACACTGTATAGTTCAAAATTGGGAAGGGTGTACACCAAGCCTGTATCCTGTCTCCATAACTTTTCAGTTTTTATGCAGAACAGGTTATCTGGGAGGCTGTGTTCTATGAGGAGAAATGTGGCATCAAGATTGGAGAAAGAATCATCAACAGTCTGTGTTATGCAAGTGACACAACCTTGCTTGCTGAAACTGAGGAGGACCTGAAGCACTTACTATCGAAGATCAGAAACTGCACTATTTAGTATGGGTTGAGACTCAATCCATAAATACACTCAATCAAGAAAACAAAGATTCTTACCACTGGGCCAATAGGCAGCAACAGATTGAGATTGTTCACAGATTTGGTTGGCTTGCATCCACAGTCAACACTCTTGGCACCAGCAGCCAGGATATTAAAAGACATATTGCAATGAGAAAGTCTGAAGTTAGAGACCTCTCTAAAGTGTGAAGTGCAAAGATGTCAGTCTGGAGACTAAGGTGCGCCTGATACATGCCATGGTCTTTTCAATCACTTGCTATGCATTGGAGAGCTGGACAATGATTAGAGATGATAGAAGGTGAATTGATGCCTTTGAGCTGTGGAGCTGGAGAAGAGTATTGAATGTACCATGGACTGCCAAGAAAGCTAACAGATTCATCCTGGAGAGGGTGAAACTAGGCTACTCCTTGGAGGCAAAGATTCTGGGGCTTCGTCTGACATGCTTTGGACATCTTGCAAGAAGTGACCAGTCCTTGGAGAGGGATATCATACTTGGGAGGGTGGAGGAACAGTACAGGAGAGGAAGACCCTCAATGAGATGGATTCAGTGACTGGGGTAACTAAGGTAGGCATGTCGGAGGTGGTGAGAGTGGCACAGGATAGGTGAGTATTGGGGGCTGTTGTACATAGGGTTGTTATGAGTCGCAGGTGACTCAACGGCACATAACAGCAACAACTAGAGACTGTGAGGTTGTATTGTTCTTTTTCTGTTTGATAGAGGTGTTGAGTTAGATGGTTCATTCTTCATTTTTTATGTGTTTGACTATTGTTATGAATTGCTCCTTGAGGATTTCCTTAGCTGCATCCCAGAGGTTTCAGCATGTTGTATTTCATTATCCTTTGTTTCAAGGAACATTTTTTTAAAAAAATTTCTATCTATCTATCTATCTATCTATCTATCTATCTATCTATCTATCTATCTATCTATATCTTATGTAATCCAATCATGTTCTAGTAACTTCTAGTTTTATGGCATTATTGTTTGATAAGATACTTTGTATTGTTTCTATATTTAAAAAATTATTATTACTTGCTTTGTGTACTAATATATCATCATTTTTAAAATATATACCATGTGTACTAAAGTGACTTGAGTTTAGTTGGTGCAGTGCTTGGAATACATTCATTCACAAGGGCCAGTTGGCTATCTGTGTAACATTAAGTCTTCTAAATCTTTGTTAAGTTTCTTTTGAGTTGACCTGTCCGTTGGTTAGAGTGTTTTGTTAAAGTTTCCTTCCACTACTGTGGTGCTGTCTGTTTCTTCAAATCTGTTACCATTATTTTATCTATTTTGCTGGTCTATAATTTGGTCTGTAGATGCTAACCAAGTTTATATCATTTTGGTATATTGTAGCTTTAATCATTATATAGTGTCCTTTCTTATCTTTTATGATGGTTTTCATGCTGAGGTCTATTTTATAAAGATTAGTATTGCCTGCTTTTTTTTTCTTCTCTTTGTGGGTACAATTTACTTGGTATATTTTCCTACCATTCAATTGTTATTCACTCTTTTTTCTCATTTCTTAGATGTGTCTCTTATAGGCAATATATTGATGGATTTAATTAT
>NW_006399770.1:16338037-16342863 GCF_000299155.1 Elephantulus edwardii
AGTGACTGAATATTTCCAATGGATGAAAGACAAACTTGATGAATTAAAAGATGTTGCAAGCAAAGACCAGGAGGAGTTAAAAGAAACAATGCAAAACATTGCGGAGAAAACAAATAAGGCATTAGCGGCACTGGATTTAATTATTTTAATACACTCTGCAACTCTTTTTCTCTTGATTGGTACATTTTACCCATTCACATTTAGTGTGATTATTCACAGACCAGGTTTATTGCTGCCATTTTGCTGTATTTCTTTTTCTGTTGTTCCTGCTCACTATGGTCCATCTGTTTTCCTTTGGGGTCTCTGTGTGAAAAATTTCCTTTAGAAATTTTTGTAAAGTTAGCTTTGGTTTTAAAAATTCCTTTATCTCTAATTTTTTTTTTTTTTTGCAAATGACCTGATTTCTCCTTCATATTTTACGAATATCTTAGCTGGGTACAGGATCCTTGGCTAGCTATTGTTGTCTTTCCACCTTCTGTATATGGCATCCCATTGTCTTCTTGCTTGCATGGTTTCCCCTAAGAAATTAGAACTTAGTCTAATAGATTCTCGTTTGTGTGTAACTCTTTGTTTTCTCATGCTATATTTAGTATTCCAGCCTCATCTTTTATTTTGGAGAATTTAATTATGGTATACCTTTGCGGTTTTTCTTTTGGGTTCTAATCTCTTTGGGGTTGACTGACCTTCTTGTATATGGATTTTCCCGTTCTTTTACTTTTCTTCTAGTACCTCTTTCACAAACTTTTCAGTGCTTTCTCTGACCTCTTGGTGTTCTGGGATTCCAATTATGTGTATGTTATTCCATTTGATGTCATTCCACATGATTCTAATGTTTTCTTCATTTTACTTTCATCTCCTCTCTGTTTCCTTTTTTCACTATGTTCTCACTGACACAACGTTGTGTCTTCCAGATCACTGACCCTGTTCTACCTCTTCTGCTTTGTTTTTTGTCTCTCCAGGATGTTGGAAACATCTGTAATTTTAGTCTTGTTATTTTGGATTGTGTTTTCCCACCTTTCTCTTCATTCCAGTATTGGATTGGTTGTACCCTGTCTGTCTTGTGAGGACTTTTTAATTTAGCCTACTTTTTTATCTGTAGTTTCAATTTATTCTTCCATCTTTTGCAGTTTCTTCAGTGGCTGTTCAAATAACTCCAATGTATTTCTCTGGTTCACTATTTCTGGGGTATTCATTTTATTTATTTCTATTCTTTTTGTTATTTTTTGTACCTTCCTCTATAGCTGTTCATGTGACTACACATCAATATATTTCTTCTGTCACTGGGGATATTTATTGGGCCTGCAACATTCTAGAGTTTTTTAAGAGAGGCTTCTTTTTTCCCCCTCCCCCCAGGGTTTGAAGCTGCTTGTGGATTTATTTTACATTTGTTGTTGTTGTTATGTGCCGTCGAGTCGCTTGCGACTCATAGCGACCCTATGTACAACAACCCTAAACTCTACTCTGTCCTGTGCCAATCACACTGTCTCTGACACTCCCATCCCTATGATCCCAGTCACTGAATCAATCCACCTCATAGAGGGCCTTCCCCTTCTGCGCTGTCCCTCCACACTCCCAAGCATGATTTCCTTCTCCAAGGACCGGTCTCTCCTCACAACATGTCCAAAGTATGTTAGACGGAGCCTCAGAATCCTTGCCTCCAAGGAGCCACCCAGTTTAACCCTTTCCAGGACAAATCTGTTTGTTTTCCTAGCAGTCCATGATATTCTCAATAGTCTGTTTGTCCACCCTCCTGAGCACGATGGCCTTCTCCAAGGACTGATCTCTCCTGGCCACATGCCCAAAGTAAGTGAGGCATAGCTTCAAAATCCTAGCCTCCAAAGAAAGACTTGTTTTCACCCTCTCCAAGACAGACCTATTTGTTTTCTTGGCAGTCCATGGTATGTTCAAGACTCTTCTTCAGTACCACAACTTGAAGGCATCTATTCTTCCATCATCCTTAGTTATTGTCCAACTTTCTGAAGCATAACAAGTAATTGAGAAGACCATGGCCTGAATTAGGCACAGCTTTGTATTTAAGCTGACATCATTGCTCTTCAGCACTCTTGAAAGGTCCATGACAGATTTTCTCAATGCAATTCATCTTTTGATTTCCTGACTGCTGGTGTTAATAGTGTTGACTGTGGATCTGAGAAAGCTGTAATAGTTAACAATCTCAATCTCTTCTCCATCTAATATGGTGCTGCCAATTGGCCCAGTGGTAAGAGTCTTTGTCTTCTTGATATTGAGCTTCAATCCATATTGCAGACTACAATTCTTGACCTTTTGCAGAAAGTGTGTCAGGTCCTCCTCAGTTTCAGCAAGCAAGGTTGTGTCATCTGCATATAGTAGATTGTCGATGAGTCTTCCTCCAATCCTGATGCCACACTCCTCCTCATAAAGCCCCGCTACCCGAATTACCTGTTCTTCATGCAGATTGAAAAGGTACGGGGACAGGATGCACCCATGATGAACTCTTCTTGGTTTTGAATCATGCATTGCTTCCTTGTTCTGTTCTAATAACTGCTTCATGTTCCAAGTATAGATTTTCTATAAGCAATATCAAGTGCTCTGAGATTTCCATTTTCCTCAAGGTGCGCCACAATTTATTGTGATCCACACAGTCAAATGTCTTTGCATCGAACACAGATAGACATTCTTCTGGTACTCTCTGCTTTTTGCCAAGATCCATCTGACATTGGCAATAATGTCCATAGTGCCACAACCTGTTTTGAACCCAGCCTGTATTTCTGGTAGTTCTCTATCAATGTACTGTTTAAGTCTTTTCTGGATAATACAGCAGGATTTTGCTAGTGTGTTATAACAGTGATATTGTTTGATAATTTCCACACTCTGTTGGGTAAGCTTTTTTTTTTAAATAGGAATAAACATGGAAGTAGAAAACAAAAATAAATGGAAATATGAATTCTTTAAAAGAAAACGTGGTGAAATTATAATGTGAAATGTCATAATTAAGATTATTTTGGAAATTAGAATAGTAACGGTTATTCAAAGGGTCCATGAAAGCTCGTTTAAACATAGTTCAAAAAATAAAAATCTAACAGGAAACTGAAGAATAACTAGAGAATAAAAACAGATCTTGAAAAGTATATTGATAGTTACCATAATTGCATTAAATTTCTAGGTTATCACAAACTTTAGCTGGAAAACATTAGAAACTTGTCTCACAGGTTTTAAAATCACAAGTTCAAGATTACTTTCTTGGGCTTAATAGAATCCATCTTTGTTTCTTACCTCACTGGTTCCTTCTGGAAACACTAGGACTCAGTTTATTTCCAGGCCTTGTCTACCTCTTTACTATTATTATTATATTATTATTATTATTATTAATGAAAATTTACAGAGACTTTGGATTTCCATTCATTCATTGTTGCACTTTTCTCCCTTCCTACCCCTCCCACCCAATTTGCTCTTCTCTTTGAAAAGTAAAATTCTTTCATTGTTACAGAATCCTTCCCCCCCAAGTCCACTCCACTATGTAGCCTTCATTTTCGACTCTTGTCATGACAATAATACCTTTTCACTTAACCATTTAAACAGTTCTCTCCCTCATCTGTTTCAATGCAGTATACTTTTTTTATCCCATCTTTCTCAGTCTCCCCCCAACCCCAAGGTCAGTCCCATTTTACAACAGTGACACTATGAAGTATTTGTTCTCTTGTGACTGAGATATTTCACGCATCATAATGTCCTCCAGGGCCACCGATTTTGAACAATATGAGTTCCTTGTTTTTCAATGCATTGTAGTATTCCATTGTGTGAATATACCACAGCTTCTCTATCTATTTGTTTGTTGATAGGCACTTGGTTTGTTTCCAACTCTTTGCTATTTTGAATAAAGCCTCAATATACGTGGGTGTGAATATATCTGCTTGGTTGGCCCCTATGGTTTCTTTGGGGTATATTCCCAGTAGTGGAATTGCTGGGTCAAATGGTATTTCTATTTGCAACTTTTTGAGAAAGCACCATACTGACTTCCATGGTGGCTGCAATATTTTACACTCCCACCAACAGTGAATAAGGTTTCCAATTTCTCCACAACCTCGCCAGCATTTGTTGTGCTGTTCACTTAAATTTTGCTATTCTTACTTGGGGTGAGATGATATCTCATAGTTGTTTTTGAGAAACCAAAACCCCACTGCATAAGTCTTATACATCTTTCTGTGTAACTGTGCTTGTGTAATTCTGTAAATTTTTCTGTATAACTACTATCTGTTAGGTTTGTTTTTTTTAAGCAATATATTTCTGAAATATCTAAACCTCTTTGTGTAACCTTATCCGTATAGCCTAAAAAGTATCTTCTATTTGCTTAAACCCCCCATTCCTGTGTACTAGAGACCATCTCTGGAAGCTAATTCAACCCTCCCTGGGAAACTATTTAGTCCTGTGCACTGAAGGCCACTCCAGGAGGTAATTTGTCATCCTAAGGCCTCCAGGAATTGATTTTTTTTAACCCCTCATTCAACCTCCTCTGCTCCGGCACACTGACTGAAAAACATGTGGCTATAAGAATATATGACCTTCTTTTTTTGATCTATGTATCAAAAGCAAGGTGGTCATTAGTCACTCTTGATGTCACCTTATGTATAAAACCATATGGCCTCCTTTCTATGATCAATAGCAAAGACAAGATTATCATTAGTCATTCTCAATATCAGCTTGTTTATTAAAAACTTATAGTCTTCTTTCTTTGATCAATGTATCAAAGATAAGAAGATCATTGTTGTTGTTGTTGTTATGTGCCCTGGAGTCGTTTTCGACTCATAGCGACCCTATGCACAACAGCCCTAAACCCTGCTCTATCCTGC
>NW_006399770.1:16344688-16348641 GCF_000299155.1 Elephantulus edwardii
TGTTCCTGAGATGATTCTGAAATTCAGGTGGTATGAAATCAAAGTCATATTTTGGCTCCTGTGGATTTGGTTTAATTTTCCTCAACTTCAGCTTGAACTTGCATATGAGTAATTGGTGGTCTCTTCCACAATCAGTCCCCGGCCTAGTTTTCACAGCTGATATTGAGCTTCTCCAGCAGTTCCTTCAACAGATGTAGTTGATCTCATTCATATGCATACCATCAGGTGATGGTCATTAGTCATTCTCAATGTCAGCCTATGTATAAAACCATATGGCCTTCTTTCTTTGTTCAATATCAAAGACAAGGTTTTCAGTTACTCATGTTGTCACCTTGCTGAGAGATGAATGCTTTAAAAGGGGTATATAAACTTTGTAGTAAAATCGGTCCGGGCGATTGTTATCCGCTTGCTAGGAGAGGCAGTTAGCCCCGTCCAGCCGGTGAATAAAGCTCTCATATCCAAAATAAGAGACTTTGAGTGGTACTTATTCTCACATTTGGGCATAGCAGTTTTTATTTGCATTTCTCTTAGAGCTAGGGATTTTGAACATTTCTTCATGTGTTTGCCATCTCAATGTCTTCTTTGGTGAAGTGTCTGTTCATATCCTGTGCCCATATTTCAATTGGATTGTTCATTTTTATCTTGTTTTGGTGCCCTTGTCTACCTTTCAAAGGCTCCACAGTAGCCTTTATAATACACTTTTTAAGAGCTTACTTACAAACAGATATGTTTGTGATTTAAAACCATCAGCAATTCTGTGGAGGAAAATAAAAGACTTAACGATCTTCTTGTTGTTATTGTTGTTGTTATGTGCCATCGAGTCCCCTGAAACTCATAGTGATCCTATGTATAACAGCCCTAAACCCTGCTCTATCCTGTGCCAATCTCACTGTCTCTGACATACCTACTCCCACTACTCCAGACACTGAATCAATCCATCTCATCGGGAGTCTTCCTCTCCTGTGCTGTCCTTGCACCCTCCCAAGCATGACATCTCTCTCCAAGAACTGATACTGCCTTTCAACATGTCCACAGTATGTTAGTAATCTACTCTCATAAAAATTACAATTGTTGTTAGGTGCTATTGAGTCATGTACGACTCCTAGTGAGCCTATGACCAACAGATCTGAACACTGTACTATCCGCACACTTCCTGACACATTAGAGCTCTCTAAAATCAATCCACCTGATTGTCTTCCTCTCCTTCATCAATTCTCTACCTTTCTAAGCATTATGCCCTTCTTCAGTGAATATTTCCTCCTATCAATATGCCTGAAGTATCTTTATGGTGGCATTAATCAATTTGGTTGCTCACAAGACCACCAGAGGCTGTCTTCCACATTCCTTAACTATTGGTTGGCCTCTATGTTGCAACTCATCACTCTGACATGACTTCTATTATAATGGCTCTGATTTTTACTATCTTACCTTCTTCTTTCAATATAATGGCTTTTATAGTGACATTGGGCCTACCCAAATAGAGAATAGAGAATTATTTCCTTTCCTCAAGATCTTTAACTTATGCACATATGACAAGTTTTCTTTTTATTTTTTCAGATATGACAAAAAGGAAGTACCTTTTATTTTAAAAGATAGAAATAAATACTCCATCACCTTTGAAGACTAAAAATCAGAGCCATAATTCTGATTATTCCTATTAGCACCTATGTGACTCCAGGATATTATTAAACTTCTGAAGAACAAATTTTGTTTTGAGTTGCAATATTGAAATAAAAATCCTCTTTATCAGGCTTATGGGCATTCTAAGTATAATGGAGAAATGAATGAAGTTGTCTATGGTTCCATCTTGCTTGAATCCACAATCACTACCCTTTAAATCAGCAGTCAGAGAGGGAAAAAAAAAGAAAGAAAGAAAGAAAGAAAGAAAGAAAAGGAGTTGCATTGGGAAAATCTGTGGTGAAGGACCTGTCCAGAATTCTAGCGAACAAAGATGTCAGTCTAAAAACTAAAGTGTACCTGATCCAAATCATAGTCTTCTAAATTTCTTACTATGCAACTGAGAGGTATAAAAACAATTGTTGTTGTTGTTAGTTGCCGTTGAGTCGTAGATGACTCACAGTGATCCTACGAATGAAAGCCCTGAGCACTGTTCATACATAGAGTTTCCGGAGGCAAGCCATTTCAGAAGTGGGTGCCACTCCTGCTTCCAGGCTTGTTTTAGTTGGGAAGCTCCAGCAAACACTGTCCACCATGGGTAACCATTACCACGTTTGGCACATCAGTGTCCCAGCGTTCATCATCACAGCAACCACGAGTTACCTCTGTACAGCAATGCACAGACCAGTGCTATAACACCTAGAAGAATGTTTGACAGGAAAACAATTTGAACCCAGCCTAAGGGCTGCAGATTAAAATCACCCACCTTTAGCTTAGTAGCATAACTTTCTGTCCACTAGGCCAACGTAGTTCTCTCTATGTTGTTTTTGTTGTTAGGTGCCGTCAAAAAAGAATTGATTTGTTTGAGTTGTGATGCTGGAGAAGAGTATTAAATATCATGGACAGTGAAGAGTACAAACAGATCTGTCCTAAAGAGGGTGAAGTCTGGTTGCTCCTTAGAAGCAAGGATGTTGAAACTCTGTCTCATAAATCTTGGACATGCTGTCAGAGGGACCAGTCCTTGGAGAAGAACTTCAGCCCGGGAGAAGAAGATCCTGGCTGAGATGACTTGATACAGTAACTGTTGTGTCAGAGATTGGCTCAAGATAGGGTGAGGTTCAGAGTGAGGGGACAGCATAAACCCCATTTTTTATAAAGCCCCATTAATACCAGAAGCAGGCCATTAAAATTCTTAGCTTAAGGCAAACACAAATGCCCTGGGTAAAGTCTTATCTGTCCTTGCAAAGTAAAGAGTTAACTAGTGTCTATGTGACACAAAAAGAGTAAAGGCGGGCGACGTAGCCAGCCTGTCAAAAGCTGACCCACATGATTGATCCCCCGACCCACCAACCATGATCTCAATCTCCCCGCCCCAACAGTGGCACCCAGGAAAGCCATAAAAGCAATTGTGGGGCAGGACTCGGGGCTTTTTCCCTTGCCACCTTCCTACTGAGGGAGAAAGTCTCCACTTGTAGATATTCTGGAATAAAGTGCTTTTTGTATTTACATATATGTAAATTATTCTTTTGAGGGGCATTTTGTGGGCAGAACACAGAGCTGTTACTCATAGGGTTGCTGTGAGATATAATGAACTCAATGGCTCATATAACAACAATTCCATTATCTGGGCCTGCTAACAATGATGATAATAGTTACCTTATAGTCCCTCAATCTGTGACTGTTGACAGAAGTGGCATAGAGTGAACAGTGATTTATTTCATTGTTCAACAATAACAAGAAAATAGTATTTTTATGAATTAAAACTGAATAGGTTTGGGGAATAGGTACAGTCTTGACATATATCTTTCTTGATTTTAAACCCTACGGTGTCGTCTAATCCAGTTCAAACAAACTTTCTTGGTTTATGCAAGGTCATAATTAACTATTTTGAATTCTAATGCTTCTAAATGATACCATAATTTACTATTATTCACACAGTCAAAAGTCTTTTTGTAGTCCTCTGCTTTCAACCAGGTTTCAATTGACATCAGCAATATTCATCTTTCCCATTTCTTGACCTTTTTAAAATTCAGTTTGAATTTCTGGAAATTCCCCATTGATTTGTTTTTCTTGTCAAAATATAATAATATTCAGCAAATTATATTTGCTTATAACATTAACAAGACTATTAAATATTTTTTGCAATTTGTCAGATCATCTTTTTTGGGGAAGGAAACAAATGTGTATCTTTTTCTGTCAGTTGGTCAGGTAGTTGTCATCAAATATTTTTTTAAATACGCTAGCAAGGAAATCCATGGGTTTATTGGTTTACTGAAGCTTCTCACTTGATATTATACTAATTAATGGTGTTTTATTTTTGTCAATGCCTTCAGTGC
>NW_006399770.1:16349072-16350803 GCF_000299155.1 Elephantulus edwardii
TTTATTTTTGTCAATGCCTTCAGTGCAGCTTATTATTGTTGTCAGTTAAATATCACTATAATTATATTTTAAAACTATAATTTCTTACTCTTGCTATGAATTGAAATTATATGCTTTTCTAGTATTTTAAATAAAGGATAAAATTATGTTCTTATGAAGACATTGAATAAAATACAATTGACAGTGTTTATGGGTATAAAGAGAAACTGGTAATTTATATAATTCTAACATTGAGGACTTTTCCCATGAAAAATCTATTTTAACACCAAGGAAATAGAAAAGTTGCAATTGTCAAAAAAAATTTACTTTTCTCTCATTGCATATAAATAAATTTTAAATTTGCTAAATTAGCTATACAATTCTGATTTGGCCAAAGGTGGGAGAAATGGTCCCTAACAGAGAGGAAACCCTTTTTTAAAATTTTTTTTTTAACAAAAAAATAATGGTCCCTAACTGGAAGCAGGAGTGGCATCCACTTCCAAAATAGCTTGCCTCTGGAAACTCTATGAACGTGTAGAAACAATGAAAGTTCAGGTCTTTCATTCATAGGGTTACTATCAGTCGTCTACAACTCAAAGGCACTTAACAACACCAACACAACAGAGAAGAGCCTTTTGTTCATAGGATAGTTATGATTCGTGGCTGACTCAAAGGCAATCAACAACAGAGAAAAAGGATCAGTAGTCAGAAAACATGAACTTGGTGACAAAAATGAGGATGGAGATAAAATTCTGTACTTTTCAGTCAATTATTAATTGCAAATACTTTTTATAAGAAACATAAATGCAGACTATACACATGTATTTCACCTAATGGTAGGCATAGTAATCAGATCGATTACATCTATAGAAAGTATCTGGAGACTCAATATTACCTGTGAAAAGTAGGCCAGGAGCTGACTGTGTCATATACAAGGTCAAGCTGAAACTGTTGTTGATTGCCATCAAGTCAGTCATGACCCATAGTGACCCTATGAACAAAAGGCATGAAGCCTTTCTATAACTATTGATATTATCAAAGTTCATAGAGTTTCCAGAGGCATGTTGTACATACTTCCAAAAGCTGAAGCTAAAAAGGTTAAATAGAAGCTTAAATCAAATCCACAGAAACCAAAATGTGACATTAAGTCTATCCAACCTGATTTTAAAACCATCTCAGGAACGTATTTGAGTCCATTAATATTAATGAGGGATGACTAGATGAACTGTGGGAGGATATTAAGAATATCATCCATGGAGAATGCAAAAGATCATTACAAAGACAGAGGAGGAACAAATGACCAAGATGAATGTCAGAAGAGACTCTAAATATTTCACTAGAGTGTCGAGAAGCCAAAACAAAGGGAAGAAATTAAGAAGTTAATGAGCTGAACAGAAGGTTTCAAATGGCAGCATGGAAAGACAAAGTAGAGATAGAGTCAGAAAATCAAAAGAGCTGAACTTGCTCAACATTTCTTAAACTGAAGGAATTGAAGAACAAATTCAAGCCTCGAGTTGCAATACTTAAGGATGCTTTGGGTTGTTGTTATGTTGTTGTTGTTATGTGCCATTGAGTCGCCTGCGACTCATAGCGACCCTATGTACAACAGCCCTAAACTCCGCTCTGTCCTGTGTCAATCGCACTGTCTCTGGCACTCCCATCCCAATTATCCCAGTCACTGAAGTGGATGGGTTTCCTGCTGGATGGTGAAGCAGGAAATAAGTGGGTAAAGACGCGTGTGAGAAAGGCAGG
>NW_006399770.1:16351553-16366282 GCF_000299155.1 Elephantulus edwardii
GATAATCTGTTCTGCATATAGGTTGAAAGTTAAATAATCCAGGAAGTGTTAAAAGAAAATGGAAGGAATATATAGAGTCACTGTACCAAAAAGAATAGGCTGACAAAAGAATTTCATAAAACAATGTATGAGCAAGAACCTATGGTGACGAAGGAAGAAGTTTAAGCTGCTCTGAAAGAATTGGCAAAAAACAAGGCCCCAGGAATTGATGGTATGCAAATTGACATATTTCAACAACTAGACACTGTCCTGGATGTGCTCACCAAGTTATGCAAAAATCTGGAGGAAAACACCTGGCCAACTGACTGGAAGAGATTCATATTTGATCTCATTCCAAAGAACGATGACCCGGTCAGAGTGTGTAAATTACCAGCAATATCAGTAATATCACATGCAAGCAATATTCTTCTGAATCAAAAAATGACTGGAACAGCACATCAACACAGAGCCGCCAGATGTGCAGGCTGGGTTTAGAAAAAGCAGTGATACTCGGGCTGAAAGCAGAGAATACCAGAGGAATGTCTATCTGTGTTCCACTGACTATGCAAAGACTCTGTGGGTGAGAACAAACTGGCCCTCAATGAGATGGTTTGACTCAGTGTCTGGGTTAATGAGGACTAATGTGTCAGAAACAATAAAGTTGGCTCTGTACAGAGCAGGATTCAGAGCTGTTTTACATAGGATCTCTATGAGTTGCAAGCAACTCGATGATACATAACAAGAACAAGATGCTTGGTTGAGTCTTCCTAATGAATATGAAAAATTAAGATAGGTATAAATAGAAAAGGAAATAAAATAATTCTTGTGGTGTCAAAAATTTATTGTTCAAAGTGAAAATATCTTTTAAAGTAGTTATTTATTAGCTACTTTGTGCTGAAATATTTCTTGTATTAAGGAAATATGATTAGGGTAGTATACAAACCCCAATTCTGCTGTTATTTTGTTGTTGTTAAGTGCCATTGGGTCAAGTATGACCCGTAGTATAGTAATCCTATTAACAATGGACCCTAACTCTGTCAGATCCTATGACATTTTCACATTTTCTAATACATTTCACTAGTCACATTTCATTCAGTTGAGGATCATCTTCTCTTTCACTGCTTCTCTGCTTTTCCATGCATGATATCCCTCTCCAAGGAATAGCCTCTTCCAGCAACATGCTCACAGTATATGAAATAACAGTCATTTTTGCCTCCAGGGAGAAATCTGGCTGGCTGCACTTTCTCCAGGACATAATAGTTCTTTTGGTAATCCATAGGATCTTCATTGTTCTCCAACACCAAAGCTCAAAAGTATCAGTTCTTCTTTTACCTTCCTAGTTGAACCCCATAAATTAGCACAAGACATGATCTGAGACTCCTAATTTTCTTGATCAGGTAGCACCCATAGTCCCAGAATTCCATTGACTTCATTAACAATCAGGCTATCAAGGCAGGACATTCAGTCCCAGTTCTGCATCAGGGTCTGTGGCCCTCAGGCCAAATAAACAACACCAGTATACTAGACCTAGAGGAGACCTACCCTTACTTTGGAAACTTGGAAATCTCACTTGGGAAAGAAGTGTGGTGCAAAAGGAAGAACAGAGACACTGAGTCACAGAATGACAGGCATGCATCAAAAGCTCAGGAGCAAGGACCTTTTCCCAGTACTTCCTCAGGCAAAAATCTTTTTCTGAAGCTGGTACATGAGATTGGATTTATATCCTCCTAAATGTGACACAGGTAACTGTGAGAGACCAGTAGCAGTGTGTGGTGCAAAACATCACAGAAGTGATTCGTTGACTAAGTTTTCATATCAAGAGGTGTCTGGGAGAGGGAGGTGCTGGATCGGGCAGGCAGGAGTGTAAGAAATACTAATATGGCAGGGAAAGGGATGGCACAAGACACAAGTGCTTCGGTGTTTGGACGGGGCGTCAATGAATGTATTGGTTATTTCTGTAAGGGAAGTGTCTTCCATCTGCTCAGTAAAATGCTTATCTGTCAGATATTGTTCTAAAACTGAGGATCCAAAATAAGACAGACTAGAAAGAAGGATTGGTCGTCCACTTCTGAAATGTATCAGGCCTTTGAAAACCCTATAAATATAGTAGAGCACACTTAGAGTACACTAACAAATATGGTAACTCAAGCTGAGCCCTCAAACTTGGAAACATACAGGAGGAAGAACAGTTGTAAGCAGAAACTAATGATTGGAACATGGAATGTGAGAAGCATGAATGTAGGAAAACTGGACATTGTTAGAAAAGAAATGAAATAAAAATAAATAAAATGTATTGAGCAATAAAAAAATGAAAACCATAAACATTAACATATTAGGTATCAGCAAAATGGGATGGATTGACATGGGACATTTTTAACCAGATGATCTACTATTCTAGAAATGCAAAGGTGAGGAAAAAAAAAAAGAAAAGGTGAGGAAAAAATGGGGTCACTTTCATTATTAAAAATGCCATTTCTAGATCCATCTTGAAGTACAATATTGTGAGTGACAGGATAATATCCATATACCGGCAAGTGTTAATACCACTATCATTCAAATTTATGCACCAACACCAGAGCCAAAATGGAGGAAATAGATGATTTCCACCAACTGTTGCAGGCAGAAATCGATCAAACATGTAATTAAGAGTCATTAACAATAATGAGCAACTGGAATGAGGAAGTTGGGAACCAGATAGAAGGATCTGTAGTAGGAAAATATGGACTTGGTGACAGAAATGAGGCTGGGGATAGAATGATAGAATTCTGCACAATCAATGTTTTATTCATTGCAAATACCTTTAAAAAAACAAAACAAAACAAACACAGGCTACAGACATGGATTTCACCTTATGGGATGCACAGGAGTTAGATCGATTACATCTGGGGAATGAATCATGGAGAAGTTCCAGCACTGAACTTCTTAATCAGGTGCTGATTGTGGAAGAGAACACCAACTACTCCTCTTGGGTTGTTGTTGTTGTTGTTAGGAGCCATGGAGCAGAGCACAGCTCATAGTGATCCTATGAACAAAAGATCTGAACCTTGTTTTATCTTGCGCCATTCTCATTCTTCCTGACGCACGGGAGCCCATTGTGGCAGTCACCATGTCAATCTACCTGGTTGAGGATCTTCCTCTCCTTTGCTGACACTTTACATTTCTTAAGCTCAAAAAACTAAAGAACATATTTAAGCTGCAAGTTGAAATAATTATGGATGCTGTGGGAAGGATATTGGATGATTAAGGAAGCATTAAAAGAAGGTGGAAGGATTATACATAGTCACTCTTCCAAAAAGACTTGGCAGAAACATAAGAATTTCAAGAATTAACACATGATCAAGAGGCAACAGTGATGAAAGAGGCTACTTTGAAGGGCATGGAAAAAAATAAAGCACCAGGGATTGATGGAATACCAATTGACATATTTCAACAAACAGGTGCTGCTCTGGATGTGCTCACCATGTTGTGCCAAGAAATCTGGAGGACAATTACACAGCCAAGTGACTGAAAGAGATCCATATTTGTTCCCATTCCAAAAAAAAGTCACCTGACAGAGTGCAGAAATTATGGAACAATATCACTAATATCACAAGCAAGCAAACTCTTGCTGAAGATTATTCAAAAGTAACTGGAACAACACATTGACAGAGAATTACCAGAAATACAAGCTGGGTTTAGAAAGGTTGTGGCACTAGAGACATTATTGCCAATGTCAGATGAATCTTGGCGGAAGCAAAGAATACCTGAGGAATGCCTATCTGTGTTTCATTGACTTTGCAAAGACATTTAACCATGTGGATCACAACAAACTGTAGTCAACCTTGAGGAAAATGGGAATTTAAGAACACTTAATTGTGCGTATGCAACACCTGCACTTGGACCAAGAAGCAGTCCTCAGAAAAGAGCAAGGAAACACTGCAAGATTCAAAATCAGGGAATGTGTGAATCAGGGATGCATTCTGTGTCCATACTTTTTCAATTTATATTTAGGACAGATAATTTACAAAGCTAGGTGTTATAAATAGGAATGTGACATCTGGATTGGAGGAAGACTTATCAATAAATTTCGCTATGCTTGCTGAAACGGAAGAAAACCTGAAGTGCTTGCTGTAAAAGATCAAGAAAAATCAGCTCATATGCCATGGGCTGCCAAAAGGCCAACAACAAAAAACTTTCTTTGGCAAACAACAAATACTGGTGAGGTTGTGGAGAAATTGGAACTCTATTCACTGTTGGTGAGAGTGTAAAATGGTGCGACCACTGTGGAAGACAGGATGGCACTTTCTCAAAAAGTTGGAAATAGAAATACCATTTGACCCAGGAATTCCACTATTAGGAATATAACTTAAAGAAACCAGAGCTGTCACTCAAACAGATGTATGCATATATGGGAAGCCAAACTTTTCACCAAATATTATATGAAAACCCTTGTTCAGGAATTGAAGGAATTTACAGATTTATAGATTAGGATTTCTTTTGTGGCAGCTCCCAGAAAATGAGCTGTTTGTTCCCTACGGACAGGAGACCGCAAGGGGCCCCCTACAGAGGGAGTGTTACTTCCTGAGCTAGAGTTCACCCTGAGGCATCAAGACAATCCTTAAGGGTAAACCAAATTCTTGCATTTGTGAACCCCTCTCTCCTGAGTCAAGCAGAAGGTTTTCAATAGAAAGAGCTTGGCTTCATTTGCATTGAATTCTCTTTGCGATTTACTTTCTGATAATTTTCAATGAAGATACAGAGAAGCTTGGCTTGGGGTCTTCACCCTGTTTTATGCTTTCTGCTCTGTTCTCAAAAAAAAAAAAAGAAAAAAAAAAGATCAAGAACTGTAGTCTTCAATCTAAATTGAAGCTCAATATCAAGCAAACAGAGTCTCATCAGTGGGTCCAGCACCATGATAGATGCAGAAGAGACTGATATAGTTAACAATTATAGCTTGCTATGCTCCACAATCAATTTTCTTGGTACCAGCAGTCAGGAAATAAAAATATGAATTGCATTGGAAAAATCTGCTGTCAGGAAACTCTGCAGAGTACTGAAGAGCAACAGGGTAAGTCTAGAGACTAAGGTGCACCTAATCCTGGTCATGGTCTTTGCAAATACGTGCTGTGCGTCAGAGCGCTGGACAGTGACAAAAGAAGAATTGATGCCTTCAAGTTGTGGTAGTAGAGTCTTGAACATACCATGGACTACCAGTAAAACAAATGGATCTGTCTTGGAGAGGATGAAATCAAGTTTCTCCTTGAAGGCTAGGATTTTAAAACTCCATCTCACATACTTTGGGCACCTGGCCAGGAGAGACCAGTCCTTGGAGAAGGACATCACGCTCAGAGAAGCTCAGATGAGGTGGAGTGACAATACAGGAGAGGAAGATCCCAGAAAAGATGAATTGATATTAGTAACGAGGGTAATGGGAGTTCATGTTTCAGAATCAGTGAGGCTGGTTCAGGACAGGGCAGGGTTCAGAGCTACATAGGGTTGATTTGGGTGACAGACAATTCAGTGGTACATAACAACAACACAACAAACAACTTAATGTCATGTTTTAGTTCTTATGGACTTGTTATAATTTATTTCAACATCAATTTTAAATTTCACTTGAATAATTAATTGATCTGTTCCACCGTCTGGAGCTGGCCTGGTTTTGACTACTGACACTGAGATTCTCAGAAGGTTTGATGCTCAGAAAGGTAGAGAATTGGTGGAAGAAAGTAAGACCCTTGACCAGGTGGATTGATCCATTGTTTGGTCAGGTGGATTGACATAGTGACAGCCAAAATGAGCTCTAATAAGTCAGGAAGTGTGAGGATGGCACAGGATAGGACAAGGTTCAGATAATTGTCCTTAGGGTGGCTATCAGTCATACTTGAGGGCACCTAACAACAAGGGCAATAATAATATTGAGCTTTTCCAACAATTCCTTCCCAAATTTAGTCAGTCTGATTCTTGTGGCTTTTTGTTATTACGTGCCAATCAAGTCATCTGAGAATCATAGCGGCCCTGTGTGCGTTAGCTCTGAAACCTGCCCTATCCTGAGCCAATCTCCTGTTTTCAGACCTGATGGCATTGCTCCAATCCCCAAGTCAATCCAATACATCCTGAGTCTTCTCCTGTGCTGTCCTTCCACCCTTCCAAGCATGATATACCTCTCTAAGGACTGTCTGGTCCCGCTTGGCCATGTGTCCAAAGTGTATGAGATGGAGTTTCAAAATCCTTGCATCCAGGGATCAACCTGGGTTCACCCTCTCTGGAACAAACCTACTTGTTCTCCTGGCAGTCCACAGTGTGTTCAACACTCTTCAGATTCCTATGCAGTCCATTAGGTGAGGTCCGTATATGAAGTCACTGTGTTTTTCAAAAAAAGTTATTTATGATGAATAAAACACTGACTATACAAAATTCAATCATTGTATTTCAAGCCTCATTTTTGTCACCTAGACTGTACTTTACAATGACCATTCCTTACTCATTGTTTCCACCTTCTGCATTCCAGTCACCAATTGTCATTAACAACCAGACTGCATGTTTGGTCAGTTTTGAACTGAAATATTTGCAAAGACTTTTTTATTTCCTCCTCTTTGTCTTTAGAGATAGGAGCACATGTTTGAATAATAGTCTCATTAAGATATCTTCCCTGTATGCATATGGATAATATCCTATCACTCTCTATATTGTACTTCAGAATAGAAATTGAAATTTTTTTAACGATGAATGTAACATCATTCTTCCTCTGTATTTCATTCCCAGCATAGTATACCATGTGATTAATTCAGAGGGCCCAAAGCTAGTCTATCTCATCTCACTAATTCCTAGAATATTGTTGTTCATGTGTTTAATTTCATTTTTCACAACTTACAGTTTTCCAATATTCATACTTCATACATTCCATGTCCCAACGATTAAAGGATGCTTTCAGCTGTTCTCAGCCCACCAGAGACTTAAGTAAACTCATGGGAGCTACATGCTTGCTGTCTCTCTTTGGGGACACCCACTTTACAGTTGCACTACAACTGATAGTCTACAACGCTCACCAGTCTCTGCAAAACAGGCCTCCTTTCCTACTGGAAAGGGTCTGAGTCTCTGTGAGACCTTCCAGCCATCACCAAACTAAAGGAAATTAAACTAAGGAGGGACTGTTGATGTTGGAAATCATGAAGTTATACAACAACTCGAACATTTGGGACACTGTTAACTCTGCACTTCTTGTAATTGTTCTGCTGCCCATCTTAGCAGAATGAATTATGAATACAATTTTAAATTTGGGAGGTTATTTTTTAATTCTTTCCTTGAATATAATTTGAAACATGGCATCAGCATTTCCTCAGAAGGTCAAAATAGACTGGTTCTGAATCGAAGACCCACTCATGGACTGAAATGTAAAAAAAAATTAATTTTAAATGCAAGCATTGATTATACCCAAAAGGACATGACAAGTGTCCGAGAAAATTACCAGATTGCTTATCACAAACATTTTCTTAAGTTCCTAATACATTCGGCAAAGAAATTGCTCTTTGTTAAGAGTTATCCAACAGAGCCTTCCAGAGCAGAAAATTGAGAGGTTTCCACTTTAGCTAACACATGTGCTCTGGTAAGCACATATTCTTCTGTTTCGTGCTATTTGTGCAAGAGCTCTTTCCAGAATATTCCATCAATCTTGCTTTGCTGCAATGCCTACATCCCCTATAGCATATCAAGAAGCCAGCTTGTTCTCTAAATCCCACATCATAGAAAGCCTCCTCTTTTCATTTCTTCCCCTCAGACCACTTTCGATGAAAGTCTGTCACATGTTATCTGAGGTAATCTGCTCTGGCAGGTTTTTCAGATTTAGTTAGATGGAGAAATTTTGTGACAAAATGGCAGATATATAGAAACAGCACTGAGTTAAATCAGATTTTTATACAGCAAATTTAGTTTGTATTCTGAGATCAATTTGCAAATACATTTTGTGCAATGAAATCAGGAAAACCATTCTGTAGGAAAAAATGAAATGTAAGTATCCTGGGCAAAGACCTGGGAGACACTTTGAGACTTTTCTCATTGTTCTTAAAGCAGTGTTTTGTAGTTATTTTTTACTTCAAACAATAGAAAAAGGATAAATTGAACTCTCAAGTTTACAAAGGTCATCTTAAAAGTCTCAGCATGAAATAACTAATCAAATCAAAACATGCCAAAGCAAAACTTAAAATTTCCCTTCTAAACTTTATATTCAAATTTCCCAATTTTGACCACTCTCAACCAATGTCTACCTTATCTGCATCCTGTTCTCTGAATACATAAGATTGAGCTCCTCATTCTTTGTCTACCCAATTTGCTTCTCCTGTGGCTTCCCCGAGTAAATCATGTTCTAATCCATGCAGTTCCTAAAATCTGACTCTTGCACTCCTCGATTTCCATCAGCTTCTTTCTGCTTGCTCATTGCCATGTTTCTCTCACACACATTCACATAAATCATCATTTACCTTTTTATTCCACTCCCAATTGTTTCATATACCTGTTTCTATCTGCAATTGTTATTACCTTGGGCTATATCTCTTATTCACTCCTCTGTGAAATGATGTAATTGTCTCTTCTAGCTAGACTTTCTTAATTACAATTCATTTTTCAAACTAATGAGAAGAATGTATTTGGAGTTTAAATCTGATCATGCCTGCTCAGACTTGAAATTATTCTATTGATTTCCTGTTGTCCTACAAAAACTCTTTAAGTATTCCTTGTTTTCTGTGGGCTTTCTTATAGTGTTGCCTTGAAGCTATCATGCTTAGACAATCAGAACTATCATTTTCTGAAACGAGTAGGGCCTTTACACAACCCTTCTCTGTCTGGAAAAGTCTTCTACCTACTTGGTCTTGGTAACCAATAGCTTTTAGTAACTTTTTTTGCCTCCTGCTAAATCAGTACAATTTCCTAACAAAGATCCATGTAATTATATTCTTAGAGCACTCATGGGGTTTATTATATTTGGTCATCTATTGACCCATTCTGTCACTAAAGATTCTAAAAAAAATAAAATAAAATAATGTATCCAAGTTTCTTTGGTTCACTATTACAGCTCTAGCTCACCTACATAGTAACCTAGTTTCATTGGTTCAGAGTTGTTGTTTTGTTCCATTGAGTAGCTTGTGATTTATAGTGACCCTATGTACAACAGCACTAAAACCTAATCTATCCTGTGCCAACCCGATTGTCTCTGACACATCTACCCTATTACTCTAGTCACTGAATCAATCCATTTCATTGAGGGTCTTTCTCTTTTGTGCTGTCCCTCTACCTTCCCAAGAATGATGGTCCCGCCTTGCAACATGCCCAAAGTATGTCAGATGAAACTTCAGAATCCTTGACTCCAAGGAGCAGCCTGGTTTCTCACACTCTCTGAAAGGAACCTGTTTGTTCTCCTAGCAGTCATGGTATATTCAGTACTCTTCTCTAGCACCACAGCTCAAAGGCATCAATTCTCCTGTCATCTGTAATCCTTGTCCATCTTTCTGATGCATAACAAGCAATTGCAAAGACCTGTTATGCTTCAGAGGGTTGGACAATGACTAAGGGTGACAGAATAAGAATAGATGCCTTCAAGTTGCGGTGCTCAAGAAAAGTCTTGAACATACCATGGACTGCCAAGAAAACAAATAAGTCTGTCATGGAGAAGGTGAAACCAGTCTCTCCTTTAGAGGCTAGGATTTTGAAGTTCTGCCTCATTTACTTTGAGCATGTGTCCAGGAGAGATCATTCCTTGGAGATGGACATCATGCTCAGAAGGGTGGGTGCACAGCGCAGGAGAGGGAGACCTCGAATGAGATGAACTGATACAGTAACTGGGGTGGTGGTGGTTGGTGAGACTGGCTCAGGAGAGGGAAGGGTTCAGAGCTGCTGTAGATAGGGTCAGTATACATCATAGGTGACTCAACGGCACATAAAAACAACATACAATGACAGGTTTGGAAGCAGAAGTGACATCCACTTCCTAAATTACATACCTCCAGAAATTATGAACTTTCACAAATGTTGATAGTTGAAGAGGGGCTTCAGGCCTTTTGTTCATAGGGTTGCTATGAGTCATGCTCAACTCAAAGGCAATCAACAACAACAACAACAACATGGCCTAGATCATGCACACCTTTGTCTGCAGACTGACTCAAAGTATGCTCTTAAAATAATACATATTGAAAGATATTTTATCCATATGCCAAGTATAATCCTATGTGTTTACATATATTATGCTAATCTTTACAATAACTCTATGACGTGGTGATGGTTTTTGTTGTTATCACCATCAAGTCACTTGCAACTCATGGCTACCCTATAAACAATAGTTCTGAACCCTGCTCTATCCAAAGCCAGCCTCATTGATTCCAACACATTTAATCTTAATGTCCCAGATACCATGTCAATCCATCTCATCTGGGGTCTTCTTGTCCTGTGCTGTCCCTCCACCGTACCAAGTATGATGTCTTTCTCCAAGAATTGCTCCCTCCTGGCTAAGTACCCAAAGTATGAGAGATGGAACTTCAAAACCCTTGCTTTCAGGAAGAAACTTGGCTTCACACTCTTCAAGACAGGTCTATTTGTTCTCCTGGCAGCCCATGGAATGTTAAACACTCTTCTCTAGCATCACAACTCAAAGGCATCAATTTTTCTGTCATCCTTAGTCCTTGTTCAACTCTCTAATGCATAGCAAGTAATTGTAAAGACCATGGCCTGGGTCAGGCCTACCTTAGTATTTACACTGACATCATCAATCTTTAGCACTTTGCAGGGGTCCTTTCCCCAATGTAATTCATCTTTAGATTTCCTGGTGGTGCCAAGAGTGTTGACTGTGGAGCTTAAGCAAGCTGACATTGTTAACAGTCTCAATCTCTTCTCCATCTGTCATGAAGAAGCAAATACACCTAGAATATTTGTCTTCTTGATGATATTAAGCTTCAGTTAAGTCCTTACCCTTTTGCAGCAAACACTTCAGGTCCTCCTCAGTTTTAGCAGGCAAGGTTGTATCATCTACATAATACAGTTTTTTGAAGAGTCTTCTTCTAATCCTGATGCCATACTCCTTCTCATAACGTCCAGCCTCTCAAATGATCTGTTTCGCATACATATTGAAAATATATGAAAACAGAAATCATCCCTTATGTGCTCTTTTCCTAATTTTGGACCATGCAATATTTTTTGCTCTGTCCTGATGACTGCCTCCTGGTCCAAGCATATATTTCACCTAAGTATCCTCATTCACTGAGAAAGGTAATTAGCAGATAACGAGATTTTGTAACAGTCACAGAGTAAGTAGTTGTGAATCTGGAATAAGTGTTCAGATTTCCATGTCTTAGAGTTATACAATAAGAGAAAAAGATTACTTACATAAATGGATTAGTATGGTAGCAGGGCCAATAAAGAAAAGAAAAGGTTTGGTACTATGGATCAGTGAAAAAGTGGAGAGACCACAGTGAAAAAATTCATTGTCTCCTTAGTTCTCTTGCCACACTCAACTATACATTGGTCTGGGAAGGCAAGACTCCTTTTAGGACTCAAGTGATAGCCTTGTCCACATCTGATCCATCCTGGTAAGATTTTGTCCTAAGCAAGGAATACAGATTATGAACATAAGTTCTTTTTTTTGAATTTAATTTTATTTTTTATTATCTATCTATCTATCTATCTATCATTTTTTATTTCAATAAACATCTACAGAGATTTTGGAATTTAAAGAAAAAGAATTTGTGCTCATAATCTGTATTCCTTGCTTAGGACAAAATCTTACCAGGATGGATCAAGTCCTTAAATTCTGTTCCCTAGAGTTTATCTTTGTGAACTTTCCAAAAGATTATCTTACCTGCTTTTTATTCTTTAGAAATCTCTTGTGGCATAGTCCATAGTAATTTGTAATGCTAACCCAAAGGTTATGCTTCTCTGGCTGTTTGAATTCACCAGTGACTCCAGGACAGAAAGCTGGACAATCTATTCCTATAACAATTTATAGTCTCAGTAACCCAATGGAGTACTTTCATGAATTAGAAGTTACTTGCTAGCAGTGAGTTTTGCATTTTTCTATTTCTTTCATAATACAATTCCATATTTTTGTTTGGACAGTTGAGTAAAAGTATTTGGTTTAATTTCTTTTGGTCTTTGTACCCTTGAGTTGCAAATGTTCACTTAGGGAAATTACTAAAAGAAGTTGTTTACGTCACTACACTTTATTTACCACTCTCCTATATAAGCCTGTGAGAGATTTTATCCACATAACACTTGTATTGAAATATTGATAATTACCAGGATAGTACTTTGTGTTTGACACATACGGTGTAGACTTAACTGTGTCAAGTCTGTGTTACATGTAAGACACCAGGGAGGGCTTTAGGCTGCAAGTTTCCTTGCTTTTCATTCTTGCATTTCATTATTTACATAATGTTGGGTGGGCTTTATTTTGCGATGATTCTAAGTTTCTGCAAATTTAATGCACAGGCTATGATTTAAAAGGACAGTTTAAAAATGAAAGCTGTCTTTTAATGATTTGGCTAGTTGAAAGCAGGGAAGAAAGTAATTTAAACAAAGAATTTTAGAATAAATCATCATTAACCATACATGACATGCTATACACCAACTAACTTCTGATGCACAATTAGTCACCTAATTAGGTTTAAAATTCATTTAAATAGATGACTTCAATCCCTGGCCCACCCACTTATTTTTATTACTCTCATTTAAACACTCAATACAACTTAAAGGCTCATATTACAGAGCTGTATGGGCTAAACAGTACATGGCCGATGGAGAGACAAGTAACCTATTTTAATTATAAATGAGTTGGTGTCTCTTGAGATCCACTTTGGACATTGTTCAATAAGAAAGTATCTTTCTGTAGAAGCAGAAAAACTGTATATTGAAATGAAGTATGATAAATGCAATTGTTTTACATGCTTATTTAATGAATCAAAAAGTAACAAATAATACAATATTAAAAAAACCAAGAAATAGTTTTACTTTTTGGGATCCTAGAGTCTTATATAAGAAGTTAACTATCTCAGCAATATAAAGGTATTTATATATTGTTTTTAAAATTGGGTTGTATTTTATAATCAATGATAAGTCATATTTGTTTTCCAGACTTGCCTTTCTTAGTAGTACATAAGATAATAACATGTCTTGTATTCATGGAATCTTAGACTGAATGGAATATGATATACTGTTCTGGCAATATTAAAAAGAGTTTTCAAAGTAGCTCATGTATCGGAATAAGCTTACTTACTATACCCAACATTCATTCTTTTATTTCATCAACTTAGGATGCATTATAAATTCTTACTTTGGGTCAGACACAATTTTTTGAAATATGTAAATGAAGTTAGCTACTGATAATGTTTCCTAATAGCTTACATTCCAGTAAAGTAAATGTTGTTATTGTCGTTGATTGCCATTGAGTCAAGTACAACTCATAGTAATTCTATGAATAAAACACCTGATGCCTTTCCATAATTATTAGCATTTCTCCAAGTTCATAGAGTCTCCAGAAGCATGTGGTTTAGGAAGAGGATGCCACTCCTGCTTCCAAACATGTTTTACAACTGGGTGCTCACCCAAATACTTTCCACATTAGGAAACCATTCTGGTATTTGATACCCCAATGGTACAAGTTTCAACATTACTACAAACCCAGGTTACTTATTACTACACATTTACAAAGAATGATATACAAAGTGGAAGAGTGTTCCTCAAGATATAACAGTACTAGTTTCACTTAGCAGTGGTTAAGAGTCATCAAGTCAAATATGACTGAACAAGCTTTGTACAAAAGACCTAAATTCTGTTCATAACTAAAATAATTTCTGTACAGAATGCTGTTCTATAACTAATATAATTTCTGTACATTTATAGAGTTTGTAGAGTTTAGAGAGTTTGTAGAGTTTCCAGAGGCATCCAATTTAGGAAGTATATGGCACTCCTGCTTCCCATCATAAATCAATCTGAAAACTCATCCAAACATTGTACATAATGGGTAGCAATTATGATATTTGACAAGACTATGGAACAGTAAGCAGCATCACAACAACACCAAGTTGTTCAGTTCAGCAAATAGACAAAAGATTGCTGTATCATTTAAGGAACATTCTTTCAAAAATTACTCCCAGAGTGGAGGCTCCAGGCTCAGCCTGGAAGTCCCATCCCCTTCCCCTGCAGGTTGTAAAGCCACACCTTTGAGCAGACCTCCAACCTAGACAAAGGCTCAAGGATACCTGCTCTTGGGGGGTGTGGAGAAAAAGCAAAAATAAACATCAAAAATTACCCCAAAAATTGCTCTTCTGTGCCCATCAGGACTGCAATCAAGATGCATAGAGGTTGTTGTTGCAATGTGCCGTCAAGTCCCTTGCGACTCATAGCAACCCTATGTACAACAGCCCTAAACTCTGCTCTGTCCTGTGCCAATCACACCGTCTCCGTTACACCCATCCTGATTACCCCAGTCACTGAATCAATCCGCCTCATAGAGGGCCTTCCCCTCCAGCACTGTCCCTCCACGCTCCCAAGCCTGATGTCCCTCTCCAAGGACCAGTCCCTCCTTACAACATGTCCAATATATGTTAGACGAAGCCTCAGAATCCTTGCCACCAAGCGCCACACAGTTTGACCCTTTCCAGGATGAATCTGTTTGTTTTCCTAGCAGTCCATGATACCCTCAATACTCTTCTCCAGCACCACAGCTCAAAGGCATGAAATATCTTTCTATCCTCCTTAGTCATTGTCCAACTCTCTGATGCATAATAAGTGAT